>NW_011494550.1:137292-144752 GCF_000754665.1 Bison bison bison
GGCAACCCACTCCAGTGTTCTTGCCTGGAGAATCCCAGGGACGGGGGAGCCTGGTGGGCTGCCATCTATGGGGTTGCATAGAGTCGGACACGACTGAAGTGACTTAGCAGCATATTTATTAAGTAGTATAATCTATAGAAATATTTGTCTAATAGCCACATATTCCTTGCTCAACATGCAAGCATGGAGATCAGGGTCATATCTAATCAGCTCCACAGTGGCATCTAAAAACATACCTGGCACAGAGAAGATAATCAATAAATGTTTGTTAAGTGAATACAGCAGAGTTTATCATCCATAGCACTGTTGACATTTGGGACTGACTCATTGTTTGCAGTGAGGTCTGTTCCATGCATTGAAGGGTGCTGAACAGCATTCCTTAGCTTTACCAGTTAGTTATTATAGCACATCTCTCTCTCCTTGAGTTGTAACAATGAAAAATGTCTCCAGAACCTTCCAAGTGTCCTCTGGAGTCACTGGTGAGAAATGCTGGAGTGCAGAAATGAGGGAAGACCTAGCTGATGCTCCCAAGAGGCAGAATCATGACTCTTTTGGTGGTTCTTAGCATCTGGTCCATATCTTGGTGAGAACCCTGACATTTCTCTGTGTCTTTTAACCATGGATCATGGAAACTCATCAAAGACAGGGGCTAGCAGACCCATCTCTGTTCTCCCAAAACTAGCGCAGAATTTGACACAAAGAGTGTAATTAATTATTAAATACATTTTAATTTATATTTTATTGAAGGATAATTGCTTTACAGAATTTTGTTGTTTTCTGTCAAACCTCAACATGAATCAGCCACAGGTATACATATATCCCCTCCCTTTCGAAACTCCCTCTCATCTCCCTCCCCATCCCACCCCTCTAAGTTGATACAGAGCCCTTGTTTGAGTTTCCTGAGCCATACAGAAAATTCCTCTTGGCTATCTATTTTACTTATGATAATGTAAGTTTCCATGTTACTCTTTCCATACATCTTACCCTCTCCTCCCCTTTCCCCATGTCCATAAGTCTATTCTCCATGCCTGTTTCTCTACTGCTTCCCTGTAAATAAGTTCTTCAGTACTATTCTTCTAGATTCCCGTATATGTGTGTTAGAATATGACATTTATCTGTCTCTTTCTGACTCACTTCACTCCGTATAATAGGCTCTAGGTTCATCCACCTCATCAGACTGACTCAAATGTGTTCCTTTTTATGGCTGAGTAATATTCCATTGTGTATACATACCACAACTTCTTTATCCATTCATCTGTCAACAGACATCTAGGTTGCTTCCATGTTCTAGCTATTGTAAACAGTGCTGCAATGAACAATGGGATACATATGTCTTTTTCCATTTTGGCTTCCTCAGGGTATATGCCTAGGAGTGAGATTTGCTGGGTCATATGGTGGTTTTATTCCTAGTTTTTTAAGGAATCTCCATACTGTCTTCCATAGTGGCTGTAGCAATATACATTCCCACCAACGTGGGAATGATTTCTTTCCAATGATTTCTTTCATTAGTGTCTTATAATTTTCTGTGTACAGTTCTTTTGTCTCCTTAGGTAAGTTTACTCCTAGATATTTAATTCTTTTTGTTGCAATGGTGAATGGGTTTGATTCAATTTCTCTTTCTGATGTTTCATTGTTAGTATATAGAAATGCAAGTGATTTCTGTGAATTGATTTTGTATCCTGCAACTTGCTACATTCACTGATTAGCTCTAGTAATTTTCTGATACTATCTTTAGGGTTTTCTATGTACAGTATCATATCATCTGCAAACAGTGAGAGCTTTGCTTCTTTTTCGATCTGGATTTCTTTTATTTCTTTTTCTTTTCTGATTGCCATAGCTAGGACTTCCAAAACTATGTTGAATAACAGTGGTGAAAGTGGACACCCTTGTCTTTTTCCTGACCTTAGAGGGAATGCTTTCAGTTTTTCACCACTGAGAAAAATGTTTGCTGTAGGCTTATCACATATATGGCCTTTACTATGTTAAGGTAGGTTCCTTCTATGCCCATTTTTTGAAGAGTTTTAATCATAAATGGGAGCTGAATTTTGTCAAAGGCTTTTTCTGCATATATTGAGTTGATCATATAGTTTTTTTTTCTTTTTTTTCTATTTAATGCTTTTTTTTTTAGTGCCCATTTTATTTTATTTTTTTTAATTTTATTTTATTTTTAAACTTGATCATACAGTTTTTATCTTTCAATTTGTTAATATGGTGCATTATATTGATTGATTTGCATATATTGAAGAATCGTTGCATTCCTAGAATAAACCCAACTTGATCATGGTGTATGAGCTTTTGATGTGTTGCTGAATTCTGTTTGCTAAAATTGTATTGAGGATTTTTGCAGCTTTGTTCATTAGTGATATTGGCCTGTAGTTTTCATTTTTGTCATTGTTGTCTTTGTCTGGTTTTGGTATCAGGATGATGGTGGCCTCATAGAATGAGTTTGGAAATGTTCCTTCCTCTGCAATTTTTGAAAGAGTTTTAGAAGGATAGGCATTAGCTCTTCTCTAAATGTTTGATAGAATTCTCCAGTGAAGCCATCTGGTCCTTGGCTTTTTTTTTGGGGGGGGGTGTAGATTTTTTATCACAGCTTCAATTTCAGTGCTTGTAATTGGGTTGTTCATAATTTCTATTTCTTCCTGGTTCATTCTTGGAAGATTGAACTTTTCTAAGAATCTATTTCTTCCAGGTTATCCATTTTATTGCCATACAATTTTTCATAATAATATCTTATAATCCTTTGCATTTCTGCATTGTCTATTGTAACCTTCATTTCTAATTTTGTTGATTTGATTCTTCTTTTTTTCTTGATGAGTCTGGCTAAAGGTTTGTCAATTTTGTTTATCTTCTCAAAGAATCAGCTTTTAGTTTTATTAATCTTTACTATTGTTTCTTTCATTTTTTTTTTCATTTGCTTCTGCTTGGATCTTTATGATTTCTTTCCTTCTACTAATTTTGGCAATTTTTTGGTTGTTTTTTTCCAGTTGTTTTAGGTGTAAAGTTAGTTTGTCTATTCGATGTTTTTCTTGTTTCCTGAGGCAGAATTGTATTGCTATAAACTTCCCTCTTAGAACTGCTTTTGCTGCATCCCACAGATTTTGAGTTATTGTGTTTTTGTTGTCATTTGTTTCTAGAAATTTTTTGATTTCCCTTTGATTTCTTCAGTAACCTGTTGGTTATTTAGAAACGTGTTGTTTAATCTCCATGTGTTTGTGTTTCTTACAGTTTTTTTCTTGTAACTGATACCTAGTCTCATAGCGTTGTGGTCGGAGAAGATGCTTGATATAATTTCAATTTTCTTAAATTTACTGAAGTTTGATTTGTGACCCAAGATGTGGTCTATCCTGGAGAATGTTCCAAGTGCACTTGAGAAGAAGGTGTAATTTTCTGCATTTGGATGAAATGTCCTAAAGATATCAATGAGATCCATCTCATCTAATGTATCATTTAAGACTTGTGTTTCCTTGTTAATTTTCTGTTTTGATGATTGGTGTGAGTGGGGTGTTAAAGTCTCCTACTATTATTGTGTTACTGTCAATTTCTCCTTTTATGTTTGTTAGTGTTTGCCTTATGTATTGAGATGCTCCTATTAATTATTAAATACATTTTTAAAGCTGGTATTTATTTAAAGCTGGCTTATTGGTTGAAAGTCACTGTTCATTGCCCTATATAGATAATATTTAATTCTCAGGACCATCCTAAGAGGTGACTACCTTATCATTAAATACATTTTAATGATGGGAAACTGAATCTAAGAGATTACATGTGATTTAACCAAAGCCACTTTGTTTCATCACTTAACCACTGCACAGCCCTATCTGCAATTCTAAGCATCTGTTTTTTTTTTTTTTTTCTCTCTCTCTTTAGATTGCAAGGTATCACCTATCTCTTTGCCCATCAGCCGTTGCCATAGAGCTGAGTCTTGGGGACCACTCCTAAGGACTAGTAGCCATAGAAAGGAAGAGTTTATTTGTAGAGAAGGGGATCCTGGGAGAAAGGGAGCAGGTCAGGAAGATCATTGGAGTAGCATTTCTGCTAAGCACCCCCTTCTAGAAAAAAATGCTCTTCACTGAGGTCCCGCTTTCTTGGTCACATTGATAACCCAGATGATAGTCAAAGTTGGGGGACCATTGAACAATTCCTCAACCAATGCCCCTCTCTCTGTTCCCAGGCTCATTTAGCAAAACTTGAAATTATAATATCATCTCAACTACTCTTTATGGAGTATATCTATGTGCCAGGCACCATTCTAAGCCCTTCACAAACATTGTCTTACTTCAGTCTCATAACTGTCTTAGAAGGTAGGTGCTTTTTATTGTTAAAGATTAGGCTCAAAGAGGGCTTCCCTTGTGGTTCAGCTGGTAAAGAATCCACCTGCAGTGCAGGAGACCTGGGTTCAATCCCTGGGTTGGGAAGATCCCCTGGAGAAGGGAAAGGGTACCCACTCCAGTATTCTGACCTGGAGAATTGGACTGTACTGTACAGAATGGACTGTATAGTCCATGAAGTCACAAAAAGTCGGACACAACTGAGCGACTTTCAGGCTCAAAGAAGGGAAGTGACCTGCCTAAGGACATATAGCAATGTGCTGTGCTGTGCTTAGTCTCTCAGTCATGTCTGACTCTTTGCGACCCCATGGACTATAGCCTGCCAGGCTCCTCTGTCCATGGGGTTTTCAAGGCAAGAATGCTGGAGTAGGTTGCCATGCCCTCCTGCAGGGGATCTTCCCGACCCAGGGATCGAACCTGCATCTCTTACATCTCCTGCACTGGCAGGCAGGTTCTTTACCACTAGTGCCACCTGGGATTGGGGGACCCACAAAACCCATTGTGTGAAAATGACGTGTGATGCTTTGGGTGGAGAGCCATGGAAATCAGAGAAGACCTGTAGGGGAAGGTCTAACTTGTGTGATCTTGGATGAATCATGCAACAATTTTGAGCCTCAATTTCCCTGGTGGCTCAGACAGTAAAGAATCTGCCTGCAATGCAGAAGACCTGGGTTCCATCCCTGTGTTGGGGATCCACTGAGCGACTAACACATTCCCCTCTGTCAAGTGGAGTAGATGTGAATTTATCTGCTCTGATATCCAATTGTGAGACTGTAATAAAATAATGTATTGGAAGGGTAATGTGAAGCATGCAGTATATTATGCAAAGGAGGATGTTCTGGTATCCTCAGTCTGACTGAAATTTTTTCCACTTCTTCCCACTTCGTGGTAACATGCAATGTTCTTACTGCTCAAGTTATAGAGAAAGACCGAATTCAAATTTAGGGTAATGACATACAGTTTGCTATTCAACTTATACATGAATAAACAAAATTTTTTAACACTGGCTAATTTTAATATTACTCATACATCTTAATTACATTTATTGTTGTATAAAACTGCATCACTATTAAAGAGTGTCCAAGTATTATAAATTGCTATTTTGAATACATAAATTTCTAATGCTATAAATTTATCAAGGGACTTTTTTTGCATTAAAAAAACCAGTTTAATTCATGTAATACTTTTAGAAAGGAACACAAATCTTAACTGAAAATTTGGTGAATATTGACCACTATATATAGTCCAGAAGCAGCATGTCTCTTCCTAGTCAGAATTCCTTCCCAAGAGTAGTCACTCTCACTTCTAATACCATCTAACTTCTAACACCTAGGTCATTTTACATGTTTCTAAACTTGATACAAAAGGAATCATGCTATATTCTCTTCTGTGTCTGACTTCCTTCATCCAGTGTTATTTATGCCAGTATATTGATGTGTGTTGTTACAGTTATCAGTGGTTTATCTTTTTCATTATAGTGTCATGTTCTATTGTATGAAAATAACAGGTGTTAGAAATGTATGTTATTTCTCTTTTTGATTTATTGTGAATGAAGTCCTGTGGTTGTTCTTTACATGTCTTTTGGTGGGCATAAGCAGTCACTACTTTTGGAATATATTCAGGTATATACACAGGAAAATAGCCGGAATAACATTTTCCTGAAGTTGTTTTACCAGTTTACACCAACAATGTAAAAGCTTCTCTAGCTGCCAGGTTTAACACTTGCTATCATTATTTATTTTAATTTCCATCATTTTGATCGAGATGTAGTTGCATTTCATTAGGCCTTAATTTGTGTTTCCTTAATCCCTAATGAGGTTGATCTCCTCTTCATGTATTTATTGGCCATTTTTATATCCTTTTTTGGAGAAGGCAATGGCAACTCACTCCAGTACTCTTGCCTGGAAAATCCCATGGACGAAGGAGCCTGGTGGGCTGCAGTCCATGGGGTCGCTAAGAGTTGGACACGACTGAGAGACTTCACTCTCACTTTTCACTTTCCTGCATTGGAGAAGGAAATGGCAACCCACTCCAGTGTTCTTGCCTGGAGAATCCCAGGGACAGGGGAGCCTCGTGGGCTGACATCTATGGGGTCACACAGAGTCGGACACGACTGAAGTGACTTAGCAGCATATCCTCTTTTGTGAAGCGTCTGTTAGGCTTTTGCCCAATATTAAACTTGTTTGCTTTTTCTTATTGATTTATGTAATTTAGATACAAATGCTTGCACAATTTGGGACTTGAATTTTTATTCCCTTAATGCTGTCTTTGTCATCAAAGGTTCTTAATTTTAATGAAGTAGATTTTCTCATTTTCCCCTGCTAGAAGTTAATGTATTTTGTTTCCTATTTAAGAACCCCCTACTTTCTCTGAGTGATGAACACATTCTGCTGTGCTTTCTTCTAGAAGCTTAATTACTTTAGCTTTCACATTTGGTCTTCATTGGTTTCCAATTAATTTTTATATATTCAAGGTACACCAATTTTTTCATATAGATAGCCACTTGTCTGGACCCAGGATCATGTATTTAAAATATCAACTCCTTTCCTCTTGCCTCCAGTGAATTCTAATATATCAGGTGGCTGTATATGTGGGTTTGTTTCTGGATTCTTGGTCCTTTGTTCAGATTGTCATTTTTCATAAAAAAAAAAAAAAAGTCGACTAGTATTCTGATGAGAATTGCATGCACTCTAAAGATCAATTAGAGAAAGATTGGCCTCTTGGCAATGTTGAATCTTCCAAACCATTTATCATTTCATAAAAATTAATTATTCTTTGTATACCACTTTAGTTGCATCCCACAAGTTTTTGATACATTTGTATTTCATTATTATATACCTTAAAATATTGTTATTTACTTTTTTATTATTAATTTGTTTATTTTAATTGGAGGCTAATTACTTTACATACAATATTGTAGTGGTTCTTGCCATACATTGACATGAATCAGCCATGGGTGTACATGTGTTCCCCATCCTGAACCCTTCTCCCACCTCATGCACCATCCCATCCCTCAGGGTCATCCCAGTGCACCAGCCCTGAGCACCCTGTCTCATGCATCGAACCTGGACTGGCAATCTATTTCACATATGGTAATATACATGTTTCAATGCCATTCTCTCAAATCAT
>NW_011494550.1:144852-147075 GCF_000754665.1 Bison bison bison
TTCTCCCACAGAGTCCAAAAGTCTGTTCTTTACATCTGTGTCTCTTTTGCTGTCTTGCATATAGGGTCATCGTTACCATCTTTCTAAATTCTATGTATATACTGTATTGGTGTTTTTCTTTCTGACACACTTCACTCTGTATAACAGGCTCCAGTTTCATCCACCTCCTTAGAACTGATTCAAATGCATTCTTTTTAATAGTTGAGTAATATTCCATTGTGTATATGAACCACAGCTTTCTTATCCATTCATCTGTTGATGGACATCTAGGTTATTTCCATGCCCTAGCTATTGTAAACTGTGCTGCGATGAACATTGGGGGTACACGTGTCTCTTTCAATTCTGGTTTCCTTGGTGTGTATGCTCAGCACTGGGATTTCTGGGTCATATGGCAGTTCTATTTCCAGTTTTTTAAGGAATCTCCACACTGTTCTCCATAGTGGCTGTACTAGTTTGCATTCCCACCAACAATATAAGAGGGTTCCCTTTTCTTCGCACCCTCTCCAGCATTAAGAGTCTCAAGCTCTACCGACTGAGCAAACTGGGCTGATGTCAAGGGACTTTTTAAATTGAGATATAGTTGACATATAATAGTGTGTAAGTTTAGAATATATACATGCATACATTTGTATATTGCAATATGATTACCACTGCAGTGTTAGCTAACGCTTCTGTCATGTCACATAGTTATCATATCTTTTTGGAGAGTGACAATGAAGACAAAGTTTCTTAGTAACTTTGAGCTTGATAATACAGTATTATTGTCTATACCCACAATGCTGCATTGTTGACCCACAAGATCTTGTTGATCTTCTGGTTGATCAACTGGTTGCAAATTTGTGCCGTTAAACAACATTGTCCCAGTTCTCCCACCCCTCAGCCCCTGACAGCCACCATTCAACTCTCTATTTTTATGAGTACCTTTTTACAATTCCACTTATAAGGGATATCATACAGTATTTGTCATTCTCTTGAATATACATATTTTCAACAAATTATAAGTACTATGAAGTATGCCAAGTCGCCTCAGTTGTATCTTGCCAGGCTCCTCTGTCCATGGGGATTCTCCAGGGACTTTCCAACACAGCAGGTGATTTCTCACTGAGGGACTTCTTTCCCTCACCTAACTAAAGAGACTTCTTTATCTCTCTGCAGCTGCTCAAGATTCACACTTGAAACTTGGAGATGTCCTCAACTTTCTCTGAGTTTGCTTATTACAGGTTATGCAGTGCTGACATTTAGGGTGCTTAGCACTCCTCTGCTGTAATCTGACTTAGTCTTATGTAGCCTCATAAAAGTTGAGTTGTAGCTACGTGATGCCGCCTGAAAAGTGAAAGTTGCTCAGTCGTGTCTGACTCTTTGCGACCCCATGAACTATACAGTATCATGGAATTCTCCAGGCCAGAATACTGGAGTGGGTAGCCTTTCCCTTCTCCAAGGGATCTTCTCAACCCAGGGATTGAACCCAGGTATTCTGCATGCAGGAGGATTCTTTAACAGCTGAGCCACAAAGGAAGCCCTGTTGCCACCTAGTAGAAAGTAAAGGCATGGCCTCGTCCATTTCTCTTTACAATGTGGGTTTATGGTGGTGGGAGTAATTAGTCTACCCTGGTTTCTGGCAGGAGAAAAACAGATTTTGGGTTTAATGCTACCTGGCCAAATGTCCTGCAACAGATAGGAAATCAATGAATCTGACTTCATGCATGTCATTGTTTCATACATCTTTCCATCCTGAATACATTCAGGGCCTGTTGAACCATTTTGCAAACATTTGTATACTGCCGATAAGGGTCCTTGTAAACCATAAAGCATCAGACAGATGTTGGTTATTACATGCTTGCAGGGTGTCACCTTTGATGGTAGCATCTGATAACCCAATTTAGCTATTTCCAAGGAATTCTTCCCAGATAATCATATTTTTTCAGGGTACAGCTTGCTGAGGAAGGTCTTCTTCATGGCGATCTTCAGCTCCTTGTTCCTGAGACTGAAGATGATGGGGCTCAGGAAGGGAGTGAGGACCGTGTAGGTGATGCCCATCAGCGTGTCTCCTTCCAGAGACTGGGGACCCTTGGGCTTGAGGTAGATGACAGAGGCAAAGCCGTAGTGCACGACCACCACGGTGAGGTGGGATGCACACGTGGAGAAGGCTTTGTGCCGGCCCTCGGCTGAGGGGATCCTCAAGATGGCGGCCACGATGAAGGCGTAAGAAAGAGGATGAGGAGA
>NW_011494550.1:147175-151474 GCF_000754665.1 Bison bison bison
GGCCCTCGGCTGAAGGGATCTTCAATATGGTGACCACGATGAAGGCGTAAGACAAGAGGATGAGGAGACCACAGCCCAGCAGGGCAGTGATACACACCAGGCCCACGCCCTTGGCCACTACCTGCACTTCAGTTCCACAGGCCAACTTCAATAGTGGGGGCACATGACAAGCAAAATGGTGGACTTCATTGGGTCCACAAAAGATGAGGTGGAAAATGGCAGATGTCACTACCAACCCCATGACTGAGCCTCCAGCCCAGGACCAGGCCACCAGACAGGCGCAGCCTCGGGGGCTCATGAGCACGTTGTAGCGCAGGGGGTGGCAGATGGCCACGTAGCGGTCATAGCCCATGACGGTGAGCAGGAAGGAGTGGGTGAATCCAAACGTGAAGGAGAAGAACATCTGGCTGGCACAGGCTGTGAAGGAGATGGAGCGGTCGGTGGAAAGCAGGTCGGCCAGCATGCGCGGGATGATGGCGAAGGTGTAGAGGATCTCCGAGATGGAGAGGGCGCACAGGAAGAGGTACATGGGGGTGTGGAGGCTGTGCTCCCTCCAGATGGTGGCCATGATGAGCAGGTTCCCCAGCAGCGTGAACAAGTACATCAGCAGGAAGAGCAGGAAGAACATCAGCTGAAGGTGGGGGAAGGTAGAGAAGCCGATGAGGATGAATTCAGTCACTGCTGAGAAGTTGGCTCCTTGCATGGGGGCTGTTCCTAAAGTGAGGTGTGACATGGAAAGGTCAGCTACTGGATGGAAGGAGGTCATTAGTTTCCATCATTCCTGACTCTGTCCAAGGGGCTGGTCCTGACAAATGACAAATGACACTGGCTGAGTTCCTACTCTGAGCCTCCTACGATGCAATCCTCTTATCAGTGTAGTGGGGGAGATGTTTTTATCAATGATTCTGATCACTTGAAGCATAAGCACTGAAAATATTTGGTTCAGAGAAGCTAAGCATCTTGTTCAAGGTAAAGCTGTCAAAATGGCAGAGTAAAGACTTGAACCCATGGCTGACTGTCTCCAAAGACTATACCCCTCTCTCCCTCTGGTTACTTCCAAAAAATATAATGTTCCTTCACTAGAGTTTGAAGCCATTGTTCAACTCCTCCCTTCTGATAAATCTTGTTCTTCTCAAAGTTTCAGATACCAGAAGACCTACCTACCCCATGTCTACAACACTTTGGACCAGTGTGCATCTCCAATTTAACATGAATCAATCAGATTCTTCCTCTGGAGTTATCCATGCAAGGAATCTGAAGTAAGAGACTGTGTAGGAATAATGTTCTTGTTGTTTTCCAGATCCCATGAGGTACATCTGTACCTACTGAGACAATGCAACATACCCATCAAGGAAAGCAATGAGAGAGTCCGGGAGTTTGAGTCCCTGCTCTGCCCACTGTGTAAACTTGAGCAAGTTATGTCACCTCTTTGTACCTCCATTTCTTTCTACCTGCCTCTAAGATTCTTTGTGGGAACTAAATGTGCTATTCTTGGGCTGTGACTTGGAAAACAGTAGGTACTACCTATGGCAATTAACTCAATACACTCAGTGAACAAATGTATATGGTCTATGCTCAGTAAATAACCTACCTGGTAACTCAGTAAAGAATTCACCTGCAGTGTAGGAGACACAGGTTCAATCCCTGCATCAGGAAGATCCTCTGAAGAAGGAAATGGCAAGCCACTCCAAGATTCTTGCTTGGAAAATCCCCTGGACAGAGGAACCTAGTGGGCTACAGTCCACAGGCTCACAAAGAGTTGGACATACTGAGCACACATGCATAGGGACGGTGTATTCAGTAAATAACTTCAATTTAATGAGATTTCAATGTGCCTTTATAAATAACAACTATTTTTGAGTGATTTTTTTAAAAGGCATTTTCAAGTTTAAACTGCAGTGAACCACTAATCTGCTTTCTGTTTCTATAGATTTGCCTGTGCCTGACATTTTAAATAATGGAATCATACACTGTGTGACCTTTGAGGTCTGTTTTTTTTTTTTTTCCACTCAGCATGATGTTTTTGAGGTTCATCCACTTGTAGCATTGTCAGAACTTCATTCCTTTTTATGGTCAAACAATATTTCTTTATGGACATCACATTTTGTTTATTCAGTCACCTCATTGATGGGCATGTCAGTTGTTTCCACTTTTCCCCTCTTGTGAATAGTGCTGCTATGAACGTTCATGTGGGCATTTAAAGCACAGGAGTGGTTTCCAGGAGCTGGAGGAAGGGGAGAAGAGACAGAACTCTTATGGGTATAGGGTTTCCTTTGGGTGTGCTGAGAAGGTTCTGGAACTAGACAGACGGTGCTCATACATCATGAATGTACTTCATGCCACTGAACTGCATGCTGTAATGTGTCTAAAATGGTAAATTGTACATTACATGTATTTCACTATGACACATGAAAAATGGGGGGAGGTGATATACCCTCTTAAGTGGGCTCAGGTCCTAGATCAAACCCTGGCAGGTTAATAATGAGGACATGAAGGGGAACCAGATACTTTGGGGACTGGAGGTTTCATTCCCCAACATCATTGGTCTCCAGAGTTTTTTGGCCTCCCTCCTTTGGAGTCAATTTCATTTCTCTGTCTCCTCTGAGTCTGCATCTGCCTGGAGGTCCACAGAAGCCCCACTTGGCCCTGATATCCTGAGATCCTAGAGGGCAAATCAAAGTGGATGACTTAGAAACAAGAGCTTCCAAGAAGAGGCTGAATGGGTGAGACCCGGATCAAGTGGGCTCTTCTTACAAGCTTCCAGGTTTTCAAATGTCTAGTGCAAGTTTTCTCAGTATTTTATGACAAATTATTCTTTGTTATGAGATGGAGGCCATTCTGTGAACTATATGGTGTTTAGCAGCATCTCTAGCCTCTACTATCTGAATGCCAGTAATCTATGCTCAGTAGTAACTACCAAAACTGTCATTATTAGATATTGCCAATGTGAGCTTCACTGCTGGCTCAAACAGTAAAGAATCTGCCTGCAATTCAGGAGACCTGGGCTCTATCCCTGGGTCAGGAAGATCCCCTGGAGAAGGGAATGGCAACATACTCCAGTATTCTTGCCTGAAGAATTCCATGGACAGAGAAGCCTGGTGGGCTACAGTCCATGGGGTCTCAAAGAGTCAGACATGACTGAGAGACTTTCACTTTCAATGTCCCCATTGGAGGGGGCAAAATCACCCCCAGTTGAAAACCAATGATCTAGAGAGTACAATTGTATTTACTTAGCTGCTCCTTCTACCCAGATCTTGGTTTCTCCAACCAAGAACTGTTGTTCTTTTGCATCAATGTTACCTACTCTGTGCAGTCTTTCTGGACATCTCTTTCCAAAGCAAATTTAGTCACTCATTCCTGTGTGCTTTCCAAACAACTACCCTGAGTGAGTTTAAAAGTCCTCATTTCTAACTTCATCATGATTTTTATTATAATGTACCATGCTGGATACACAACTATCTCTGGCATTGGATTTTGAACTCTTGATGAGAATAGTTGCCCTTAATTAGATGTGGTTCCGTGGTCATGCAATTCTTATTAAATCTGTTCCTCAATATTGTGAGATCCCTGCTATGATCCCTGTTTTACAGAAGTGGCAACTGCATCCATAGAGGACACATCACTTGTCCAAGATACCATGGCTCCTGAGTGGGGGAGCCAGGATCTGAATCTGTATCTGAATGACCTCAAAGCCTATCTTTTCCTAACCTCTCTGTTACATTCACCATTTGCTGGTGGCTATTAGTGAATGTCAGAGCCACTTTCAGGACCAGAGAAATGTCAGCTTCACCATACCAGGCTATTCACACATTCCCCCTCCATATTAATCAGATCACAAAAATCATACACATAAAAAAGGAAGTTGGGAACTATGGGAAGACTAGAGCTCACATGTCCTGGGAATGTGGCCCAGGGCTGCATATACACCTTCTCAGATGATGGGGATGCAGAACTCCGCTAAGCTTGGTACCTTCTCATTCTGGGAAAAGGCAAAACTATGGAGACAATAAAAAGATTGGTGCATGTCAAGGACTCAGCAGAAGAGAAGAAGAGAAAAATAGATGGAACTCAAGGGAGTTTTTAAGGTGGTGAAACAGTTCTGTGTAGTTCAGTTCAGTTCAGTTGCTCAGTTGTGTCCAACTGTTTGCGACCCCATGAATTGCAGCACACCAGGCCTCCCTGTCCATCACCAACTCCTGGAGTTTACCCAAACTCATCTCCATTAAGTCTGTGATGCCATCCAACCATCTCATCCTCTGTCATTCCCTTCTCCTCCTGCCCTCAATCTTTCCCAGCATC
>NW_011494550.1:151574-152414 GCF_000754665.1 Bison bison bison
ACTTCCAATGAACACCCAGGACTAATCTCCTTTAGGATGGACTGGTTGGATTTCCTTGCAGTCCAAGGGACCCTCAAGAGTCTTCTCCAACACCACAGTTCAAAAGCATCAATTCTTTGGTGCTCAGCTTTCTTTATAGTCCAACTCTCACATCCATACATGACTACTAGAAAAACCATAGCCTTCAGTAGACGGACCTTTGTTGACAATGTCTCTGTTTTTTAATATGCTGTCTAGGTTGGTCATAACTTTCCTTCCAAGGAGTTAGTGTCTTTTAATTTCATGGCTGCACTCACCATCTGCACTCACCACCAGCTATTTTGGAGCTCCCCAAAATAAAGTCAGCCACTGTTTCTACTGTTTATAGATACTATATATTGCATACATGATACAGGGCATTTGTCAAAACTCATAGGCTGTACAGTACCAACAGTGAACTCTAATGTAAACTGTGGGCTTTGGTTATAATAATATGTCAATATTGATTCAGCAACTGTAACACAGTTACTCACTAATGCAGGATGTTAATAACAGGGGAAGCTGAGTGCAGGGAGAGAGAGGGTATGTGGAAATCCTCTGCACTATCTGCTCATGTGTGCCTGCTCAGTTGCTTCAATTGTGTCCAACTCTGTGATTCCCATGGACTGTAGCCAGGTTACTCTGTCCATGGGGATTCTCCAGGCAAGAATACTGGAGTGGGTGCCCTCCTCCAGGGGATCTTTCCAACCCGGGGACTGAGCCCACAACGCCTGTTTTTCCTGCATTGCAGGTGGATTCTTTACCCACTGAGCCATCTGGGAAGCTCACTGTCTGCTCAGTTTTCTGTAAACATAAACTTAC
>NW_011494550.1:152514-156790 GCF_000754665.1 Bison bison bison
AGGATGGACTGGTTGGATTTCCTTGCAGTCCAAGGGACCCTCAAGAGTCTTCTCCAACACCACAGTTCAAAAGCATCAATTCTTTGGTGCTCAGTTTTCTGTAAACATAAAACTGCTCTAAGAGGTAGAGACTCCTGATTTTTTTTTTAAGTAAAATAAGAAGCCTTAGAACCACAATGGGTGTAGGTTCAGGATTGCAAAGAGGTGGACTAAAGGCCCCAGTCATTGACCAACCAGGAGAACAACTAGTGGCTTCTCTGCAGTTAAACTGAACAGCCCCAGAGAAGGAGTGTGACCTGGCTCTGTGGCACTTGGAGGAACTCACAGAGGGGCCAGTCCCCACCCAAAACTCAGGGGTCAAACCCGCCTATGGCCAAATCCTATCTACACATATCATGGCAGCAGAGTTTTCCAACTTTAGCATCAGGGACTTTCAGTTCAGTCACTCAGTCGTGTCTGACTCTTTGCAACCCCATGGACTGCAGCACGCCAGGCCTACCTGTCCATCACAGCTCCCAGAGTTTACTCAAACTCACCTCCATTGAGTCACTGGTGCCATCCAGCCATCTCATCCTCTGTCGTCCCCTTCTCCTCTTGCCCTCAATCTTTCCTAGCATCAGGGTCTTTTCCAATGAAATAGGGACTTTAGGAGCTGATAATTTTTTTGTGGTTAGAGGTTTCCCTGTGCATTATTAGGTATTGAGCAGCATCTCTGTCCCTCTCTATATGCCAGTAGCATCTCCCAGTTGTGACAATCAGAAGTATCCTCACACATTGTCAAGTGTCCGCTGGGGAGGTAACGGCCTCTGGTGGAGAACCACAGGTTAGGCGTGTTGTCTCCATCTTGCCTTACCTGTCTGCCCCCATCCTCTCTCTTCTCATGAAGTTGTTTATGTTCTCCTTTCTGCATCCTCCTTCCCACCTGAACTACCTGCTGCTTCCCTATTTTCATCCTTGACTCCTTACCATCAATGCACCTGTCCACCCTGGTGTCTCCCTGATACTTAACACCCTTGGTGAGGGGGTGACCAGAGCCTCTCCATCGTGAATCTTCTTGACTGGCTCTTTTCTCTGCCTCTCTCCAAACCTTTTACCACTGTATTGGCCAGGACAGTGAGGGGAGTTAGGTTAAAAGTCAGACAGGTGCTCTGTGTAACTTAAAGTGGTAGCTCTTCTCTCTCTGCATCCCAGTTTTCTTACCCATCCTGCAAAGTAATCATCACATCCATTACCTTGAAGGTGGGAAGGGTAGAGCCCTACCTACTGCCCCAATTCATAGACTCAACTTTCACAGGAAGTTTTATAAACACGAAGGGTCTCCTTGTCTGTGACAGTTGCTTGTTCCCCAGGTCTCTCCTGATCAAGTGAAAGGGAGGGAAGGTGACTCACCTGGGACTCCAGGCTCTGCAACTGCTTCTGCCTCACTCCAGCTGGAGGCTCTGGTTTGATGTTCTCCAGCAGGTAAGGGCTGGATGAGTGAGGGCTGCATGGCAAGGAACCTGCCACTATGAGTAGACTGGTGGTGGTGGGGTGGGGGGGCTACCTGAGCCTCACCTCCGTTATTTATGCTGCCTCAGCTCCCTGCCTGCTGCTTTCTCTCACTGTGATCCCCTGGACTCTATCTCTGCTGCTGCTACAGGGATGCTGGGACCCTTGGGAACCAAGCAGTGCACTGGGCAATCTCAGGGATACTGTCATCATCCTTTGTCCCTCCCTCTCTGCCTGCCAGGGTAAGTCAATTACCTGAGCTTCTCAGGGGCTCAAGCAGAGTCTAATACTTCACAAATTTGGAATTTGGAGCCCTGGCTCCTAGCAGTGGCAGGAAACCAGCCCTGCCATTGTTCACTGGGGCTGAGGAGGCTGCCTGGCTTGACTCTCCACTTTCTTTCTTGCCCATTCAGGGCACTTGCTCAATTAAATGCCTTTTTAAAAATTCTATAAAGCATTCATCCTTCAATTAAAAAAATAAAGTAGCAAAAAATTTTAAATAAAAATTTTTAGTAAGCACACAAAGATATTTTTCTTCTTATTAAATAATTGAAATGCTGCAAACCAGACTAAAAGTCAAGCGATGGCCAGCCATGAGATCACAATGAGAAATCTGATGGACATTGCTACACACCTTTGTATGCATGTGGCAAGTGAGTAACACAAGCTCTTAAAATCAGAGTATTATTGTGGGGTTCCATTGTGGGGTTTTTGGTTTTGTTTTTCTTTTTAAGGTGAAATTTATATAACTTAAAATTCACCACTGTAAAGTGAACAGTTCTGTTTCATTTAGCACATTCACAATGTTATTTAACTACCATCTCTACCCAGTTCTCAAACATTTTCATCACTTCAAGAACTGGGAGACCTTATCCCATTATCAGTCTTCCTCCCCTGAGTCCCTGGCAACCACTAATTTCCTTTTTTACCCTGTGGGTTTTCCTGATTTGGGCATGTCATGCAAATGGAATGATACAATATGTATGTAGCCTTTGGGATCTGGTTTTTCCACTCAGTGTAATATTTTCAGGATTCATCCATCATGTAGCATGCATCAGTGCTTCATTCCTTTTTATAGCTAAGTACTTTGGCCACCTCATGCGAAGAGTTGACTCATTGGAAAAGACTCTGATGTTGGGAGGGATTGGGGGCAGGAGGAGAAGGGGACCATAGAGGATGAGATGGCTGGATGGTATCAATGACTTGATGGACGTGAGTCTGAGTGAACTCCGGGAGTTGGTGATGGACAGGGAGGCCTGGCGTGCTGCGATTCATGGGGTCACAAAGAGTCGGACACGACTGAGTGACTGAACTGAACTGAACTGAATATTCCACTATGTGGGTGGATCGTATTTTGTTTAGTCATTCACCTACTGATGGGCATTTGGACTGTTTCTGCCACTGGGCTGTATGAATAGTGCTGCTCTGGTTATTTGTATACAGAGATTTAATTAAATTCATTTCTTTGAGGTGTGCGCCTAGGAGTAAAAGTGCTGAGTCATAAAGTAATTCCATATTTAATTTTTTGGTGGACCACCAAACTAGTTTTCATACTATGTATTTTAACACAAATCTGATTGTTTTGTAGGAACCTTGCTGTAACTTGACTTATTTGCTCTCATTTTGGAGTAATATTCATCTTAGTTTATTATAGACAGATATTTCTCAACCTTGGCAGTGTTTCTCCACACCCTCAACAATGTTCAATGTTGTGAAATTTAATTTTGCCAACACGGTTGCCAAGTTGGCTCCCACTGGCACTTTAATTTGCATTTTCCTAATTACTATGGAAATAACAGTTGAAAAGCATCATTTCTTTTTTTTAAATTAATTTATTTTAATTGGAGGCTAATTACTTTACAATACTGTGGTGGTTTTTTGTTTTTTGTTTTTTGTTTTTAATTTACAATATTGTATTGGTTTTGCCATATATCAACATGAATCCGCCACAGGTATACATGTGTTCCCCATCCTGAACCCTCCTCCCTCCTCCCTCCCCGTACCATCCCTCTGGGTCGTCCCAGTGCACCAGCCCCAAACATCCAGTATCATGCATTGAATCTGGACTGGCGACTCATTTCATATATGATATTATACATGTTTCAATGCCATTCTCCCAAATCATCCCACCCTCTCCCTCTCCCACAGAGTCCAAAAGACTGTTCTAGACATCAGTGTCTCTTTTGCTGTCTCGTATACAGGGTTATTGTTACCATCTTTCTAAATTCCATATATATGCATTAGAATACTGTATTGGTGTTTTTCTTTCTGGCTTACTTCACTCTGTATAATAGGCTCCAGTTTCATCCACCTCATTAGAACTGATTCAAATGTATTCTTTTTAATGGCTGAGTAATACTCCATTGTGTATATGTACCACTGCTTTTTTATCCATTCGTCTGCTGATGGACATCTAGGTTGCTTCCATGTCCTAGCTATTATAAACAGTGCTGCAGTGACATTGGGGTACACGTGTCTCTTTCCCTTCTGGTTTCCTCAGTGTGTATGCCCAGCAGTGGGATTGCTGGATCATAAGGCAGTTCTATTTCCAGTTTTTTAAGGAATCTCCACACTGTTCTCCATAGTGGCTGTACTAGTTTGCATTCCCACCAACAATGTAAGAGGGTTCCCTTTTCTCCACACCCTCTCCAGCATTTATTGCTTGTAGACTTTTGGATCACAGCCATTCTGACTGGCGTGAAATGGTACCTCATAGTGGTTTTGATTTGCATTTCTCTGATAATGAGTGATGTTGAGCATCTTTTCATGTGTTTGTTAGCCATCTGTA
>NW_011494550.1:156890-187620 GCF_000754665.1 Bison bison bison
TGTCTATTTAGTTCTTTGGCCCATTTTTTGATTGGGTCATTTATTTTTCTGGAATTGAGCTATAGGAGTTGCTTGTATATTTTTGAGATTAGTTGTTTGTCAGTTGCTTCATTTGCTATTATTTTCTCCCATTCTGAAGGCTGTCTTTTCACCTTGCTTATAGTTTCCTTTGTTGTGCAGAAGCTTTTAAGGTTAATTAGGTCCCATTTGTTTATTTTTGCTTTTATTTCCAATATTCTCAGAGGTAGGTCATAGAGGATCCTGCTGTGATTTGTGTCAGAGGGTGTTTTGCCTATGATCTCCTCTAGGAGTTTTATAGTTTCTGGTCTTACGTTTAGATCTTAAATCCATTTTAAGTTTATTTTTGTGTATGGTGTTAGAAAGTGCTCTAGTTTCATTCTTTTACAAGTGGTTGACCAATTTTTTCCAGCACCACTTGTTAAAGAGATTATCTTTAATCCATTGTATATTCTTGCCTCCTTTGTCAAAGATAAGGTGGCCATAGGTGCGTGGATTTATCTCTGGGCTTTCTGTTTTGTTCCATTGATCTATATTTCTGTCTTTGTGCCAGTACCATACTGTCTTGATGACTGTGGTTTTGTAGTAGAGCCTGAAGTCAGGCAGGTTGATTCCTCTAATTCCATTCTTGTTTTTCAAGATTTCTTTGGTTATTACAGGTTTTTTGTATTTCCATACAAATTGTGAAATTATTTGTTTCCAGTTCTCTGAAAAATACCATTGATTGCTTGATAGGGATTGCATTGAATCTATAATTTGCTTTGGGTAGTATACTCATTTTCACTATATTGATTCTTCCAATCCATGAACATGGTATATTTCTCCATCTATTTGTGTCCTCTTGATCTCTTTCACCAGTGTTTTACAGTTTTCTATATATAGGTCTTTTGTTTCTTTACGTAGATTTATTCCTAAGTATTTTATTCTTTTCATCACACTGGTGAATGGCATTGTTTCCTTAATTTCTCTTTCTGTTTTCTCATTGTTAGTGTATAGGAATGCAAGGGATTTCTGTGTGTTAATTTTACATCCTACAACTTTACTATATTCATTGATTACCTCTAATAATTTTCTGGTTTTCTATCTTGTAAAAAAAATTTAGGGTTTTCTATCTTGTCAGTCAGTCAAATCTTAACTTAAAAAAATTCTCTAAGATAATAATCACATTTTGGAAAAGGATAGATGTAAATTTTTTAAATAAAACTATTTTCTGCAAAAAACTTTGACTACTAGAGCTCTGATTTAGAGACAAAGGTAGGGATAAAAACTGCTCTGCACAAAAACACACACACACATGTTTTTTAGTATTAGGGCAGGTCCACATTTAATACAATTACATAATCTTCATGAAGGGAACTATATAATGACATCTTCAAGTCTCTATGTTTTTCTTGAACAGTAGAATGCCAAGCTAATAAACATAACTGCACATAAAAGCCTTGTGAAATGACAGAAAAGTGTCAGACCTTTACTGTGGGCAAGCACAAGGTAATACATGGAGGAGAAAATAATTGTCCAGATTACACCAGTGGATGAGTGAGTGCTAATCTAGCAAGAAACCTGGCTTCTATCTAAAATAGTAATGTTTTAGAATATTCTTTTGAGTTTGAACAAAGTAAGTTGATGATAATTTGTAGAATTATTACATAATGAGATTGAACAATAACATGATATTGTAACATTAAAAGTAATGGACAGTACAGCCAAAGCCATGAGATAGTATTAAAGGTATACAGGTATATAGTAAGATACATAAGGACAAGCTGTTTTATAGCTTTTTATTGTTAAAGTAGGATGCTTTAGGATGATGTCCCTTAACTTTGAGTTTTTAATGTAAATTTTAGACAGTTAAAGACTTTCTCAATTCGCTCTATGAAAGATAACAGTATTTATTTTTTTAAAAATTCTCTTTGAGAAATGACCTATGAAATTAACTAGACATAATAGTAAGTATGGGGATAACATTTTTAATGAAATTCACAGAAATATTATTGTCATCTGCAGAACTATGTTATTGTGACAGAAATTAATGAAACCTAGTAGAGTTTTGTTGAAGGCAATGGCACCCTACTCCAGTACTCTTGCCTGGAAAATCCCATGGATGGAAGAGCCTGGTAGGCTGCAGTCCATGGGGTTGCAAAGAGTCAGACACTTACTGAGCGACTTCACATTCACTTTTCACTTTCATGCATTGGAGAAGGAAATGGCAACCCACTCCAGTGTTCTTGCCTGGAGAATCCCAGGGTTGGTGGAGCCTGGTGGGCTGCCGTCTGTGGGGTCGCACAGAGTCAGACACGACTGAAGCGACTTAGCAGCAGTAGCAGCAGCATGTAGAAGATCATGTCATCTGCAAACAGTGAGAGTTTTACTTCTTCCTTTCCAATCTGGATTCCTTTTATTTCGTTTTCTTCTCTGATTGCTGTGGAAAAACCTTCCAAAACTATGTTGAACAGTAGTGGTGAGAGTGGGCACACTTGTCTTATTCCTGACTTTAGGGGAAATGCTTTCAATTTTTCACCATTGAAGATGTTTTCTGTGGGTTTATCATATATGGCTTTTATTATGTTGAGGTATATTTGTTATTTAACTTATATGCAGAGTACATCATGAGAAATGCCAGGCTGGAAAAAGCACAAGCTGGAATCAAGATTGCCGGGAGAAATATCAATAACCTGAGATATGCAAATGACACCACACATATGGCAGAAAGTGAAGAAGAACTAAAGAACTTCTTGATGAAAGTGAAAGAGGAGAGTTAAAAAGTTGACTTAAAGCTCAACATTCAGAAAACTAAGATCAAGGTATCCGGTCCCATCACTTCATGGCAAATAGACGGGGAAACAGTGGAAACAGTGGTTGACTTTATTTTTCTGGGCTCTAAAAGCACTGCAGATGGTAATTGTATCCATGAAATTAAAAGACACTTACTCCTTGGAAGAAAAGCTATGACCAACCTAGATAGCACATTAAAAAGCAGAGACATTACTTTGCCAACAAAGGTCCATCTAGTCAAGGCTATGGTTTTTCCAGTGGTTATGTATGGGTGTGAGAGTTGGATTATAAAGAAAGCTGAGCGCCAAAGAATTGATGCTTTTGAACTGTGGTGTTGGAGAAGACTCTTGAGAGTCCCTTGGACTGTAAGGCAATCCAACCAGTCCATCCTAAAGGAGATCACTCCTGAGTGTTCATTGGTAGGACTGATTTTGAAGCTGAAACTCCAATACATTGGCCACCTGATGAGAAGAGCTGACTCATTGGAAAAAAGCCTGATGCTGGAAGAGATTGAGGGCAGGAGGTGAAGGGGACGACAGAGGGTGAGATGGTTGGATGGCATCACTGACTCAATGGACATGGGTTTGGGTGGACCCGGGAGTTGGTGGTGGACAGGGAGGCCTGGCATGCTGTGGTTCATGGGGTCAAAAAGAGTTGGACACAAATGAGCAACTGAATTGAACTGATATTCCTTCTATGCCTGCTTTCTGGAGGTTGTTTGTTTTTTTTTTTAATCATAAATGGATGTTGAATTTTGTCAAAGGCTTTCTCTGCAGCTGTTGAGATAATCATATGGTTTTTAGTTTTCAATTTGTTAATGTGGTGTATTACATTGATTGATTTATGAATATTGAAGAATCCTTGCATCCCTGGGATAAAGCCCACTTGATCATCATGTATGATCTTTTTAATATGTTTTTGGATTCTGAAAGCTAGAATTTTGTTGAGTATTTTTACGTCTATGTTCATCAGTGGTATTGGCCTGCAGTTTTCTTTTTTTGTGGCATCTTTGTCTGATTTTGGTGTTAGGGTGATGGTGGCTTCATAGAATAAGTTTGGAAGTTTACCTTCCTCTGCAATTTTCTGCAAGAGTTTGAGTAGGATAGGTGTTTTCTCTTCTTTAAATTTTTGGGAGAGTTCAGCTGTGAAGCTGTCTTGTCCTGAGCTTTTGTTTGTTAGAAGATTTCTGTTTACAGTTTCAATTTCCATGCTTGTGATGGCTCTGTTAAGATTTTCTATTTCCTCCTGGTTCAGTTTTGGAAAGTTATACTTTTCTAAGAATTCGTCCATTTCTTCCAAGTTGTCCATTTTATTGGCATATAGTTGCTGATAGTAGTCTCTTATGATCCTGTGTATTTCTGTGTTGTCTGTTGTGATCGCTCCATTTTCATTTTAAATTTTGTTGATTTGATTCTTCTCCCTTTTTGCTTGATGACTCTGGCTAATGGTTTGTCTATTTTATTTATCTTCTCAAAGAACAAGCTTCTAGCTTTGTTGATTTTTGCTATGGTCTCCTTTGTTTCTTTTGCATTTATTTCTGCCTTATTTTTATTTTTTTATGATTTCTTCCCTTCTATGAACCCTGGAATTCTTCATTTCTTCTTTTTCTAGTTGCTTAAGGTGTAGAGTTAGGTTATTTAATTGATTTTTCTCTTGTTTCTTGAGGTAAGCTTGTATTGCTATGAACCTTACCCTTAGCACTGCTTTTACTGAATCCCATAGGTTTTGGGTTGTTATGTTTTCATTTTCATTTGTTTCTATGCATATTTTGATTCCTTCTGTGGTTTGTTGGTTATTCAGAAGTGTGTTGTTTAGCCTCCATATGATTGTATTTTTAATATTTTTTTTTCCTGTAGTCGACATCTAATCTTACCACATTGTGATCAGAAAAGATGCTTGGAATGATTTCAATTTTCTTTTTTTTTAATTTACCAAGGCTAGATTTAGTGCCCTGGATGTGATCTATCCTGGAGAATGTTCCATGTGCACTTGAGAAAAAGGTGAAATTCTTTGTTTTGGGGTGAAATGTCCTAGGGATATCAGTTAGGTTTAACTAGCGCATTGTATCACTTAAAGTTTGTGTTTCCTTGCTACTTTTCTGTTTAGTTGATTTATTTATAGGTGTGAGTGGGGTATTAAAATCTCCCACTTCTGATTTCTCCTTCATATTTGAATGAGATCCTTGCCGGGTATAGTAATCTGGGTTGTAAGCTTTTCTCTTTCATCACTTTAAGTATGTCCTGCCATTCCCTTCTGGCTTGAAGAGTTTCTATTGAAAAATCAGCTGTTATCCTTATGGGGATCCCCTTGTGAGTTATTTGTTGTTTTTCCCTTGCTGCTTTTAATATTTGTTCTTTGTGTTTGATTTTCATTAATTTGATTAATATGTGTCTTGGGGTGTTTTGCCTTGGGTTTATCCTGTTTGGGACTCTCTGGGTTTCTTGGACTTAGGTAGCTATTTCCTCTCCCATTTTAGGGACATTTTCAACTATTATCTCCTCAAGTATTTTCTCATGGTCTTTCTTTTTGTCTTCTTCTTCTGGGACTCCTATGATTCGAATGTTGTGGCATTTGACATTGTCCCAGAGGTCTCTGAGGTTGTCCTCATTTCTTTATATTCTTTTTTCCTCTATGCTTCATTTATTTCCACCATTCTATCTTCTACCTCACTTATTCTATCTTCTGCCTCAGTTATTCTACTGTTGGTTCCCTCCAATGTGCTTTTGGTCTCAGTTATTGCATTATTAATTATATATTGACTCTTTTTTATTTCTTCTAGGTCCTTGTTAAATTTTTCTTGCATCTTCTCAATCCTTGGTCTCCAGACTATTTATTAGTAGCTCCATTTCGTTTTCAAGATTTTGGATCATTTTTGCTATAATTATTCTGAATTCTTTTTCAGGTAGACTCCCTATCTACTCCTCTTTTGTTTGCTTTGGTGGGCATTTATCATGTTCCTTTACCTGCTGAATATTTCTCTGCCTTTCCATCTTGTTTATATTGCTGTGTTTAGGGTGGCCTTTCTGTATTCTGGAAGTTTGTGGTTCCTCTTTATTGTGGAGGTTCCTCCCTGTGGGGGGGTTGGACGAATGGCTTGTCAAGGTTTCCTGGTTAGGGAAGCTTGTGTCAGTGTTCTGTTGGGTGAAGCTGGATCTCCTCTCTGTGGAGTGGAATGAAGTGTCCAGTAGTGAGTTTTGAGGTGTCTATAGGTTTGTGTGACTTTTGACCACCTGTATTTTAATGATCAGGGTTATGTTTCTGCATTATTGTAGAATTAGCTTGGTATGTCTTGCTCTGACACTTGTTGGCTCTTGAGTGGAGCTTGGTTTCAGTGTAGGTATGGAGGCTTTGGAATGAGCTCTTGTCGATTAATGTTCCCTGGAGTCAGGAGTTCTCTGCTGTTCTCAGGATTTTGATTTAAGCCTCCTGTCTCTGGCTTTCAGTCTTATTCTTACAGTAGCCTCAAGACTTCCACATCCATACAACACTGATAATAAAGCATCTAGGTTAATGGTGAAAAGATTCTCCACAGTGAAGGATGCCCAGAGAGGTTCACAGAGTTACATGGAGAGGAGAAGAGGGAGGAGGGAGATAGAGGTGACCAGGAGGAGAAGAGGGGGAATAAAAGGAGGGGAGAGCAATCTAGCCAGTAATCAGTTCCCCATGTGCTCTCCATAGTCTGGAACACTTAGAGTGGTTCACGGAGTTACATAGAGGAAAGAAGAGGGAGGAAGGAGATAGAGGTGACCAGAACGAGAAGAGGGGGAGTCAAAAGGAGAGACATAGATCTAGCCAGTAATCAGTTCCCTGAGTGTTCTCCACAGCCCAGAACACCCAAAGAGACTCACAGAGTTGGGTATAGAAGAGAAGGGGGAAGGAGGAGATAGAGGTGACCTGGGGGAGAAAAAGGAGAGTCAAAAGGGAGAGAGAACGATCAAGCCAGTAATCACACTCCTAAGTAAAAATGAGTGCTGAAGATTGGCTTCTTAAAGGTACAAAATTGATAAAAAAATACCAAAAAGCAAACATTAAAAATCTACAGTAGAGGTTAGACTCTCAGAAATACAATATTAAAAAAAACTAAAATTATAAAAAATATATATATATGAAATTTGCTTTAAAATGGGATCTTTTTTTGCAAAGTAATAGTGTATAAAAATGAAAATTAATGGAGTAATAAAGAATTTTAAAATTTAAAAAAAATTAAAAATTAAAAGATGATGATAGTAAAAATATATCTAGGAATTTCTCTGGATTTGTTGAGGGCAGTGTGGGGTCAGTTCAGTTTCAAATAGTTTCTTGTTCCAGCTTATACTTCTTCTCAAGGTCTATAGGCCCCTTCCAATGTAGTCAATGCTAATTGATGCTGCTGCTGCTAAGTCACTTCAGTCGTGTCGGACTCTGTGCGACCCCATAGATGGCAGCCCACCAGGCTCCTCTGTCCATGGGATTCTCCAGGCAAGAACACTAAAGTGGGTTGCCATTTCCTCCTCCAATGCATGAAAGTGAAAAGTCAAAGTGAAGTCACTCAGTTGTGTCCGAGTCTTAGCGACCCCATGGACTGCAGCCTACCAGGTTCCTCCGTCCATGGGATTTGCCAGGCAAGAGTACTGGAGTGGAGTGCCATTGCCTTCTCCAACAATGCTAACTACAGGGTTTTAATCTTTTGCACCTGTCACTTCCAGATCAGCTCCCTCTTCTTTGTTTCTTTTGGATTCCTCTGTTTGCAAGTCTCTCCAGTGTCTAATTTCTGCTTTGATACAAGGGGGTGAATGTGGTCACTTATTTAGGCTCACTCGTTCAGTTGTGCTGTGGGGAGGGAGGAACACTGCAAACAAATATCACTGGCATTTGTGGGGAGTGCTCGCATTGTCTCGGCCAAACTGGGTTTGCCCCTGCTCACGGCGTGTGTGCTTTCCTGGTCTACACTGCTCAGGCGCCAGATTGCTCTGCAGGGGAACTGTTTAAAGTGGGCCCTGCTTTGTGTGCACTTCCCAAGTCTAAGCCACTGAAGTTCAGGTTCTTGTGTACTCCACAAAGGCACAGAGTCGGTTGGGCCTGTGTTTTGTTCCCCTCCCAGGTCCGAGCAGCTTAGGCAACCAGATGCTTGGCGAGCGCATTCTCCTTAGGTGCAGTGAGTCTTATCACCTCCCCGGTTCCAGCCCCTCGGTTTCCTGGGTGCGCAACAAGAGCGCCATCTCAGGTGTGCCGTGTGTCTCCTCTGGGAAGCTCATCTCAGGCTGCGACCCTCCTGGCAGATGTCAACCGTCCAGGATCTCAGGAAGACTTGGTTAGCTACTGATGCTAGCCTGCTCACAGTTTGGTGGTGGATGCATCTCTGGAGCAGAGCTTGCCTCTCACCTTCTGACTCTGGCTGTCACCCACCTGCCTCTCTGCCTCTGGTGGGGGGATGGGCCAGTTCACAGCCGGCTAGCTCTCCTCTGGTATTCACACAATCCTTTGTTCTGTGAGAGGGCTGGCAGTGCCTTAGAGCTTTTTGCGGGAAAGTTCTCTCTCTCTCTTTCTCTCTCTCTTTTTTTTTCTCTCAGGCTATCCCACAGTTTGAGAGAATAGCATTGAAAAATGTACATTACCACATGTAAAATTGATGACCAGTGCGAGTTCGATGCAAGAAGCAGGGCACCCAAAGCCGGTGCTCTGCTACAACCCAGAGGGATAAGGTGGGGAGGGAGGTGGGAGAGGGGTTCAGGATTTGGTGGGACACATGTATACCTGTGGCCAATTCATATTGATGTATAGCAAAAACCATCACAATATTGTGACTATCCTCCCTTCTCTCATAGCTCAGTTGGTAAAGAATCTGCCTGCAGTGCAGGAGACCTGGGTTCGATTCCTGAGTTGGGAAGATCCCCTGGAGAAGGAAATGGCAGTCCACTCCAGTATTCTTACCTGGACAACCCCATGGACAGAGAAGCCTGGTGGGCTACAGATCATGGGGTCGCAAGAGTCAGACATGACTTAGCAACTAAACCACCACCACCATCCTCCAATTAAAATAAATTAATTAATTTTTAAAAAGGGAAAAAATTGTCAACCTCTCAAACTTTAATCAACCAAAAATATCATGCAACCATTTCAAATTTGGTTTCAACTTATTATTTTTAAGACAATTTTTTTCAGAGCCGTTTCCATTTCACAGCAAAATTGAGAGGAAAGCAGAGATTTCCCATATACCCTGTGCCCCCTCGCACATACACAGAGTCTCACATTATCAATTTCCTCTAGCAGACTGGTACATTTGTTGCAATAGATGAACCTAAGTTGACATAGTATCATCACCAAAGTCCATAATTTACATTATGTTTCACTTTCATTGTGTCTTCTATGGGTTAACATATATAGTGAGATGTATCCATTGTTATAGTATCATGCAGAGTATTTTCACTGCTTTAAAAATCCTCTGTGTTCTGTCTAGTCATCCATCCCTCTCCCTTATCCTTTGGCAACCACTGATCTTTTTATTGCCTCCACTGTTCAGCTTTTCCCACAGTATCATACAGTTGGAATCATATAGTTCGTAGTCTTTTTAGATAGGCTTCTTTCACTTTGTAATGTGCAATAAAGGTTCCTCAAAGTCTTTTGATGGATTGATAGCTCAAATTTTTGGTGCTAAATAATATTCCATTGTCTTGGTGTTGTTGTTCAGTCACCAAGTCATCTCCAACTCTTTGCAACCCATGGACTGCAGCACCCCAGGCTTCCCTGTCCATCACCAACTCCCAGAGCCGATCAAACTCATGTCCATTGAGTCAGTGATGCCATCCAACCATCTCATCCTTTGTTGTCCCTTCTCCTCTTGCCCTCAATCTTTCCCAGCATCAGGATATTTTCTAAGGAGTCTGCTCTTGAATCAGGTGGCCAAAGTATTGGAGCTTCAGCTTCAGCATTGGTTCTTCTAATGAATATTCAGGACTGATTTCCTTCAGGATTGCTCAGCTTATTTATCTACTCGTCTATTGTAGGACATCTTGATTCTTTCAAGTTTTGGCAATTTCAAAGAAATATGCTATAAACATCAGTGTGCATATTTTTTTTGTAAACCTAAGTGTTCAACTCCTTTGGGTAAATACCAGGGAGTGTGTTTGATGGATTATATAGGAAGATTATGTTCTATTTTGTAGGACATCACCAAATTATGGCTATACCATTTTGCATTCCTAGTAATGAATGAGAGTTTTTGTTGTTTCACATCCTTAAGAGCATTTAGTGTTGCCACTGTTACAGGTTTTAGTCATTCTAATAGGCAAGTGGTGGTAAAATGTATTTTTAAATGGATAACTAATTGCCCCAACAAGATTTAAGAATAGTCTATGGTTTTGAAATTGGGTTATTCCATGACACTTATGCCATTCCATTATTTTACATGTCTGTTTCTGTACAATATTGCTTTTTAAAAATTATTTTAGCTTTCTAAATTAATTTTAGTGGTAGTAAAATATTTATAGTGTGGTATTTATATAACATTATAGTGACGATAGTTATAGTAGTTCATAATGACTAAGACTTAGTCACTACTCTGACTCTGGTAGTCATTTATGATTTTAATTATATAAGCAGATACATATGTAAGTCATTAATCCTCACAATAACCATATGAGCTAGGTACTTATGATATCTGCATTTCTCAAGTTTAGGAAACAGAACCGTAAAAAATTACATAGCCATGGTTCATAAAAAAGTTACATAGCCATAGCTACACTGACCATGAAGAAGTATATTTTTTCCTATGTATACCTCTCCTTTTTAAAAAAATTTATTTTTGTTGAGGTAACATTGATCTATAACATTATGTATGTTTCACGTGTACAGCGTTATATATCTACTCTGTGCACATTACAGTTACTATCCAAATTTTCTTTTCTGTTCATCTCCACACAGTTGACCTCTTTCCCCATTTTACCCTCATCTCTCCTTCCCCTCTGTGCTCATGTTTATTTTTGTTTGGTTTGTTCATTTATTGTTGTCTTTATTTCTTTGTTTTTTATATTGCACAAATGAGTGAAATTATGTGCTATTTGTCTTTAACCACCTGAGTTATTTCACTTAGCATAATATGCTCAAGATCCATCCATGCTGTCACAAGTGGCAAGGTTTCATATTTCTAATGGCTGAGTAGTGTTCCATTATGTATTAAGATATATCTCACATCTTCCTTATCCCATCGTTAAGTTGTTTCCACTTCTTGGCTATTGTAAAATATTCCATGATGAACATAGGGCTGCACACATCTTTTTGAATTAGTTTTTGTATTCTTTGTATAAATACCCCCAAAATGGAATAGCTGGATCATATAGTAGTCCAAGGCTTACTTTTTTTGAGGAATCTCCATATGGCCTCCCATGTTGGCTGCACCAATTTACATTTTCCACAATGTTCCCTTACCTCCACATCTTTGATAACATTTGTTTTCTCTTGGTAGAAGAACTTGAGCTCACTTCCTCTCCTGAAAACACTAAAATCTAACTGCTGCATAACCTGGACAAAAAAGACTGGAATCTGTTCTTCTGAGCCTCTTCTAAAATATGCAGAGGAAGGAGGCTCCCAAGCTCATTTTATGAGGCCACCATCACACTGAAATCAAAACCACAAAAAGAGAAAATTGTGGGTCAATATCACTGATGAAGATAGAGGCAGAAATCATCAACAAAATACTAGCAAATCAAATCCAACAACACATTGGAAGGATCAAGTGAGATTTATCCCAGAGATGCAAGGATTCTTCTATATACACAAGACAATCAATATGACACAACACATCAACAAACTGAAGAATGAAAATTATATGATCACCTCAAAAGATGCAGAAAAAGTTGTTGACAAAATTCAACACCCATTTATGATTAAAAATAAAACACTCTACAGAAAGTGGGCACAGAGGAAACCTCCTTAACTTAATAAAGGCTATATATGACAAACCCACAGCAAACATCATTCTCAACAGTCAGTAATTACTTTACATGTCAGTGTTTCATATATGGAAAAGACCCAGTCCTGGTGGTATTTCTTATTATCTTTAGGTAATTTTATTCATTTTCATTTTGGGGGATGGGGAATTAAAATCTACTTTTGCTAATCCATTCAAGGATAACCACCTGTATCAGGGTCCTGATACATGCATCTGGTGCTCCCCACTTGCTTATAGATATATAGCACATTCTTAGGTATAGATAATGGGACAGAGTTCATTTCACTGGGAATAAATAAAAGATTATGATGAGACAGACTATGCAACAGGGGGAAACATTGGAGAAAAGTGAGTAGCTAGTATGCATCAAACTCCGATGGAGTGTGAGTATTTTACAGACCCGAATCATTACAAGAGTTCTATGGAGACAGATATTATTACACCCCTCTCATCCATCACAGTTCCATACCACCAAACTGGCCATCAGAAGCTTAGGGGACAGAAAGTTCTGTGCAAATTTCTCTTTATGCCATTTTTCAGCTTCTTATTCCTGAGACTGAAAATGATGGGGCTAAGAAAGGGGGTAAAGACTGTATATATGGTAGTCATCAGAGTGTTATTGTCCATAGAATGGGGGCCTTTGAGCTTCAGATAGATGATGGAGGCAAAACCATAGTGCACGACCACTATGGTGAGGTGGGAGACACAGGTGGAGAAGGTCTTGTGCCGGCCCTCAGTGGAGGGGATCCTCAGGATGGCGGCCACGATGAAGACATAGGAGAGGAAGATGAGGAATAAGCAGCCCATCAGGGCTGTGACGCAAACCAAGATTACAGCTATGGTGACAGAGGCTGTCTCCTTTCCACAGGCCAACTTCAAGAGGGAAAGCACATGGCAGACAAAATGGTGTATCTCCTTAGACCCACAGAAGGTGAGATGAAAAACTATCAATGTCACCATCAACCCCACAACTGAGCCACCAGCCCAGCACCAGGACACAAGACGGGCACAGTCACGGGTGCTCATGAGCACGTTGTAACGCAGGGGGTGGCAGATGGCCACATAGCGGTCATAGCCCATGATCATGAGCAGGAAGGAGTGGGTGTAGCCAAACGTAAAGGAGAAGAACATCTGGCTGGCACAGGCCACAAAGGTGATGGAGCGATGGGTGGAGACCATGTCCACCAACATTCGAGGGGTGACCACAACAGTGAACAGGATCTCGGAGATGGAGAGGGCACACAGGAAGAGGTACATGGGGGTGTGGAGGCTGTGCTCCCTCCAGATGGTGCCCATGATGAGCAGGTTCCCCAGCAGTGTGAACAGGTACATCAGCAGGTACAGCAGGAAGAAGGTGGGCAGGAGCTGCTGAGGGAAGTTGGAGAAGCCAATGAGGATGAATTCAGACACTGTGCTGTAGTTCTGACCAGACAAGGATGCTGCATCTGGGGAGATCAGAAACAAGATGAAGACCCAGTGGTTAAAACAGAGGCTCTAACATAGATTAAATGGCAATTGCAGAGCTCTATATGCTATATATTCAAGGGTTTCTCAGCAGTAAAGAATTCACCTGCAATGCAGGACATGCAGGTTCAATACCAGGGTTGAAGAAGATCCCCCCTGGAGAAGAAATGACAACGCATTCCTGTATTCTTTCCTGGGAAATCCCATGGACAGAGGAACCTGGCAGGCTACTGTCCATAGGGTCAAAAGAGTGGGATATGACTTAATGACTAGACCACCATCCTAAATATTCATTTGCTTAGCTTGTCTGGGTCTTACAATCTTCATCAGTGAGATGGAATAAATCATAATACTTCTTACCATTTAGTAGCGTGATAAAGATAAAATGAGATCCTGTACACTAAATACTGAAGACATAGTTTGGCCTCTAAGTTTTTGTTAACAATGATGAAAAGAAATAAAAGATTCAGGTTTGTAATTAAGACAGACATAGATGGTCAGGGTCATATTCTTTTGAATACTGTGCCTGTTGTCAAAAATATGTTTGGATCTTGGATTTATAAATTTTCACTGAGAGTCTTTGCCTTTAATTGAGTAACCACTTTATATTTATTTTAATACTATTTATTAGTACTCATTTCTGTCAATGTATCTCATATTTTGTATTTAGTCTTTTATAGGAACTGAAGAGAATGCTTGAAAATAAATAGATGGAAAAATATATGCTGGGCAAATTTGCATCAAAAGAATGATGAGGAAACAATCCTGAAAGCAAAAAAGAAAGAAGGAAAGAAAGAAATTTAATGAAACAATAATCATAATACTTCTGTTGAAAGAAAGTGAAAGTGAAGTCACCCAGTCATGTCCAACCCCATGGACTGTAGTCTACCAAGCTCCTCCTTCCATGGGATTCTCCAGGCAAGAATACTGGAGTAGGTTGCCATTTCCTTCTCCAGGAGCTCTCCCCAACCCAGGGATTGAACTCGGGTCTCCCACATTGTAGGCAGACACTTTACCATCTGAGCCACCTGGGAAGTCCCTATACCGTATGCCAATAAAAGGAGCCAGGTTCCCTGAAGAAATAGCCCAGGGCATGGAAGCAAGCCTAGGACATCTCTGCAACAGTTCAATGGAACTTTCACTGAGCAATTGTTAATGTTAAAGGATGCTGGAACCAGATTGAAAATGTGTCCACTGGAATAGGTGAGCATCAGAAAGACTGATCATATGCAGAGGATGAAGGAACAAGCTAAATGACACCATGAAGACACAATCAGAAAATCCAGAACCTGACATGTTCCATAGAACAATTGGTCTGGTCTCATGGGAATGGCAATCTACTTCAGTATTCTTGCCTGGTGGGCCACAGTACATGGGGTCACAAAGAGTCAGATATGACTGAGCAGCTAACACCACTACTACACTACATCAATAAGCCAGGGTCATGAAATTCAAGGGACATAACAATCATATGCAATATAGGGTAGTAGATTAGATGCTAATTTACATAAGATATTTGTAAGTTTTATCACTTCATGGGAAATAGATGGGGAAACAGTGGAAACAGTGTCAGACTTGTTTTTTGGGGCTCCAAAACCACTGCAGATGGTGACTGCAGCCATGGAATTAAAAGACACTTACTCCTTGGAAGGAAAGTTATGACCAACCTAGATAGCATATTGAAAAGCAGAGACATTACTTTGCCAACAAAGGTTCGTCTAGTCAAGGCTATAGTTTTTCCTGTGGTCATGTATGGATGTGAGAGTTGGACTGTGAAGAAAGCTGAGCGCTGAAGAATTGATGCTTTTGAGCTGTGTTGTTGGAGAAGACTCTTGAGAGTCCCTTGGACTGCAAGGAGATCTAACTAGTCCATTCTGAAGGAGATCAGCCCTGGGATTTCTTTGGAAGGAATGATGCTAAAGCTGAAACTCCAGTAGTTTGGCCACCTCATGCGAAGACTTGACTCATTGGAAAAGACTCTGATGCTGGGAGGGATTGGGGGCTGGAGGAGAAGGGGACGACAGAGGATGAGATGGCTGGATGGCATCACTGACTCGATGGATGTGAGTCTGGGTGAACTCTGGGATTTTGGTGATGGACAGGGAGGCCTGGCGTGCTGCGATTCGTGGGGTCTCAAAGAGTTGGACACGACTGAGTGACTGAACTGACTGAACTGAAGGAATTAGAGAAGACTTTTATTATGGCATGAATGAATGATGGGTTATGAATAATATCAAGGGATTATTCTTAATCTAGTTACCCATTTTTAACTGTGATGTTGTTGTAAAGAGGCTGTGAAGGAAAATATTACTAGTTTAAAAGCACACAGAAGTGGAAAATTTATGCACATAGAAAATGTCAAAGGGGAATAGTTTATGAAAGGTAAAAGAACATTGTAGCCACCTGCATATATATAATTAACCTATATTATGATATACAGGTTGAATATTAGGAATAAATATTCAAAATAACTTTGGTGAAATAGCTATAAAGTCAATGCTAGATAGATTTTTAAATTAAAGTTAGAAATTTTAACAGAGTTCTAAAATGATATGCAATTTGGAAGTTATTAAATGAAATTGATAAGAGTGAAAGGACAGAGTGAAAAAGCTGTTTGGAAACTCAACATTAATAACACTAAGGTCATGGCATCCAGTCCCATCACTTCATGGCAAAAGAAGGGGGAAAAGCAGAAGCAGTGACAGATTTTATTTTCTTGGGCTCCAAAATTACTGTGGACAGTAACTGTAGCCTTCACTTGCTACTTGAAAAGAAAGCTATGACAAACCTAGACAGTGTATTTAACAGCAGAGATGTCCCTTTTCTGGCAAAAGTCCATATAGTCAAAGCTATGATTTTTCCAGTAGTCATATATGAATGTGAAAGTTGAACCATAAAAAGAAGGCTGAGTGCTGAAAAATTGATGTTTTTGAATTGTGGTGTTGGAGAAGACTCTTTAGAGTCCCTTGGATTGCAAGGAGACCAAAACTGTCAGTTCTAAAGAAAATCAACCTTCAGCACTCATTGGAAGGACTGTTGCGGAAGCTCCAATACTTTGGCCACCTGATGCCAACAGCCGACTCATTGGAAAATACCCTCATGCTGGGAAAGATTGAAGGCAAAAGGAGAAGGGGGCTGCAGAGGGTGAGATGGTTAGATAGCATCACCAACTCTGTGGACATGAATCTGAGCTAACACTGGGAGATAATGGAGGACAGAGGAGCCTGGAGTGTTGCAGTCTATGGAGTCACAAAGAGTCAGACACAACTTAGTGAGTGAACAGCAACAACAATTCCAATGGATTAATAACATTCAGATGTTAGCTCCTGGACATAGGAGGGCTGTGTACTAAGTGAGATTAAATATTTCTTTCATGCACATAGAGGACTTTAACAAAAATTTTCCTATCAGAGCTATCAGAGTCCCTTGGACAGCAAGGAAATCAAGCCAGTCGATACTAAAGGAAATCAGTCCTGAATATTCATTGGAAGGACTAATGCTGAAGCTGAAGCTCCAATACTTTGGTCCCCTGATGCGAAGAACTGACTCCCTGGGAAAGACCCTGATGCTGGGAAGATTGAAGGCAGGAGGAGAAGGGGATGACAGAGGATGTGATGGTTGGGTGGCATCACCAACTCGACGGACATGAGTTTGAGCAAGCTCTGGGAGTTGGTGATGGTCAGGGAAGCTTGTCGTGGTGCAGTCCGTGGGGTTGCAAAGAGTCGGACATGGCTGAGTGACTGAACTGACTGACCTTGTTTAGGACATAGAGAAATCCTCCATCTATTTCAAAGTACAAATAATATGTAGATTATAATACACTAAAATTGGAAATCAATAAAGAAAGGATAGCCTTCCAAATTCCATGAGTTAAGCAATCTTTTGTGTCAATATTAAATTGATGAATAAATATTTACAAAGATAATTTAAGTATCAAACGTCAAAGTTTTAAGCTAAAAGAGTACTACAATGGGAATGCACATTTTAAAATGTATTGAGAAGAAACATTATCCAGAAAATCATACTTAGTACAACCCACATTGGGTGATAGATTAACAAGATAAAGCCAAGAAGAAAATGCCAATGAAAAAGCATAAAATTAAAATTGGAAATAACTATAGAAATAATGGATATCTTTAAATGAATGAAGTAGTAATAAAATATAAGAAATGGCTTGAATTCTCAGAGACACATAAATTGCAAAACTAGTATGAGAAAGAAATAGAAACCATTTCAAAAAAGTTTTAAAGAAGTTGAAATGGTTAGAGACCTTCCCTTCCTACAATTCATTAGACACAGTGAGTTTACAAGTGAGTGCTCATAAACCTTTAAGGAACAACTGATTAAATCTTATACATGCTTTTCACGTAAAAGGGGGAAAAAGGGAAAAATCTGAAATCTGCTAAGCTGATTTCATCATTCTAAATTCTAAAACCAGGTAAACTGTTGTAAGAAACAATTATGGGCCCACTTTACCTATCCAAGCAAGTTTTAAAATCCACTGTAGGATGTCACCTAATCAAATAAAATGATGTACAAAAATTAGTAAATTATGGTCAAGTGGTGTTGGTTTATCCCATGAATGGCAAGATGGTGCAGCATCATGTGATTTAGCACATAAATAAACTAAAAGAGAAAAATGATAGAATTCTTTTTATCAACGGAGGTGTACATTTTCTAATATTCAACTCCAATTATGATTTTTTAAATTTGTATATTATTGATGTAACACTGCATGAGTTCTAGGTTACAACACAATGTTTTGATATGGGTGTCGACTCATGATTTTTTTTGCAAACTTTTTTACAACGTGAAATTGAAGGGGACTTAGCTAGATAAAGAATACACACTAGAAAACAAACAAATAGTATATAAGTGGGACTTTAACATGCACTATTTTATAATCAGAAAGAAGGCAAGGCTACTCACTGTTTCTGCTGTTCTTCGCCATGGAATTGAAAGTCATGAATGGTGCTACAAGGAAAGAAAAAGAAAGAAGATACATAAGGATAGGAAGGGATGTGACCTGATCATCTATCCAGAAAAGATAAAAGAATCAAGATGTAATATGTTAGAACATAAGAGGGCAGAATGCTACAAAAAGAAAGATCAACTTCAAAAAAATATAGTATGTATCAAAGTATTACACCAGCAGTAGTCATTCAAAACATAGAATTTAAGTTAAAATTAAGATAAACTCTCAGTAGTAACACAAACTGTAAACAACCATTTTTGGTCTCAGGATCCTTTTACAGTCGAACACTACTGAGGTCCTTAAAGGGCTTTTGTTTGGGTGAGTTGTAACTATCAATTTTTATCACACCAGAAACTAAAACAGACAATCTTTAAAAGTATTTAGATATTAGTAAATTTAAAAGAACAATAATAAACTTGATACATGTTAATATTAACAACATATGTATACAAGAGTAACTATATTTTCAAAGACATTTATTGAGAAGAGTGGCCTGGCTTTACACTCTGGCAAATATACCTAAGGCCTACCTTGTAGGACACAGGTTGATGCTCACATCTGCTTCTTTATTTAGTCTGTGGTTATATACTGTTCTGGGCTCCACAGGGGGCGCTAGTGGTAAGGAAACTGCCTACCAATGTAGGAGACATGAGATACTGGTTCCATCCCTGGATGGGGAAGATCCCCTGGAGGAGAAAATGGCAACCCACTCTAGTATTCTTGCCTTGGAGAGAGGAGTCTGGAAGGCTACAGTCCACAGGTTCACACAACAGAGTCAGACACGACTGAAGCTACTTAGCATGCTCTAATATACTGCTTTAATTAGAGTGTATGATGAAAACACAAACTCACATGTAATTGGAAAAGTTAGGACTTGATGGATCCCCCAAATGAGTTTCCAGGATTCCCAGGGTTCCTCACACCACGTTGAAAAACTCTCTTATTATATAGAAATTAGCCAAAAACATACAATACTGCCAAAGACAATTTAATCATTAATAAAATTAGAACATGATTTGAATACTTGAAAACAGTCTACACCCTGTTGATGAGTTGAGCTAATTTTAATGAAATCAATTCTTCACCAAATGCTATCATCAACACAATTGCAGTTACAATTCCAGGAACTGACTGTGAACCTGCTAAAACTAACCTAAAATTCCTTCTTAAAATAGTTATAAAACTATACCCCTTAAAATTAGTACAAAACTTATGAAAGTGGAGTAAATAGGAGAGGTATGCCTTCCTGGGATACTGAGACACGTTATACAGTCATAGTCATTTTTTAAAGTATGAATTAAATTGTAAACATCAATTAACTTGAATCTATATCTCAGAAAATACCCCTTTATTATTAAAACTCTAATGTATGATAAGGTCAAACCACATATCAAAGGGAAAAGATATGATTGTTTAGTATTTTCCACTAGGAAAATTGTTCATTTTAGGAAGCAAAGTAAACTTCAATTTCTGCCCAAGAACAAATGCAAAGTAGAATCTAGATAGATTCAAAACATAATATGTAGTATCAACTATAAAGTCAATAGGAGAGAGGGCAAAAGAATTGGTTTGTTAATTTTCAAAGGCACAAATGTTAAGAATATATTTTTAAAAGATATGAAAACGTCAACATTAAGGATTTTTATTCAAAGGAAATCCTGGATAAAGTTATCAGGCAGATGGAACATTGGGAAAAACAATCTGCACTGTGTAAAACTGATAAAGGAAAACTATTTAGAAAAATGGACAGAAAGTAGGAATCTCAGTACAGATATGGGCAGAAAGAATTACCCAGGCAAATATAAAGATGCTCAGTTAAAAAAAAAAAAGGTGGAGAAGAGACAGAGAGAGGAATGGAATTTTGCTGAATAACTATTCAGTTTGCCAAATTAGAAAATGCTGTATTCATTGGATTATGGGGAGAAAGGAATCCTCCTGCAATGCTGATAAGAATGTAGAATGATGAAAATTCAGAATATATACGCTCTGTTACTGTTTAATCATTCAGTCATGTCTGAGTCTTTATGACCCCATGGACTGTAGCCCGCCAGGCTCCTCTGTCTATGAGATTTCCCAAGCAAGAATACTGGAGTGGGTTGCCATGCCCTCCTCCAGGAGCCCAGGTAATTTTTCCCTTAGTAATCTCAGTGTATGAAAAGGCAAAAAAATAGGACACTGAAAGACAAACTCCCCAGGCCAGTAGGTGCCCAATATGCTACTAGAGATCAGTGGAAAAATAACTCCAGAAGGAATGAAGAGGCAGAGCCAAAATAAAAACAACACCCAGTTGTGTATGTGACTGGCAATGGAAGTAAAGTCTGATGCTGTAAAGAGTAATATTGCATAGGAACCTGGAATGTTAGGTCCATGAATCAAGGCAAATTGGAAGTGGTCAAAAAGGAGATGGCAAGAGTGAACATCGATGTTTTAGGAATCAGCAAACTAAAATGGACTAGAATGGGTGAATTTAACTCAGATGACCATTATATCTACTACTGTGGGCAAGAATTCCTCAGAAGAAATGGAGTAGCCATCGTAGTCAACAAAAGAGTCTGAAATGCAGAATTTGGAGGCAACCTCAAAAATGACACAATGATCTCTGTTTGTTTCCAAGGCAAACCATTCAGTATCACAATAATCCAAGTCTATGCCCTGACCACTAATGCTGAAAAAGCTGAAGTTGAAGGGTTCTATGAAGACCTACAAGACCTTCTAGTTCCAGGTCCCTGTAAAAAAAAAAAAAAACCCACGTCCTTTTCATTATAGGGGACTGGAATGCAAAAATAGGAAGTCAAGAAATACCTGGAGTAACAGGCAATTTGGCCTTGGAGTACAGAATGAAGCAAGGCAAAGGCTAATAGAGTTTTGCCAAGAGAATGCACTGGTCATAGCAAACACCCTCTTCCAACAGCACAAGAGAAGACTCTACACATGGACATCACCAGAAATCAGATTGAGTATATTCTTTGCAGCCAAACATGGAGAAGCTCTATACAGTCAGCCAAAACAAGAGTGGGAGCTGACTGTGTGACTCAGATCATGAACTCCTTATTGCCAAATTCAGACTTGAATTGAAGAAAGTAGGGAAAACCACTAGACCATTCAGGTATGACCTAAATCATATTCCTTACTATTATACAGTGGAAGTGACAAATAGATTCAAGGGGTTAGATCTGATAGACAGAGTGCCTGAAAAACTATGGACAGAGGTTCATGACATTGTACAGGAGGCAATGATCAAGACCATCCCCCCCAAAAAAGAAATGCAAAACCGCAAAATGGTTGTCTGAGGAGGCCTTACCAATAGCTGTGTAAAGAAGAGAAGTGAAAGGCAAAGGAGAAAAGGAAAGATATACCCATCTGAAAGCAGAGTTTCAAAGAATAGCAAGGAGAGATAAGAAAGCCTTCCTCAGTGATCAGTGCAAAGAAATAGAGGAAAACAATAGAATGGGAAAGACTAGAGATCTCTTCCATCCAGTCCTATCACTTCATGGCAAATAGATAGGGAAACAGTGGAAACACTGGTTGACTTTATTTTGGGGGGCTCCAAAATCACTTCAGATGGTGACTGCAGCCATGAAATAAAAAGACGCTTACTCCTTAGAAAGAAAATTATGACCAACCTAGACAGCATATTAAAAAGCAGAGACATTACTCTGCCAGCAAAGGTCTGTCTAGTCAAGGCTTTGGTTTTTCCAGTAGTCATGTATGGACGTGAGAGTTGGACTATAAAAAGAGCTGAGTGCAGAAGAATTGATGCTTTTGAATTGTGGTGTTGGAGAAGACTCTTGAGAGTTCCTTGGACAGCAAGGAGATCCAACCAATCCATCCTAAAGGAAATCAGTCCTGAATATTCACTGGAAGGACTGATGCTGAAGCTGAAACTCTTAGTACTTTGGCCACCAGATGCAAAGAGCTGACTCATTTGAAAAGACTCTGATGCTGGGAAAGATTGAAGGTGAGAGGAGAAGGGGATGACAGAGTATGAGATGGTTGGATGGTATCACCAACTCAATGGACATGAGTTTAAGCAAGCTCCAGGAGTTGGCAATGGACAGGGAAGCCTGTCGTGCTGCCGTCCATGTGGTCGCAAAGAGTTGGGCATGACTGAGTGACTGAACTGAACTGAACTGAATCTCACTAGGGCTTTGCCTCTAAGTATTATTGACTGTAGGAGTCAACCTGGACACAGAATCACCAGGACAATGAGAAACTTGTTTGGAGTGAGGATTGTCTTTGGAGTGAGGAAGACTATAGTTTAACTGGAAAAGGAAAGCAACAATGCACCCACTCAGAAAACAAGACTCTGACATTAACATCTTTCTGGGCTTCATTTCTCCCTCAAGCATTCATGTCCCCACTGAGTAGTTCTGGATTTTTCTGTCTCCTCTCCATCCATATGGCTCCATCTCCTTCTCCTGGACTACAGCTCCAGGTTCCACCCATGCCTCCCGCTCTGTTCCCACTCCACTCTGGCTTTCAGAGAAAAATTTTGAAACGTACACAAGATATGCAGTCATCAGACCCGGGGTTCAAACTCCAGCTCTCACTGTGTGTTTTTGAGAAGGAACGTTCCAGTGCTGAGCCACCCTGCCACAATGGAAAATGAGCGTACGCAGAGGACTCATTCAGAGATCCATGAGGATTCACATAAGGGCTTAGGGTTTACCAAATAAATGTAGTTATCACTGACTTTGAGATTGCATTTCTGGTCTGGTTTGCTGTCATCCTTCTGTACCTAATGGTACCGATTGGCCCCATTTTAAATGTATGGTCTCTGAGCCCCATGGAGCACTTAGAACCTCACTTAATCACACAATGCAGTCCCTCCAGGAGTCTGATTGAACCCCCACTCTCTTCTCCAACTCTATATCATTGCTATAGTTCACCTTCCCATTTCCCACTTGGTGGAAAGGCCATGATTCCTGAGGCTGGGGCTCTCCCAACTCCTATGACAGGTGAACTGAATTCTGTGTCTCTGGTCTCATGGAGGAGGCCTCACACAGAGATGCTGAGCACACATCACACGCAAATCACATGAAAGCACCCAGCTCATACCTCTGTCTCCCCTAGAGCCTCCTTTCCAGATTAGCAGGGGCCACTTTGGGCCAGACTGCGATAGAGCAGCAGATAAGACATACACAGAACAAGGTTTCTCAGCTTCAGTACTCGTGATATTTGGAGCCAGATTATTCCTTGGCTGTCCTTTTCACTGCTTTAATGTTCAGCAGAAACCTTAGGTTCAACCAACCAGATGCCATTGGCATCCGCTTCTCAACATATATTTTGAACAACCAAAAAAATTCCTGATATGTCCAAACATCCACTGTCAGGTAGAATCACCCTGGGCTGAAAATCACTGACCTAAAAGCCACAAAGGGCACCTAGGTTAGGCAAGAACTCAGGATACAGATGGGCAAACCGAGAAGATCCCCAACAGCCTCCCAGAAAATAAGATCCTCTCTTATGACCCTTCTTCCCAGCCCTGACCTCATGCCCAGGCTAGGTAGCACCATCCACATCTGTAGGATTCTTCCTTCCTACCCTCTCCCTGTTGATCCCCCTTTGCCTGGGCTGCCTCTCCCAAGAAATGCCAGCAGAGGAGGACAGAAGAAGGTCTCCTTGTTGCTGTCAGCAGCATCCACAGGCAGGCATGCAGTCAGATCTAAGGGGTCCTGGAACTAATAGGGTGCCAATGCAGGAAATGTAAGAGACATGGGTTTGATCCCTGGGTTGGGAAGATCCCCTGGAAGAGAACATGGCAACCCACTCCAGTATTCCTGCTTGGAGAAGTCCATGGGCAGAGGAGCCTGGCTCCTTTGGCTACAGTCCATAAGGTCGGAAAGAGTCAGACACAACTGAAGTGACTTAACACACACACACACACACATCTTAGGATTGGTAAGAGTGTCTTTTTTATGCTGAGAGAACTGGAGGCTAGGGGTCTAGATAACTTCAGGGTGGGGGCTGGTCTCCAGAAAGATTAAGCATGATAAGCGGGTGAAGCTGTCAGCTCCACCTGTTAGACATCCAGTGAGAGGAGAGGGGCTCTAGATTAAGGTAAGCACCAATGACCAATGATTTAATTAATCATAGCTCTCTGATGAAGCCTTTATAAATGCTCCCTGAACAACAGAATTGGGAGAGTTTCTAAGTTGGTGGTGCTGGTAGAGTGATGTATCCAGAGAGGGGTGGAAGTTCCTTATACCTTCCCCCAAACCTTGCCCTATGCATCCCTTCTATTGGGCTGTTTCTGAGTCATATCTTTTATAATAAAAAATACATGAACCATAAATTTCCAGATGTTCAAGCTGGTTTTAGAAAAGGCAGAGGAACCAGAGATCAAATTGCCAACATCCGCTGGATCATCAAAAAAGCAAGAGAGTTCCAGAAAAACATCTATTTCTGCTTTATCGACTATGCCAAAGCCTTTGACTATGTGGATCACAATAAACTGTGGAAAATTCTGAAAGAGATGGGAATACCAGACCCCCTGACCTACCTCTTGAAAATCTGTATGCAGATCAGGAAGCAACAGTTAGAACTGGACATGGAACAATGGACTGGTTCCAAATAGGAAAAGGAGTACATTAAGGCATTACTTTGCCAACAAAGGTCCATCTAGTCAAGGCTATGGTTTTTCCAGTGGTCATGTATGGATGTGAGAGTTGTACTGTGAAGAAAGCTGAGCGCCCAAGAATTGATGCTTCTGAACTGTGGTGTTGGAGAAGACTCTTGAGAGTCCCTTGGACTGCAAGGAGATCCAACCAGTTCATTCTGAAGGAGATCAGCCCTGGGATTTCTTTGGAAGGAATGATGCTAAAGCTGAAACTCCAGTAGTTTGGCCACCTCATGCGAAGAGTTGACTCATTGGAAAAGACTCTGATGCTTGGAGGGATTGGGGCCAGGAGGAGAAGGGGACAACAGAGGATGAGATGACTGGATGGCATCGCCAACTCGATGGACATGAGTTTGAGTAAACTCTGGGAGTTGGTGATGGACAAGGAGGCCTGGCGTGGTGCTATTCATGGGGTCGCAAAGAGTCGGACATGACTGAGTGACTGAACTGAACTGAACTGAAGGCTGTATATTGTCACCCTGCTTATTTAACTTATATGCAGAGTACATCATGAGAAACGCTGGGGTGGAGGAAGCACAAGCTGGAATCAAGATTGCCGGAAGAAACATCAATAACCTCAGATATGCAGATGACACCAGCCTTATAGCAGAAGGTGAAGAAGAACTAAAAAACCTCTTGATGAAAGTGAAAGAGGAGAGTGAAAAAGTTGGCTTAAAGCTCAACATTCACAAAACGAAGATCATGGCATCTGGTCCCATCACTTCATGGCAAATAGATGGAGAAACAGTGGAAACAGTGGCAGACTCTTTTGGGGGGCTCCAAAATCATTGAAGATGGTGACTGCAGTGAAATAAAAAGACACTTGCTCCTTGGAAGAAAAGTTGTGAACAACTTAAACAGCATATTAAAAAGCAGAGACATTACTTTGCCAACAAAGGTCCGTCTAGTCAAGGCTATGGTTTTTCCAGTAGCCATGTATGGATGTGAGTGTTGGACTATAAAAAAAGCTGAGCACCAAAGAATTGATGCTTTTGAACTGTGGTGTTGGAGAAGACTCTTGAGAGTCCCTTGGACTGCAAGGAGATCCAACCAGTCCATCCTAAAAGAAATCAGTACTGAATGTTCATTGGAAGGGCTGATGTTGAAGCTGAAACTCCAATACTTTGGCCACCTGATGTGAAGAGCTGACTCATTAGCCTCCAATTAAAATAAATAAATTTACTTAAAAAAAAAAAATAAAAGACCCTGATGCTGGGAAAGATTTAAGGCGAGAGGAGAAGGGGATGACAGAGGATGAGATGGTTGGATGGCATTGCCAACTCTATGGACATGAGTTTGAGTAAACGCTGGGCATTGGTGATGGACAGAGAGGCCTGGTGTGCTGCAGTCCATGGGGTCGCAAAGAGTTGGACACGACTGAGAGACTGAACTGAACTGAACTGAATAGCAATCAAAGCACTTGCCTGAGTTCCATGAGTCATTCTATCAAAGTGTGGAACCTGAAAAAGGGGTGTGTTGTGGAAAGTTCCAACTTTTTGGCCAATTCGAATGGAAGTGTGAGTCCCACAGGCACCCAGTACTTGCAACTGATGTCTGAAGTGGGGACAGTTTTGTGGGCTTGGGCCCATCACCTCTGAAGCCTGACAGTAACTCCAGGTATCTGGTGTCAGAATTGAATTGAATTGTAGGACACTGAGTTAATATCCAAAGTTGGAGATCTATCCTTTATATGGAAAGAAGCCACAGAGTTGGTGTCATAAGTGTTATGAGTAAAAACAATTGACTCCTTTCTCCTTCTGTCTTGTCAGCAACATTGTCCACTTCACTCCTGTTCAGTTCAGTTCAGTTGCTCAGTCGTGTCCGAGTCTTTGGGACCCCATGAATCCCAGCATGCCAGGCCTCCCTGTCCATCACCATCTCCCAATGTTCACCCAAACTCATGTCCATCGAGTCGGCGATGCCATCCAGCCATCTCATCCTCTGTCGTCTCCTTCTCCTCATGCCCCCAGTCCCTCCCAGCATCAGAGTCTTTTCCAGTGAGTCAACTCTTTGCATGAGGTGGCCAAAGTATTGGAGTTTCAGCTTCAGCATCAGTCCATCTAATGAATATTCAGGACTGATTTCCTTTAGGATGGACTGGTTGGATCCCCTTGCAGTCCAAGGGACTCTCAAGAGTCTTCTCCAACACCACAGTTCAAAAGCATCAATTCTTCGGTGCTCAGCTTTCTTCACAGTCCAACTCTCACATCCATACATGACCACTGGAAAAACCATAGCCTTGACTAGACGGAACTTTGTTGGCAAAGTAACGTCTCTGCTTTTTAATATGCTTTCTAGGTTGGTCATAACTTTCCTTCCAAGGAGTAAGCGTCTTTTAATTTCATGGCTGCAATCACCATCTGCATATTTTGGAGCCCAGAAAAATAAAGTCTGACACTGTTTCCACCGTTTCCCCATCTATTTCCCATGAAGTAATGGGACCAGATGCCGTAATCTTCGTTTTCTGAATGTTGAGCTTTAAGCCAACTTTTTCACTCTCCTCTTTCACTTTCATCAAGAGGCTTTTGAGTTCCTCTTCACTTTCTGCCATAAGGGTGGTGTCATCTGCATATCTGAGGTTATTGATATTTCTCCCGGCAATCTTGATTCCAGCTTGTGTTTCCTCCAGCCCAGCGTTTCTCATGATGTACTCTGCATATAATTTAAATAAGCAGGGTGACAATATACAGCCTTGACATACTCCTTTTCCTATTTGGAACCAGTCTGTTGTTCCATGTCCAGTTCTAACTGTTGCTTCCTGACCTGCATATAGATTTCTCAGGAGGCAGGCCAGGTGGTGTGGTATTCCCATCTCTTTCAGAATTTTCCACAGTTTATTGTGATCCACACAGTCAAAGGCTTTGGCCTAGTCAATAAAGCAGAAATAGATGCTTTTCTGGAACTCTCTTGCTTTTTCGATGATCCATCGGATGTTGGCAATTTGATCTCTGGTTCCTCTGCCTCTTCTAAAACCAGCTTGAACATCTAGAAGTTCACAGTTCAAGTATTGCTGAAGCCTGGCTTGGAGAATTATGAGCATTATTTTACTAGAGTGTGAGATGAGTGCAATTGTGCAGTAGTTTGAGCATTCTTTGGCATTGCCTTTCTTTGGGATTGGAATGAAAACTGACCTTTTCCAGGCCTGTGGCCACTGCTGAGTTTCCTAAATTTTTTGGCATATCGAGTGCAGCACTTTCACAACATCATCTTTCAGGATTTGAAATACCTCAACTGGAATTCCATCACCTCCACTAGCTTTGTTTGTAGTGATGCTTTCTAAGGCCCACTTGAATTCACATTCCAGGATGTCTGGCTCAAGGTGAGTGATCACGCTATCATGATTATCTGGGTCATGAAGATCTTTTTTGTATAGCTCTTCTATGTAGTCTTGCCACCTCTTCTTAATATCTTCTGCTTCTGTTAGGTCCATACCATTTCTGTCCTTTATCGAGCCCATCTTTGCATGAAATGTTCCCTTGGTATCTCTAATTTTCTTGAAGAGATCTCTAGTCTTTCCCATTCTGTTGTTTTCCTCTATTTCTTTGCATTGATCACTGAGGAAGGCTTTCTTATCTCTCCTTGCTATTCTTTGGAACTCTGCATTCAGATGCTTATATCTTTCTTTTTCTCCTTTGCTCTTCACTTCTCTTCTTTTCACAGTTATTTGTAAGGCCTCCCCAGACAGCCATTGCTTTTTTGCATTTCTTTTCCATGGGGATGGTCTTGATCCCTGTCTCCTGTACAATGTCACGAACCTCCGTCCATATTTCATCAGGCACTCTATAATCAGCTTAAAATCTGGCTATTCAACTCAGTCCAGAGTGCCTACACATATCTGCCCTCGCCTCTCCCCATCTCTTCCTAGGTCTCACCACACCCAGCCTACTCCCCATCACAGTATCCACAAACAGCTTTCTACATCAAGAATCTAATGATGCTGCTTGTGCTTGAAACCAACTCTGTGGTATCACTGCTTTGGAAAGTTGATTGGCAGCATCTGTTCCAGGTGAACATAGATCTCTGCTGTGATTCAGCAATTACACACCTAGGTGCAGACCCAGTGGAGCACAAATAAGCATTATTTACTAAAGGACATGTACTAGTTATTCACAGGAATATCATTTATAGGATCCATAAAGTGGAAACAACCCAAATGCCTATAATATGTTCATATCATGGAATATCTTATAAACTTTTTGTAAGTGTATTTAAAATATTTATGGTACCCCCATTGCCCTTAGAACAAACTTCAAATGGCCCTCATAGTCTTGCCTACTCTTACCCTTCCCACCTCTATGCCTTCATATTCCAGAAACCCCTGAACCACATCTAACTCTCCAGGGCTCACCACACACACCATTGTCCCTGAATGCACCATGATTTTGTCACCTTGATATTTTGCACTTTTCTGTCCCCTCTATGTAGAAATCCCTGATCCTATTTCCTGCCTCACCTGCATCACATCTGCTTACCCTCCGGGTCTCATTTTAGACATCATTCCTCTCTAGCAGTTTTCTTTAAGCCCCAGGCTGGTCTTTGATTGACACTCAGCTCCCGCAGACCCTTAGGATTTCCTCATCACACCTCAGACCCCTCTGTTTTGTCATCTTTGGTTACATGACAGCTTCCCCACTGGACCCTAAGAAACATAGGGAACAGATCACCTCTGTCTTTGACCACTGCTGTGCACCATAATTCTTTCTATTTCAGCATTGGGCTCATGATACAAGATATCCGTACAGATGAGCATCAGTTGATTTATTTAGAGAAAGAACCTGATTCTAGACTTCTGCTCAGCTCTATCATGAAAAGTCCTTGCCAGTTCTCAGTGAAGCCAAGGTGGCTATTTCAAGTTAAGCAATCATTCTATTTTTTTTAATTTAATTTTATTTTTAAACTTTACATAATTGTATTAGTTTTGCCAAATATCAAAATGAATCTGCCACAGGTATACATGTGTTCCCCATCCTGAACCCTCCTCCCTCCTCCCTCTCCTACCATCCCTCTGGGTCGTCCCAGTGCACTAGCCCCAAGCATCCAGTATCGTGCATCGAACCTGGACTGGCATCTCGTTTCTTACGTGATATTTTACATGTTTCAATGTCATTCTCCCAAATCTTCCCACCCTCTCCCTCTCCCACAGAGTCCATAAGACTGTTCTATACATCAGTGTCTCTTTTGCTGTCTCGTACACCGGGTTATTGTTACCATCTTTCTAAATTCCATATATATGCGTTAGTATACTGTATTTATGTTTTTCCTTCTGGCTTACTTCACTCTGTATAATAGGCTCCAGTTTCATCCACCTCATTAGAACTGATTCAAATGTATTCTTTTTAATGGCTGAGTAATACTCCATTGTGTATATGTACCACAGCTTTCTTATCCATTCATCTGCTGATGGACAACTAGGTTGCTTCCATGTCCTGGCTATTATAAACAGTGCTGCGATGAACATTGGGGTACACGTGTCTCTTTCCCTTCTGGTTTCCTCAGTGTGTATGCCCAGCAGTGGGATTGCTGGATCATAAGGCAGTTCCATTTCCAGTTTTTTAAGGAATCTCCACACTGTTCTCCATAGTGGCTGTACTAGTTTGCATTCCCACCAACAGTGTAAGAGGGTTCCCTTTTCTCCACACCCTCTCCAGCATTTATTATTTGTAGACTTTTGGATCGCAGCCATTCTGACTGGTGTGAAATGGTACCTCATAGTGGTTTTGATTTGCATTTCTCTGATAATGAGTGATGTTGAGCATCTTTTCATGTGTTTGTTAGCCATCTGTATGTCTTCTTTGGAGAAATGTCTATTTAGTTCTTTGGCCCATTTTTTGATTGGGTCGTTTATTTTTCTGGAGTTGAGCTGTAGGAGTTGCTTGTATATTTTTGAGTTAGTTGTTTGTCGGTTGCTTCATTTGCTATTATTTTCTACCATTCTGAAGGCTGTCTTTTCACCTTG
>NW_011494550.1:187756-236862 GCF_000754665.1 Bison bison bison
GTTTCTGGTCTTACGTTTAGATCTTTAATCCATTTTGAGTTTATTTTTGTGTATGGTGTTAGAAAGTGGTCTAGTTTCATTCTTTTACAAGTGGTTGACCAGATTTCCCAGCACCACTTGTTAAAGAGATTGTCTTTAATCCATTGTATATTCTTGCCTCCTTTGTCAAAGATAAGGTGTCCATATGTGCGTGGATTTAACTCTGGGCTTTCTATTTTATTCCACTGATCAATATTTCTGTCTTTGTGCCAGTACCATACTTCCAAACTCATTCTATGAGGCCACCATCACCCTGATACCAAAACCTGACAAAGATCCCACAAAAAAAGAAAACTACAGGCCAATATCACTGATGAACATAGATGCAAAAATCCTTAACAAAATTCTAGCAATCAGAATCCAACAACACATTAAAAAGATCATACACCATGATCAAGTGGGCTTTATCCCAGGGATGCAAGGATTCTTCAATATCCGCAAAACAATCAATGTAATACACCACATTAACAAATTGAAAAATAAAAACCATATGATTATCTCAATGGATGCAGAGAAAGCCTTTGACAATATTCAACGTCCATTTATGATAAAAACTCTCCAGAAAGCAGGAATAGAAGGAACATACCTCAACATAATAAAAGCTATATATGACAAACCCACAGCAAACATTATCCTCAATGGTGAAAAATTGAAAGCATTTCCTCTAAAGTCAGGAACAAGACAAGGGTGCCCACTTTCACCATTACTATTCAACATAGTTTTGGAAGTTTTGGCCACAGCAATCAGAGCAGAAAAAGAAATAAAAGGAATCCAAATTGGAAAATAAGCAATGATTCTAAATGCTCCTCTCTTTAACTGTATGTTGTCATGGATATTCCCCTACACTTTTATTCTCTTACCATTATTTTAATTTTTATTTATTTATTTTAATTGGAGGATAATTACAATATTCTAGTCAGAATGGCCATCATCAAAGAGTCTACAAACAATAAATGCTGGAGATAGTGTGGAGAAAGGGATCCCTCTTGCACTGTTGGTGGGAATGAAAACTGATATCATCATTATGGAGAAAAATAAGGACATTCCTTAAAAAACTAGGAATAAAACTACCATAAATATGACCCAGCCATCCCACTACTGGGCATATACCCTGAGGAAACCAGAATTGAAAAAGACACAAGCACCCAATGTTCATTGCATCACTATTTACAATAGCTAGGACATGGAAGCAACCTAGATGTCCATTGGCAGGTGAACGGATGAGGAAGCTGCAGTACATGTTATTTTAATTTTAAGTGTAGGATCCAACAAGGAGGGATAAAGGAACTAACTTATCTGGAATGTCCTCTATTTTCCAGACTGCAAAACACACAAAATCCATTATCACATTTACTCTTCACACCCATCCTACATCAGTTCAGTTTAGTTGCTCAGTCATTTCTGACTCTGCAACCCCATGGACTGCATTATGCCAGGCTTCCCTGTCCATCACCAACTTCTGGAGCTTGCTCAAACTTATGTTCATCAAGTCGGTGATGCCATTCAACTATCTCATCCTCTGTTGTCCCCTTCTCCTCCTCCCACCTTCAATCTTTCTCAGCATCAGGGTCTTTCCCAATGAGTCAGTTCTCCACATCAGGTGGCCAGAGTATTGGAGTTGCAGCTTCAATATCAGTCCTTCCAATGAATATTCAGGACTGACTTCCTTTAGAATTGACTAGTTGGATCTCTTTGCTGTGCAAGGGACTCTCAAGAGTCTTCTCCAACACCAACAAGGTGAGAACTATTTGTCAAACAAAGAGAGTGAGGCTCCAAGAGCTTTTAATACATTCCAAAGTGGTGGTAACAGGAGATGGTTTCAAGAACAAGTAGCATCATTAGATTCTTGATATAGAGAGCTCTTTCTGGATGTTGTGAGGAGAGCATGCTGCTGACAGCAGGGGTGGGTGAGATGAGACCTAGGAAGAGATGGGGAGAGGTAGAGGGAGGGAGGTGCAGGCACCCTGGACTGTTGAATGGCCAGATTTGAAGCTGATTACAGGAGTGGAGTGGGCAGGGTTGCTGACTAGACAGAAGGAGATAAAGGCCAGTTGTTTTTACTCACAACACTTAAGACACCAACCGTGTGGCTTCTTTCCACACCAAGGATAGTTCTCCAACTCTGCACACCAATTGGGTGTACTACAATTCATTTCAACTCAGACACTAACTACCTGAAATTACTGTGAGACTTCAGAGGTGAGGAGCTCGCTTCAGACATTGGTTGCAAGTACTGAGTGCCTGTGGGACCCACACTTCCATCTGAATTGGCCAAAAAGTTGAACTTTCCAAAACCCACCTCCTTTTCAGATTTCACACTTTGATAGAATGACTCATGGGACTCAGGCAAGTGCTTCAGTGGCTATGACCAGTTTATTATCAAAGACACAGCTCAGGAACAGCCAAATAGAAGGGGAGGCATAGGCAAGGTGTGGGGGAAGGTGCAAGGAGCTTCCATCCCTCCCTGGACGCACCACTCTACCAGCACCTCCATGTGGTCACCAGCTTAGTAACTCTCCAAATTGTGCTGTTTGGGAAGCATTTATAAAGGTTTCATCACAGAGCCATGGTTAATTAAATCATTGGCCATTGGTGTTTAACTTATTCTATAGCCCCTGGCCACTTGATTCAAAGAGCTAACTCACTGGAAAAGACCCTGATGCTGGGAAAGATTGAAGGCATGAGAAGAAGTGGACGACAGAGGACAAGGTGGTTGGATGGCATCATCAACTCAATGGACATGAGTTTGAGCAAACTTTGGGAAAGAGTGAAGGACAGGGAAGCCTGGCGTGCTACAGTCTAGGGGATCACAAATAGTCAGAGATGACTGAGCAACTGAACAACAGCAGCCTTTCCTTTCGAGACTGGGCTTTCTGACCTCTTATGACAGGTGGACTGAATTCTGTCTCCTCTGGTCTCATAGAAGATGATTCACACACCAGTGCTGAGCAAATACACATACACGTCACAGGAGTGCACCCATTTCACACCTCTGTCTCCCCTAGAGCCTCCTTTCTAGGTTAGCAGCAACCACTTTGGGCCAAACCAGGATATAGCAGTAGAGACAAGGCACACATAGAACAAAATTTCTCATGGTTGGTCTTTCTGGAGACCAGCCCCCATCCAAGCTACGTAGAGGCCCCCAGCCTCCAGTCATCTCATCAGCATAAAAAAGAAACCTATCACTCCTAAGATACTAACACATTTACCTACTGAGTGTCAGGAACAAGATGAAGAATGAGAGATCAAATATTTATATTTTATCCTAGGGACACATGCTATTGTCAGACCATCTGGTTTAGATCAGCAGGACAACAGGAACAGGGTAGAACTTGACTGAGAAGAGAGGTGAAGCTTTGCAGTTTGGCTAGAAGACACTGAGCACTTACATCACCCCCAAGAGAAGTCATTCTCCAGGACCCAGCTCCAAGTCACCCTTTTTCTGAGAAGTCTTCCGACTGCCCTTTCCCTGAGGGCACCACAGAGGATTCTCAGTCTGGACTCCTCTAGCTCTTGCCTTCCCTCTGACTTGACCCTGAGGGGGTTGGGCATTTGTATTCAGCCTTTTCTCTCCCACAGCTAGTTGCTCCTCAGCCCCCAATAGGGTCTGCAGTCTCTCTAGTTGGCAGAGGAAGCAGAGAGTACAGGTGCCAGAGAGTCCTCTGAGGTCCCACCTGGTTTCTCCATACCCAGGGGACTGCCCTTTTGGTCTGGTTTCATGGACAGACTCTTGGGGAACAGTCTGCTGGAGACTTAGCAGGGATAAAGCACACTGTATCAGGGAGAGGAGCCCTTAGGTCTGACCCCACACCTGTCTGTGGATGCCACTGACAGCAACAAGCAGGACACTCTCTTCTGCCCTTCCTTGCTAGCCATTTCTTGGAAAAGACAGACCAAGCAGAGCAGGGCCAGGAGAGAGAGGGTAGGAAGAAATGTGCGTCCCTAGTTCTCGCTTAGCCTATGTGCCCCTGGCAACGTGTAGGACTGCGGTTCTGAGCCCAGGCTGATTCTGGTCCACCGTGTACATTTGGACATAAACAGGAATTTTTTTAGTTGTCACAGTTCGTGGTGAGAAGGGGATGTTATTGGCATCTGGTTAGTAAAGGCCAGTGTTTCTGCTAAACATTGTACAATGAAAACGACAGCCAAAGAATGATGTGGCCTGAAATTATCATGAATGCTGAAGCTGAAGCTGGGTACTCTGATCTGTTTATGTTCTTGCACGTTTGTCTAGATTTCCATATGCATATCTTTTCAATTTTTTAATTCTCAAATTAATGGGCTTTAATTCATTAGAGACCTTTTAGGTTTACAGACAAACTGATCAGAAAGTATAGGGAGTTCCCACTTACCTCCTTTGCTATATAGTTTCTTCTGTCATTTACATGTTGCATTAGTATGAGACATTTGTTTTAATTGAGGGACCTATATAGATACACAATAATTAACCGGACTCCAAGTTTACATTAAGCTTCGCTCTCTGTGATACATTCTATGGGTTTTGACAAATGTGCAGTGACATGTATCAACTGTTCCCCTTTCATGTAGTTTCATGTGCTATATTTTTAATGTGGAATTATAGAGAGTTCACTCTGTTTTCTGCTTTATTCACTCAATTTTATTTTTAAAAATCCACTTACAATGCTTTGTGTACACCTGGCTGGGGCTCCAGCATTTGCTTCCATCCCATCTTTCTGCCTTCTTCAGGCTTGTCCAAGTCCCCCACTAATAAAAGGAACATCCTCTTACCTGCTCCCCTATAAATAGGTTTGAGAAATTGAAATATACTTAGGACCAAATTTGCTGGAGTACAGAGCAAGCCTATTCTGAATTTCCATCATTCTACATTCTCATCAGCATTGCAGGAGGATTCTTTTCTCCCCATAATCCAAGCATTTTCTAATTGGGGGAATTAAATAATTATACAATGAAATTTCCCTGTGTGTGTACGTGTGTGTGCCCACTCCCCTTCCCTGTTTTACTGAGCATCTTTACATTTGGCACATCTTTACAAATTCCTGTAATTTCTCTGCTCATATCTGTACCAAGGTTTCTAATTCGTGTTCATTTTTCTAGATAGTATTTCATTGTCAGTTTTACACAATGCAATTATTTTTCCCAATATTCCATCTGCCTAATAACTTCATCCAGGATTTCCTTTGTGAATAAAAATCCTTAATGTTGATGTTTGCATTTTTTAAAATATCCTTAGCATTTGTGTCTTTGAATACCAACAAACTAATTCTCTTGCCCTTTCTTCCATTAACTTTGGTTGAGATTACATATTTATGTTTTGAGATTACATATTTATGTTTTGATATTACATATTTATGTCTTGAATCTGTCTGAATGCCACTTTTGCATTTGTTCTTGGGCAGAAATTCAGATTTACTTTGCTTCATGAAATGAACAGTTTTCCCATCAAAAAGAAGTAAACAATCTTATCTTTTCTCTTTGATTTATGCTGCCACCTTTATTAGGATTTGAATAATGAAGGGATATTTTCTGAGATATGAAATTGATTTAATCAGTGCTTCCCTAGTGGCTCAGTGGTAAAGAATCTACCTGCCAATGCAGGAGATGTGAGTTCAATCTCTGGGTCGGGAAGATCCCTTGGAGAAGGAAAATGGCAACCCACTCCAGTATTCTTGCCTGGGAAATCCCATAGACAGAGGAGAATGGCGGGCTACAGTCCATGAGGTTGCAAAAGAGTCATACATGACTTAGCGACTAAACAACAAAGAACATGTCTAATCCAGGTTCACGCTTTTAAAAAGTGGCTATGACTATAATTTTCTCACTACCCGGGAGGGTATATCTCTCTTGTTTACTTAATTTTTAACATTTTACATCTTGATTTTTAAATTTTTTTTTTCTGGGTAGATGATAAGGTCACTTCCCTTCCTATCTTTATGTATCTTCTTTCTTTGTAGAACTGCTCATGGCTTTCAGTTCCATGTTAAAGAACAGCAGAGACAGTGAGTAACCTTGGTTTATTCCTGTTCCTATAGAATGCTGGGTGCATGTAAAGGTCCCCACTTAGTATATAATATTAGCTAGGTTTCTAGTATGTATTCTTTATCTAGCCAAGAAAGTCCCCTTCAAGTTTGTGTTGTAAAAAGGTTTTTTAAAGAATCACAAATAAAAATACATATATCAAATCATTATGCTGTACACGTAAAACTAATACAAGGTTATATGTCAATTATATAAAAAAGTTAAAAATCATAAATAGTAGTTTAACTTTAGAAAATATGTTCCTTCCTGGATCAAAAGAATTCTATCATTTTTCTTTTTCAGTTTGTTTATGTGATAAATTAATGATGTTGCACCTTCTTGTCATCCATATTTATCACCTGATCATAACACACTAATGTTAATACATCATTTTATTTTGTTAAGTAATATCTTTTAATGGATTATAAAATTTGGAAGGATAGGTAAAGTGGACCTGTAATTGTCATTTCTTATAACATTCTTACCTGGCTTTAGAATCAGATTGCATTAACCTGATGAAATGAGCTCAGCGGATTTCATTTTTTTTTTAAGCATATGTGTAAGATATTCATCAAGTGTTCCTCAAAGGTTTAAGAGCACTCACTTGTAAACGGGGACTAATGATTATAGGAAGAGAAAGTCTTTAACCATTTCAGTTTCTTTAAAACTTTTTTGAATATCTAGGGTCTCTATTATTTTCTTGTACTAGTTCTGCAATTTTATATGCTTCTGAAACTTCATTCATTTCGTTTTTTGTTTCAACTTCTTTTTTTATATAAATTTATTTTAATTGGAAGCTAATTACTTTACAGTATTGTATTGGTTTTGCCATACATCAACATGAGTCCGCCACGGGTGTATACTTGTTCCCCATCCTGAACCCGCCTCCCACGTCCCTCCCCATACCATCCTTCTGGGTCATCCCAGTGCACCAGCCCCGAGCATCCTGTATCATGCATCGAATCTGGACTGGCGATTCATTTCACATTGGACAAAGTAGCTTGATAAATATATTTAAAGATGTGTACGCCCCTCATAGTAATGTTTTAGGTTAAAACTTTGACATTTGATGCTTACATTATTTAATTATAAATATTTCTTCATTTATTATATTATTCAATACTGAAACAAATGATTATTTGTTTATTTCCCACTTATGGAATTTGGAAAGCTACTGGTTCTCTACTGATTTCCATTTTTAGTGCATTTCAATCTATTTATTATTTATACTTCCAAGTGAATAAAAGAGTTCTCTATGTCCTAAAACAGTGCAAGATTTGGTTAAGGCCCTCTGCATACTTGAAAAAATGTTTAATTTTGTTTGGAGAAGAACCTAAGTATGCCTAGGAGCTAATGTTTGAATATTATTAAAGAATTGCAATGAATAATTCCCAAATTGCATTTCTAAGCTCTGTTTGAACTTCCAACTTCAATTTTTTTAAATCTATCTATCTAGTACTGATTTAGTATTTCTATAACTATTTCATTGAAGTTATGTTGAATATTTCTTCCTAATATTCAAGTGTATATTGTTGTATGTGTTAATCATATATATGCAGGTTGCTACAATTTTCTTTCAGCTAACATAAAATATTCCTCTTAGGCCCATCCTGTGTGCATATGTGTAATTTTTATATTTCAATATGATTTTAAACTGGTTATATTTTCCTTCACAGCCTTTTTACAACAAAAATCACATTTAAATGAATAACTAAATTAAGAATAATCCCTATTATTTGTATTTTATCATTCATTCACACCAGAAGAGACTCTAGTTCCTTAAAAATACTTTCCAGCTACTTATCTAAATCAATACCCCATATTGTATATTGTTATCATGGCCTTTGCTTGTCTATTCATTTTTTCTTGATACTGGCTTATTGATGAGAACAGACCAACTGTTCTCTGTAGGGTTTCACCTTCTAGATTTTCTGATTGATCCCTCATGGTGTCATTTAGCTTATTCTTTCATCCTTTGCACGTGATCACCTTTTTTGATGCTCAGTGGGCATGTTTTGAATCTGGTTCTGGCATCCTTTAACATTAACACATTTTCAGTGAAAGTTCCATTTTACAGTTGAAGAGGTCTCTTAAGCTTCCTTCCATGACCAGATCACCTCTCCAGGGAACTTGGTTCTTTTTACTGGCATATGGTAACAGAGATCTTATGGCTATTATTACAATTAATTTCATTGTTCCTGCATTCAAGATTGCTGCCTCGTATTTCCTTTGGTACACATTTTCCTGGCATATATTTGTCCATTTTTTTATTTTCAAATTTTCAATTTGGTTCTTTAGAAGAGCAAGTACAAAATGTGAGATAGGATGCCAGAAGTGAGTACCAATAAAATAGTTTGAAAATAAAGAAGAATGGGTTACTCAATAAAAGGACAAAGATTATCAGAGAGGAAAGATTTTTCAGAATGCTAATAACCAAATATATGTTTTCTAGAACAGGAGCACTAATCAAGAGAATATGACCCAGATCATCCATGTCTGTTTTAATGATTACAATTCTAGATCCTTTTATTTCTTTCCATCATTGTTCATAAAAATAACCCAGTAGCCAAACAATATCTTAAGCACTTATGGAGCTGATCTTAGTTTACCAATATCACATTAATAAATGGTAAGTACTATTATGGGCTCCCAGGTGGCTCAGTGGTAAACAGTCTGCATGCCAATGCAGGAGACATGGGTTCCATCCCTGGGTCAGAAAGATCCTCTGGAGGAGAAAGTGGCAACCTGCTCCAGTATTCTTCCTGGGATATCCCATGGACAGAGGAGTCTGGCAGGCTATAGTTGATGGGGTCACAAAGAGTCAGACATGACTGAGTGACTGACCATGAGCATGAGCACAAAGTACTATTATGATTTACTACATCTTACTGGTGAAGATTGTGAGACTAGTATAGATGTCTTTGATTGCCATTTAACCTATGTTAGAGCCTCTGTTTTAACCACTGGGTCTTCATCTTGTTTCTGATCTCCCCAGATGCAGCATCCTCGTCTGGTCAGAACGACAGCACAGTGTCTGAATTCATCCTCATTGGCTTCTCCAACTTCCCTCAGCAGCTCCTGCCCACTTTCTTCCTGCTATACCTGCTGATGTACCTGTTCACGCTGCTGGGGAACCTGCTCATCATGGGCACCATCTGGAGGGAGCACAGCCTCCACACCCCCATGTACCTCTTCCTGTGTGCCCTCTCCATCTCCGAGATCCTGTTCACTGTTGCAGTCACCCCTCGCATGCTGGCGGACATGCTCTCCACCCACCGCTCCATCACCTTTGTGGCCTGTGCCAGCCAGATGTTCTTCTCCTTTACATTTGGCTTCACCCACTCCTTCCTGCTCATGATCATGGGCTACGACCGCTACGTGGCCATCTGCCACCCCCTGCGCTACAACGTGCTCATGAGCACCCGCGACTGTGCCCGTCTTGTGTCCTGGTGTTGGGCTGGTGGCTCAGTCATGGGGATGATGTTGACATTGATAGTTTTTCATCTCACCTTCTGTGGATCTAAGGAGATACATCATTTTGTCTGCCATGTGCTTTCCCTCTTGAAGTTGGCCTGTGGTAAGGACACAGCCTCTGTCACCATGGGTGTGATCATGGTCTGTGTCACAGCCCTGATGGGGTGCTTATTCTTCATCGTCCTCTCCTATGTCTTCATCGTGGCTGCCATCCTGAGGATCCCCTCCACTGAGGGCCGGCACAAGACCTTCTCCACCTGTGTCTCCCACCTCACCATAGTGGTCGTGCACTACGGTTTTGCCTCCATCATCTACCTCAAACCCAAGGGCCCTCATTCTATGGACAGTAACACTCTGCTGGCCACCACCTACACAGTCTTTACCCCCTTTCTTAGCCCCATCATTTTTAGCCTCAGGAATAAGGAGCTGAAGAACGCCATACAGAGAAGCTTCCACAGAACTTTCCATCCCCTAAGCTCCTAATGGCCAGTTTGGTGGTATGGAAGGTGACAGATGGTTTGGGTTTAGTAATTTCTATCTCTATAGAACTTCTGCAGTGATTCAGGTCTGTAAAATACCCATACTCCATAGGAGTTGGATGCACACTAGCTATTAGTTTTTCTCCAATTTTCCCCCTTCTGCCATAGACTCTATCATCACAATCTCTTTATTTTAACTGGAGTATAATGGCTTTACAGTGTTGTGTTAGTTTATGCTTCATAACAAAACAAATCAACTGTATGTATACATATATCCCTTCCTTTTAAACCTCTGTCCCACCCACTCCACATCCTACCCCTCTGGGTTATCATGCAGCACCCAGCTGAGCTCCCTATGCTATAACAGCAGGTTCCCACTAGTCAAGTATTTTACACATGATAGTGTATATCAATCCTAATCTCCCATTTCATCCCAATCTCCCCTCCCCCCAACTACGTCCACATGTCAGTTCTCTATGTCTGTGTCTCTATTCCTGCCCTGAAAATAGGTTCATCTGTACCATTTTTTTAGATTCCTCATTTATGTGTTAACATATGACCTTTGTTTTTCTCTTTCTGACTTACTCCAGTCTGTGCCTGAAAAGGAATGAATATATGTACATGTATAACTGAATCAATATGCTGTACACTTGAAGCTAATGCAGCACTGTAAATCAACTATACACAAATAAAAAAAATTTTTTTAAGATAAAAGACGGACTCTAGGTTCATCCTCAGTTCAACTGACTCACTTTTGTTCCTTTTTATGGCTGAGTAATAGTCCATTGTAGATATGCACCACATCTTCTTTATCCAGTCATCTGTTAATGGATATCTAGGTTACTTCCATGTCCTGGCTACTGTAAATAGTGTTGCAGTGAATATTGGGGTGCATATATCTTTGTGCCCAATGAGATGAACTCCATCCCATTATTTTTGCCTAAGAATGTCTTATTTATCTATAGGCAGGTGGAGAGCCCCACATGGATGTGTCAGGACCCTGATGCAGCTGATTCTTCTTGAATGGATTAGTAAAAGAAGATTTTATTTCCCCATCCTCCCAAATTAAAAAAAAAAAATTAGAATAACCTGAAGATAATAAGAAATGCTACCAGGACTCTGCCTTTTTCATATATGAAGCACTGTGCCTAGTGTTTTGTTACTTTTGTCTTTTTTTTTTTTTTTTTAATTTTTATTGGTATATAGTTGATTTACAGTGTTGCATTAGTTTCAAGTGTACAGCATATTGATTCAGTTATAACATGTACATATATTCATTCCTTTTCAGATTCTTTTCATATATAGGTTATTACAGAATATTGAGTAGAGAGAATTCCCTGTGCTATACAATAGGTCCTTGTAAGTTATCTATTTTACATATAGTATTGTGTATATGTTACTCCTAAATTCATAGTTTATCCCTCCCCCTCATGTTTCTCCTTTGGTAAATGTAGCTTGTTTTCAAAGTCTCAGAGTCTGTTTCTGTTTTCTAAATAAGTTCATTTATATCACTTTTAAAATTAGATTCTACATATAAATGTTATCATGAATATTTATCTTTCTCTGTCTGACTTACTTCATTTACTATGATAATCTCTAGTTCCATCCATGTTTCTGCAAATGGCATTATTTCATTCTTTTTTTATGGTAGAGCAATATTCCTTTATATATATACATATATATATGTGTATATATATGAATATATACAAATCTTCTTTATCCACTCCTCTGTCAATGGACATTTAGGTTGCTTTCATATCCTGGCTATTGCAAACAGTGAACATTGGTGTGCATATACATTTTCTAATTATGGTTTTCTCCATGTATATGCCTGAGTGGGATTGCTGTATCAGATGGTAGCTCTATTTTAATTTTTAAAGAAATTTTCATAGTGGCTGTACCAAATTACATTCCTGCCAACAACGTAGGAGGGATCCCTTTTCTCCACACTCTCTCCAGTATTTATTGTTTATAGCCTTTTTGATGATGGCCATTCTGACTGGCATAAGGTGATGCCTCATTATAGTTTTTATTTGTATTTCTCCAATAATTACCAGTGTTTGAAAGGTTGTTGTTGACTCACAAAAAGGCACCGGGATTCTTGGCCTCTGGAGGAGAAGAATTCAATCCAGGGCCAGAGACGAGGCTTGATCGCTCAGCACCTTTGTGTAATAAAGTTTTGTTAAAGTATAAACAAGATAGAGGAAGCTTCTGACATAGGCATCAGAAGGGGGCAGAAAGAGTACCCCCCTGCTAGTCTTCAGCTGGATGTTATATAGTCACTAGGAGTCTGTTAATGAAAGAAAGGAATGTCTTAAAACTCAGAGTGGCACCAGGCCCCCCACCCATAAGATGTATTTTGGGATAATCTTGGCATCAGATGATTCATCCCGGGCCATAAAACTATTGACTTGAATATTGTAGAAGGGCAGATTACCATACAAATAGTTTTGTTTACATAGATTAGGGGAACAATGTCTGAGTATAACATACTGGTTTGTCAAGTCAGTTCGGAGACATTAGGCGAAGACAGAATCTGGAGTAAATGCATAGTACATTAACATAGCTTAAGACAAACATTTCCATAAGAAAAGTGCATTGGTTAACTCAAGGTTTGAGAATACTTAACTTCAGGTGAAACCAGGTGTCATTATGGCAACACAGTATTTTAAGAGAAACCTCCTTTTAAATTTGTATAGAAAAGGAAAAAAATATCACTAGTTTGTTTCCTCCTGCTGCTTAAGAGAGATAAAAATGTCTGACACTTGCAGGCTATTTCCTCTGTTTGGAGACCCCTGGCCTTCCTGCCTGTTACTCTCTCATGTTGAGCATCTTTTCATGTGCTTTTTCACCATCTGTATGTCTTCTTTGAAAAAAATGTCTACTTAGATCTTCCACGTAGTTTTTGGATTGAGTTGTTTGTTGTTGTTGTTTTATATATTGAGCTGCATGAGCTTAAAAAGGTACAACGTTTCAAGACTGCACCAGGAGAAATAGGATATCTAAACAGACCGACCACAAGATTTGAAACTGAAACTGTGATTTTAAAACACCCAACAGACAGAATTCCAGGACCAGATGGCTTCAAAGGCTAATTCTATGAGACATCTAGAGAATAGTTAACATCTACCCGTATGAAACTGTCCCAAAAAATTGTAGAGGAAAGAACACTTCCAAGCTCATTCTATGAATCAGCGTCACCCTGATACCAAAACAAGTCGAAGATATTACAAAAAAGCAAAATACAGGCCAATATCTCTGATGAATATACACACAAAAATTCTTAACAAGATACTAGCAAACAGCACATTAAAAGGATCCTACACCATGTTATGCCAGGGATGCAATGATTCTTCAATATACACAAATCAATCAATGTGATACATCACATTAACAAATTGAAGAATAAAAACCATATGATCATCTCAATAGATGCAGAAAAGCTTTTAATGGACTCTTAAATTTGATTTCCTAGTATTTTGTTGAGACTATTTGTACCTACATTCATCAAGGATATTGGCCTGCCATTTTTTAATCTTGTAGTTTTGTTATCTTGTGGTGTCAGGGCAAAGCACTCATTTAAACTGAGTTTCTAAGTGTTCATTTTCTTCAATTTTTTAGAAGAGTTTGAAAATGACTGGAATTGATTCTTTAAGAGTTTGGTAGAATTCCTCTGTAAAACAGCTGGTTCTGGGCTTTTCTTTTCTAATTCTATGAAACATTTAGAGAAAGGTTAACACCTAAACAAAAACTTGATTCAAGGTTTTTGATTATTGATTCAATTTCTTTACTTGTTTTGATATGTTCACATTTTCTATTTCTTTATGAGTCAGTCTTTGGATTTTGAGGAATTAATCATTTCTTCTTCTAGGTTGTCCATTTTGTTGTGTATAATTGTTCATTATAGTCTCTTATGATCTTTTTCATTTTTGTGATATTAGTTGCAATATTCCCCTTTTCATTTCTGATTTCATTTGCATCCTCTTCCTTTTTTTCTATTTAGTCTACCTAAAGGTTTGTCCATTTTGCTTATCTTTCCAAAGAATCAGCTTTTATTTCCTTCTTTCTACTAACTTTAGCCTTTGTTTGTTCTTCTTTTTCTAATTCCTTGAGATTGAAAATTAACTTCTTTATTTGTGGGGGTCTCTGTTTCCTTCGTAATGTAGATGTTTATCAAAATAAACTTCCCTCTTAGAACTACTTTTGCTGTATCCCAAGTTTTGGTATGTTGCATATCCATTTTTTTATCTGTTAAGATTTCGTTATTGACCTAATGGTTGCTCAGCAAACAAAAGTCTAGGACTGGACAGCTTCACAGGAAAATTCAATCAAACATATAAAGAAGAGCTAATACCTATCCTTCTCAAACTACTCCAAAAGGTTGAAGAGAAGGGAACACTTGAAAAAAGACCTGTCTGCTTATACCCTTGGGACATAGTATACTCTCCTGTGGTCAAGAGATCATGCTTCATCTTCAATATTGCATCCCAGCCCTCCCCAGCTCTCCAGCTTTTCTAACTTCCTGGCTGTTTCTGGAAAAAACCAAGCATGCTCAGACATCAGGGACTTTGCACATGCTGTTGATTCTACCTGGAATACCCTTCCTCTGGCATATTCTACACATCCTTGAGTCTGACCTTAAATGTCACCTCCTCAGGAAAGCCTTCCTTAATTTTTGCATACTAAGTCATCACTCCTATTATAAGCCCTCATAGTGACTTCTTTCTTTTCTTTGTACCTTTTAATCACAATAGATCATGTATATTAATTAGTGTGATTTTTTAAAATAGTCACATCTTTATCTCTCCACTACTGTTTGTTTGCTTTCTTGAACACTGGAATCAGGGTCACATCTAAATACTTCAATGATGGATCCCCTGTAGCATCTAAAAAAGTGTTTAACACCCATAGTAGGTGCTCAATAAATGTTTGTTAAGTATATACATCAGGGTTTATTACTTGGCACTATTGACATTTGGGGCTGGCTCATTCTTTGCAGTGGGATCTGTTTTGTGCATTGTAGGGCATTGAGCAGCATCCCTTACCTTTGCCCACTAGATATTATAGCACATCTCCTCCTCCTTTGGTTGTAACAACCAAAAATGTCTACAGAACTTTCCCTACAGAACCAAGTGTCCTCCGGAAGCACTAGTGAGAGCCGCTGGAGTACAGGAATGAGGGAAGACCTGGATGATGCTCCCAAGCTGCAGAGTCATGCTCCTTTTGGTGGTTCTTAGTATCTGGTCCATATCTTTGTGAGAGCCCTGACATTTCTCTGTGTGTCTTTCCACCATGGATCATGGGAACTTTTCAAAGACAGGGGCTAGCAATAGACCCATCACTATTCTCCCAAAACTAGCACAGGGTTTGGCACACAGGAGGCTTCAAATAATTGTTCAACATATGGAGAAAGACTGAATGTAGATTTGAGATAAATGACGTAGAGTTACTATTCAACTTAAACATGAATACTCATTTTTTTAAACTTTGTCTAATTTGATTAATTTATTGCTTGTGCATTTCAACTATATTTTGTTATTGTATACATGGACTTCCCAGATGGCACAATGGTAAAGAACGTGCCTGCCAATGCAGGAGACACAGGAAATGTGAGTTCGATTCCTGGGTCAGGAAGATCCCCTGAAGTAGAAAATGGCAAAACACTCAAGCATTCTTGCCTGGAAAATTCCATGGACAGAAGAGCCTATGGGCTACAGCCTGTGGACTCACAAGGAGTTGGACATGACTGACCACACATTCGTGGTTTCATGGTTGTTGTGTATAGCAGTATCACCATAACTTAGTGTCCATTAAGTGTTATAAATTGTTATTTTAAATAGCTGTAAAAATTCATATTCCAAAACAATTTAACTTTGTAAATGAAACTTTTTTAAACATTGAGATATGATTGACAGATAACATCATGTAAGTCTATGGTATGCAGTATGATTTGATACATTTATTTATCACAATATGATTATCCCTGCAGTGTTAACCAACACACCTATCATATCACATAATTATCATAACTTTTTGTGGTGGAACAATTAAGATCTAGAGCCTTAGCAACTTTGAAAATTCTACTGCAACTGCTAAGTCACTTCAGTCGTGTCCGACTCTGTGCGACCCCATAGACAGCAGCCCGCCAGGCTCCACCATCCCTGGGATTCTCCAGGCAAGAACACTGGAGTGGGTTGCCATTTCCTTCTCCAATGCATGAAAGTGAAAAGTGAAAGTGAAGTCGCTCAGTTGTGTCCGACTCTTAGCGATCCCATGGACTGCAGCCCACCAGGCTCCTCCGTCCCTGGATTTTCCAGGCAAGAGTACTGGAGTGGGGTGTTGAAATTTCTAATACATTATTATTGTCTATGATCACTGTGGTGTACTTTAGACCCCCAGAACTTATTTATCTTCTGGTTGATCTACTGGATGCAAGTTTGTGCCCTTAGACATCATCTCCCCACTTCCCCCACCTCTCATTCCCTGGTAACCAACATTCCACTCTCTGTTTTTTATGAGTTCATCTTTTTCAGATTCCATTTATAAGAGATATTATGTTGTATTTGTCATTCTCTTGAATACACATGCTTTCAACAAATTCTAAGTACTATTATGTGTGGTCAACTTTAAATCCTCCCCTCATACCCAACGGATATCATTACACATTGTGACTAAGGAATAAATTTAATCCTGGGCTCTGCACTCATCACTGTTCAACAAACAGTTGCACATTGACTTGTGTGCAATGTCACTCTCTCACAGAGAAAGTGATTTCTTATGGTGGGACTTTTTTTCCTTAACTCAACTCTGGAGACATCTCTCTACAGCTGCTCAAGATTCACATTTGAAATGTGGTGGTTTCCCTGACTTTTTCTGAGGCTGCTTATTACTGTTTCTAACTGCTACTGCACAGATCCATGCAATGTTAAAATTCAGGGGTGTTTTGCTTTCCTCTACTGTAATCTGGCTTAAGCTTTTGTAGCCTCACAAAATTTGTGCTGTGGCAATGTTGTTGCCCAGAGGAGGGTGGAGGCTTGATCTATTCCTTTTGACAGAGTTGATAAGAAGTCCAGGGTAGGTTGATAAGAAGTCTAGAGTCCCCAGGGAGGAGAAAGGGATATGGGGCTCTTGAGAAGAGAAAAGGGACAAACTGTTTTTTCTACATTGCTTTGTCTTAGTCACATAAGACATTTCTTCTTAAACTCTGAGTTGTTATGACAATAATCTTTAAGATTAACTTTCTTTAAGCCCAGAGCCAATGATTACAAAAACAAAATAACACATCTTGCTCAAAAGTATCTTTTTCCTTATGCTCTGTACTAATGATTATATAACAACAATGGACAACTATTGGAGGACATGTTTCTCCTTTCTAACAAGAACCTTGTGACTAATCTTGTTATCTTAAAATGACAAGATAACTTATGTTGTGGGAGTGGCTCTAATAAAAGTATATAAAGCCTTGATAAGACTAGCAAGTGAGACACTCTCCATTCCCCTTCTGATGTCTATGTCAGAAGTGTTCTCTGTCCCTTTTCACTGTAATAAAACTTCTGCCACACAAAAACTCTGAGTGATCAAGCCTGGTCCCCAAAGCTTTATCTTCTTCTTCAGAGATCATGAATCCAACATCATTCACTGTAAGCTATCACTTTTCTCTTAGCAATTGGGTTTATGGTGATGGGAGTAATTAGATCACCTTGGTTTCTGGCAGAAGAACAAATTCCAGGTTTAATGCTACCTGACAATGTGTTGTGCAAGAAATCAGAATCAATGAATCTGACTTTCTCAGTGTTATCATCACATACATCTTTCCACCAAGAATATATGGAGAATGATGTCTAACAGTTTTGCAAACATTTGAATGTTGCCTACAAGCGTCTTTATAAACCATACAGCATTAGGCAAATACAGGCTATTACGTGCTTACAGGGTGCCATCTCTAATAGTAGCCTCTGGTAACCCGATTTAACTATTTCCAAGGAATTCCTCCCAGATAATCACATTATTTTTCTGGCTAGAGTTTGCTGAGGAAGGTCTTCTTCATGGCGATCTTCAGCTCCTTGTTCCTGAGACTGAAGATGATGGGGCTCAGGAAGGGAGTGAGGACCGTGTAGGTGATGCCCATCAAGGTGTCTATTTCCAGAGACTGGGGACCCTTGGGCTTGAGGTAGATGACAGAGGCAAAGCCATAGTGCTCTATCACCACAGTGAGGTGGGACACGCATGTGGAGAAGGCTTTGTGCCGGCCCTCGGCTGAAGGGATCTTCAATATGGTGACCACGATGAAGGCGTAAGACAAGAGGATGAGGAGACAGCAGCCCAGCAGGGCAGCGATACACACAAGTCCTAAGCCCATGGCCAGAATGGAGACATTTTCTCCACAGGCCAACTTCAAAAGAGCCTGCACATGGCAAACAAAATGATGGATCTCATTCGATCCACAGAACGTTAGTTGGAAAATGGCTACTGTCACGACCAAGCCAATGACTGATCCTCCAGCCCAGGACCAGGCCACCAGGCAGGCGCAGCCTCGGGGGCTCATGAGCACGTTGTAGCGCAGGGGGTGGCAGATGGCCACGTACCGGTCATAGCCCATGATGGTGAGCAGGAAGGAGTGGGTGAAGCCAAATGTGAAGGAGAAGAACATCTGGCTGGCACAGGCTCTCAAAGCAATGGAGTGGTCAGTGGAGAGCAGGTCAGCCAGCATGCGTGGAATGACAGCAAAGGTGTAGAGGATCTCGGAGATGGAAAGGGCACACAGGAAGAGGTACATGGGGGTGTGGAGGCTGTGCTCCCTCCAGACGGTGGCCATGATGAGCAGGTTCCCCAGCAGCGTGAACAAGTACATCAGCAGGAAGAGCAGGAAGAACATCAGCTGAAGGTGGGGGAAGGTGGAGAAGCCGATGAGGATGAATTCAGCTGCTGATGAGAAGTTGCCTCCCTGCATGGCGGCTGTTCCTGAAGTGAGGTGTGACATGGAGAGGTCAGCTAGTGGATGGAAGGAAGTCTTCAGCTTCCATAATTCCTGGCTCTGCCCCAGGGGCTGCTCCTGATCCTGATAAATGACAGGTGACCTTGGCTGAATTCCTAGGCTGTGCCTCGTATGATTTAATCTTCTCATCAATATTGTGGGGGAGGAGGGTGTGTGTGTGCTGTTTTTATCACTGTCTAAATGGCATCCCACTCCAGTATGCTTGCTGGGAAAATCCCATGGGTGGAGGAGCCTGGTGGGCTGCAGTCCATGGGGTCGCTAAGAGTCGGACATGACTGAGCGACTTCACTTTCCCTTTTCACTTTCATACATTGGAGAAGGAAATGGCAACCCACTCCAGTGTTCTTGCCTGGAGAACCGCAGGGATGGGGAAGCCTGGTGGGCTGCTGTCTATGGGGTCGCACAGAGTCGGACACGACTGAAGCGACTTAGCAGCAGCAGCAAAGAAGGGTTAGGCTACCCACTCCAGTATTCTTGGGCTTTTCTGGTTACTCAGATGGTGAAGAATCTGCCTGCAATGCAGGAGACCTGGGTTCAGTTCCTGGTTTGGGAAGATACCCTGGAGGAGAGCATGGCAACCCACTCCAGTGTTCTTGCCTGGAGAATCCCCATGGACAGAGGAACCAGGTGGGCTACAGTCCATGGGGTGACAAAGAGTCAGACACAGCTGAGTGACTAAGCACAAAGTATCTTGAGAATACACATTGAAAATATTTGAGAGTCTAAGCAACTTGTTTATGGTGCAGCTGTCAAAATGGCAGAACCCATGCCTAGCTGTCCCCAAAGACTCTACCTTTCTATCACTTCTACATCTTCCAAAAATGGAAAAAGCTTCCAACCATTGCTGCTCTGCCCTTCTACTCCCTTCTGATAAGTCTTGTTTTTTTCAGAGCTTCAAATACCATGTTGCTGTTGTTGTCGTTCAGTTGCTCAGTCGTGTCCGACTCTTTGCAACCCTATGGGCTGCAGCACGCCAGGCTTCTCTGTCTGTCACCATCTCCTGGAGCTTGCTCAAACTCATGTCCATTGAGTCAGTGATGCCACCAAACCATCTCATCCTCTGTCATCCCCTTCTCCTGCCTTCAATCTTTCCCAGCATCAGGGTCTTTTCTAATGAGTCAGCTCTTTGCATCAGGTGGCTAAAGTATTGGAGCTTCAGCTTCAGCATCGGTCCTTCCAATGAATATTTAGGATTGATTTCCTTCAGGATGGACTGGTTTGGGATTTGCCTGGATGTCATATACCATGAGACATCCCTATTCCATGGCTATGGTCATTTGGACCTGTGCACATCTCTAACTTAACATTCATCAATCAGATTTCTCCTCTGGAGTTGAGTTATTCATGCAATGAATCTGAGGCAAGACACTGTGTAAAAATAATGTTCTAGTTGTTTTCCAGATCCCATGAGCCTATCTGTGTGTTCTGAGGCAATGCAACACAGCCATCTGACAAAAGGATGAGAGAGTCAGCTGACAGACTTCAAATCCCTGCTCTTCCCACTGTGTGAAACTGAGCAATTTGTTCACCTCTCTGTGCCTCTGTTTCTCTATACCTGTCTCAAAGAAGTTTTTGAGAAGTTAATGAATTATTCTTGGACTATGACCTGGAAAACAATAGGTGCTATCTATGATAATTAAATCCATACACTAAATGAGTACATGTATATTTTCTGTGCTCAGTAACTTCAGTTTAATGAGATTTCAATATCTCTTTATAAATAAAGTACCAATTTTTATGTGATCTTTATTATTAGGCAATGTCAAGTGTAAAGGCACAAAAATACCAGTCTATTTTCCACCTCTGTGGTTTGGCCTGCTCTGGGCAATATGGACTCATACACTATGTAGCTTTTGAGGTCTGGCTTCTTTCACTCGACATAGTATTTCTGAGGTTCATCCACATTGAAGAATGCATTTGAATTCATATATGAAGAACTTCACACCTTTTCATAGCCAAACAATATCCCTTTATGGATAGACCAATTTTTTTTTTACCCAATCATCTATTTTTTTCTTTAAAAATTTTTTAAATTAATTAATTAATTTTAATTGGAGGCTAATACTTTGCAATATTGTGGTGGTTTTTGCCATACATATACATGAATCAGCCATGAGTGTACATGTGTTCCCCATCCTGAACTCCTCTCCCAACTCGCTCCCTATCCAATTCCTCAGAGTTGTCCCAGTGTACCGGCTTTGAGTGCCCTGTTTCATGCATCAAACTTGGACTGGTGATCTATTTCACATAAGGTAATATACATGTTTCAATGCTATTCTCAAATCATCCCACCCTCACCTTCTCCCACAGAGTCCAAAAGTCTGTTCTTTATATCTGTGTCTCTTTTGCTGTCTCACATATAAGGTCATTGTTACCATCTTTCTAAATTCCATATATATGTGTTAATATACTATATTGGTGTTTTTCTTTCTGACTTACTTCACTCTCTATCATAGGCTCCAGTTTCATCCACCTCATTAGAACTGATTCAAATGCATTCTTTTTAATAACTGAATAATACTCCATTGTGTATATGTACCACAGCTTTCTTATCCATTCATCTGCTGATGGACATCTAGGTTGCTTCCATGTCCTAGCTATTGTAAACAGTGCTGCGATGAACATTGGGGTACACGTGTCTCTTTCCCTTCTGGTTTCCTCAGTGTGTATGCCTAGAAGTGGGATTGCTGGGTTGTATGGCAGTTCTATTTCCAGGTTTTTAAGGAATCTCCACACTATTTTCTACAGAGGCTGTACTAGTTTGCATTCCCACCAACAGTGTAAGAGAGTTCCCTTTTCTCCACACCCTCTCCAGCATTTATTGTTTGTAGACTTGTTGATAGCAGCCATTCTGACCAGAGTGAGATGGTACCTCATTGTGGTTTTGATTTGCATTTCTCTGATAATGAGTGATGTTGAGCATCTTTTCCTGTGTTTGTTAGCCATCTGTATGTCTTCTTTGGATAAATGTCTGTTTAGTTCTTTGGCCCATTTTTTTATTAGGTCGTTTATTTTTCTGGAATTGAGCTGCAGGATTTCCTTGTATATTTTTGAGATTAGTTGTTTGTCAGTTGCTTCATTTGCTATTATTTTCTCCCATTCTGAAGGCTGTCTTTTCACCTTGCTTATAGTTTCCTTCATTGTGCAAAAACTTTTAAGGTTAATTAGGTCCCATTTGTTTATTTTTGCTTTTATTTCCAATACTCTGGGAGGTGGATCAGCAGGTGGATCCTGCTGTGATTTAAGTCAGAGAGTGTTTTGCCTATGTTTTCCTCTAGGAGTTTTATAGTTTCTGGTCTTATGTTTAGGTCTTTAATCCATTTTGAGTTTATTTTTGTGTATGGTGTTAGAAAGTGTTCTAGTTTCATTCTTTAACAAGTGGTTGACCAGTTTTACTAGCACCACTTGTTAGAGATTGTCTTTTTTCCATTGTATATTCTTGCCTCCTTTGTCAAAGATAAGGTGTCCATAGGTCTGTGGATTTATCTCTGGGCTTTCTATTTGTTCCATTGATCTATATTTCTGTCTTTGTGCCAGTACTTTACTGTCTTGATGACTGCAGCTTTGTAATAGAGTCTGAAGTCAGGCAGGTTGATTCCTTCAGTTCCATTCTTCTTTCTCAAGATTGCTTTGGCTACTAGAGGTTTTTTGTATTTCCATACAAATTGTGAAATTGTTTGTTCTAGTTCTCTGAAAAATACCATTGGTAGCTTGATAAGGATTAAATTGAATCTATAGATTGCTTTGGGTAGTATACTCATTTTCGCTATATTGATTCTTCTGATCCACGAACATAGTATATTTCTCCATCTATTTGTGTCATCCTTGATTTCTTTCATCAGTGTTTTATAGTTTTCTATATATAGGTCTTTTGTTTCTTTAGGTAGATTTATGCCTAAGTATTTTATTCAATACTATGTTGAATAGTATTGGTGAGAGTGGGCACTCTTGTCTTGTTCCTGACTTTAGGAAAATGCTTTCAGTTTTTCACCATTGAAGATAATGTTTGCTGTGGGTTTATCATATATGGCTTTTATTATGTTGAGGTATGTTCCTTCTATGCCTGCTTTATGGAGAGGTTTTTATCATAAATGGATATTGAACTTTGTCAAAGGCGTTCTCTGCATCTATTGAGATAATTATATGGTTTTTATCTTTCAATTTGTTAATGTGGTGTATCACATTGATTGATTTGCAAATGCTGAAGAATCCTTGCATCCCTGGGATAAAGCCCACTTAGTCATGATCTTTTAAATATGTTGTTGGATTCTGTTTGCTAGAATTTTGTTGAGGATTTTTGCCTCTATGTTCATCAGTGATATTAGCCTGTAGTTTTCTTTTTTTGTGGTGTCTTTGTCTGGTTTTGGTATTAGGGTGATGTTGTCCTCATAGAATGAGTTTGGCAGCCCACCTTCCTCTGCAATTTTCTGGAAGAGTTGGATAGGTGTTAGCTCTTCTCTAAATTTTTGGTAGAATTCACCTGTGAAGCCATCTGGTCCTGGGCTTTTGTTTGTTGGAAGATTTTTGATTATAGTTTCGATTTCTGTGCTTGTGATGGGTCCGTTAAGATTTTCTATTTCTTCCTTGTACAGTTTTGGAAGGTTATACTTTTCTAAGAATTTGTCCATTTCTTCCAAGTTGTCCATTTTATTGGCATATCGTTGCTGATAGTAGTCTCTTATGATCCTTCGTATTTCTGTGTTGTCTGTTGTGATTTCTCCATTTACATTTCTGATTTTATTGATTTGATTCTTCTCCCTTTTTTTTCTTGATGAGTCTGGCTAATGGTTTGTATATTTTATTTATCTTCTCAAAGAACCAGCTTTCAGTTTTGTTGATTTTTGCTATAGTCACCTTTGTTTCTTTTTCATTTATTTCTGCCCTAATTTTTATGATTTGTTTCCTTGTACTGACCCTTGGGTTCTTAATTTCTTCTTTTTCTAGTTGCTTCAGGTGTAGAGTTAGATTGTTTATTTGATTTTTCTGTTGTTTCTTGAGGTAAGCTTGTATTGCTATGAACCTTCCCCTTAGCACTGCTTTTACTGAATCCCATAGGTTTTGGATTGTCCTTTTTTTTTCATTTTCATTTGTTTCTATGCATATTTTGAGTTCTTTTTTTGATTTCTTCTGTGATTTGTTGGTTATTCAGAAGCGTGTTGTTTAGCCTCCATATGTTTTAATCGTTTTTTCCCTGTACTTGACATCTAATCTTACTGCATTATAATCAGAAAAGATGCTTGAAATAATTTCAATTTTTTAAAATTTACTAAGGCTATATTTATGGCCCAGGATGTGATCTGTCCTGGAGAATGTTCTGTGTGCACTTGAGAAAAGGTGAAATGTATTATTTTGGGGTGAAATGTCCTATAGATATCAGTTAGGTCTAACTGGTCCACTGTATCATTTAAAGTTTATGTTTCCTTGCTAATTTTCTGTTTGGCTGATCTATCCATATGAGTGAGTATTTTTTAATTAAACTTTTATTTTGCATTATAGCTGTTATAACTATATAATTTTAGTTTGGATTATAGTTGATTAACAGTATTGTAGCTTCAGGTGGACAGCAAAGGGATTCAGTCATGCATATACATATATGCATTCTCCCCCAGACTCTCCCGTCATCCAGGCTCCCACATAACATTGAGCAGAGTTCCTTGAGCTATACAGTAGGTCCTTGTTGATGATCCACTTTAAATATAACAGTGTGTACCTGTCCGTCCCAAATTCCCTAACGAACATTCAGGTTGTTTCCATGTTTGCACTCATGTGAGTAGAGTTTGCATTCATGTAGGAATTTAAAACATATCAGTGGTTGCCAGGGGCTGGGGAAGGGAAGAAAGGGGAGTGACCGCTAATGGGTATGGAGTTTCCTTTGTGGATGCTGAGAAAGTTCTGGAAATAGATACAGATGGAAGTTGCACATCATGAATATATTTACTGCAACTGAATTAATTGTATGTTATAAAATGGAGAAAATGGTAAATTTTGTTTTGTGCATTATACAACAATGTAATGAATGCCTGATCAAATGGACTCACATTTTAGATCAAGTCTCAACAGGTTGAGAACAAAACTTTGGTGACTGGAGGCTGCATTCCCCAAATATCATCAGTTTCCACAGTTTCTTAGCCTCCCTCCCTTGGAGTCACTTGCTTCTTTTTCTCACTTCTGGGTAAGCATTTGTTTACAGATCCCCAGGATGGCCCCACTCAGTCCTAATACTCTGAGATCCTAGATGGGGTAAGTCAAAGCCAACAACTTGGGAACAAGAGCCTACAAGAGGAGTCTGAATGGATGAGATCAAGATCCTGTGGGCTGTGCTTTCTCTAGCTCTCCAACATCCAGTGCAAGCTTTTGTAATATTTGGGGCAAGATCATTCTTTGCTGTTGGGGGTAGTGGCCATGCTGTGCACTGTGAGGTGCTTAGCAGCATCCCTGCCCTCTACTACCCAGATGCCAGTAGCCCCTGCTCAGTAGTGACAGCCAAAAATGTCTCCTGACACTGTCAATGTCCCCAAGGTGGGGGGGGGGGGGGGGGGGGCAAAGTCACCCCCAGTTAAGAACCAATGATATACAGAGAACAGTTGTAATCCCTAAGCTGCTCATTTTACCCAAATGTTGGTCCCTCCCCTTTTCCAACTGGCAAATATCTATTCATTAATTTTTTTTGGGGGGGGTGTATTTTTAGGATAAAGGGAAGGGATAGTTAGGGAGTCTGGAATCAGCATGTACACTGCTTTATTTAAAATGAATAACCAATAAGGACCTACTGTATAGCACAAGGAACTCTGCTCAATGTTATGTGCCGGGCTGGATGGGAGAGGGATTTGGAGAAGAATGGAGACATGTATATGTACGGCTGAGTCCCTTTGCTGTCCACCTGAAACTATCACAATATTGCTAATCAACTCTATCCCAACACAAAATAAAAAGCTTAATTAAATTTTAATTGCTTTACAACAGTTGTGTTAGGCTCTGCTGTACAATAACATGAATCAGCTATGAAAAGAAAAAGTGAAAGTGTTAGTTGCTTAGTCATGTCCAACTCTTTGTGACCCCATGGACTATAGCCCACCAGGTTCTTCTGTCTATGGAATTCTCCAGGCAAGAATGCTGGAGTGGGTAGCTATTCCCCTCTCCAGGGGACCTTCCTATTCCAAAGACTGAACTTGAGTCTCCCACATTGTGAACAGATTCTTTATCATCTGAGCCACCAGGAAATCAGCTATATGTATACATATATCCCTTCCATCCTGAATCTCCCTCCCACTCCCCCATCCCACTCCTCTAGGTCATGACAGAGCATCAAGTTGAGCTCCCTGTGCTATACAGCAGCTTCCCACTAGCTATCTGTTTTAAACATGGTACTGTATACTTGTCAATGCTACTCTACCTGTTCATTTTTAAGACTCAGTTTAAGTGTCATCTTCCCTACATAGCCTTCCTGGACATCTATTCCCAAAACCGATTTCGTCATTCATTCCTGTGTGCTTCTGAAACAACTCCTGAGTGGGTCTCAAGTCCTTGCTTCTAACTTTTTTATGACTGCTGTTATAATGTGTCATCTTGGAGATGCAACTCTCTCTGGCACTGGGTTTGGGGTTCTTGATAAGAATAACTACCATTTACTGGATGTTGGCACCTGTACCCATGTGTTTCTTATGAAATCTTTACCCCAGTATTGAGGCACCGGCTATTGATCCCTGTTTTCCAGAAGTGGTGGCTGCATTCCACAGAGGACACATCACTTGTCAAAGGGACCATGACTCTTGAGTAAGGGAGCCAGGATCTGACCTATATCTGAATGACCCCAAAGTCTATCTTCTCCTAACTTCTCTATTATATTCACCACTTATTTCTAGCTGTTAATGAATGTCAGAGCCACTTCCAAGACAAGGAAACTGTTAGCTTCACCGTACCAGACCATCCACCCACTACCTCCTTATATTAATTCAGATGACAAGAGTCCACGGCCAGGAATAAATAGATAGGAACTATAAGAAGACAAGAGCTCACTATGTCCTGGGGAGTTGGTTCAGGGCTGCGTATATACATTTTGGGATGATGGGGATGCAGAATACAGCTGAGATTGGTTTCTGTTCATTCTGGGAAAAGGCAAAACTATGGTTTTCAGTACTCAGGAAGAGAGAGAGAGAGATGAATAGGTGGAATTTTTTTTTTAAGGTGGTGAAACAACTCCATATCACACTATAATGGTGGATACATAACATTGTACATTACTCAAAACTCTTAGGATATACAGCACCAAGAGTGAATCCTAACATAAACTGTGAGCTTTATTTAATAATACTGTGCCAGTGTTGGTTCAGCAACTGTAACACATGTACCTCACTTATGCATGATATTAATAATAGAGTTGAGTTCCTTGTGCTACACAGCAAATTCCCACTGGCTATCTGTTTTACATATGGTAATGTATATATTTCCACTGTACTGTCTCAGTTTGTCCCATCCTCTCCCTCCCACACTACATCCACAAAACCTGTTCTTTCTGTCTGCATCTCCACTGCTGCCTTGAGAGTGGGATGTGGTGGGAGCTGGGAGAGAGGTTCAAGAGCGAGGAGACATACGCATAGCTGTGGCTGATTCATGTTGATGCATGGCAGAAACTAGCACAATACTGTAAAGCAATTATCTTCCAAATTTTTTTTTAAAAAATAATAATAGGGAAAGCTGTGTGCAGGAAGAGAAAGGGTATGTGGAAATCCTCTACACTATCTGTTCAGTGTTCTGTAAACCTAAAACTGCTCCAAGAAGTAAAGTCTCCTAATTTTTTAAAGTAAAAAGAAGCATTAGAACCAAGATGGGTGTGAGTTCAGGATGGTAGAGAGGTGAACTGATGTCTTTTGTCATTGATTCACCAGGAGAACACTTAGGGGTTCCTCTGCAATTAAACTGAACAGCCCCAGAGAAGGAGTGTGACTGGGCTATGTGGCACTTAAAAGAACTCACAGAGGGACAAGTCCCCACTCAGAACTCAGAGGTCAAACCCACCTATGGACAAACGCTGTCTACACATACCACTGCAGAAGGGTTTTCCATCTTAGCATCAGAAACATTAGGGGCTGATCATTTTCTATGGTTGGGGGCTGCCCTGGGCATTAGATGTTGAGCAGCATCCTTGTCACTCTCTAGATGCCAGTAACATCTCCAACTGTGACAATCAGAGGTATCTCAGGTATTGCACAGTGTCCCCTGTGGAGGAGAACCGCCCCTGGTGGTAGGTCTGTGTTGTCTCCAACTTGCCTTACCTGTCTGCCCCCATCCTGGCTCTCTCTTCTCATGAAGCTGTTTGTGTTCCCCTCTCTGTATCCCCTCCTTCCCATCTCAGCCACCTGCTGCCTCCCTTTATCCTCCCTATTTTCATCCTTGACTCCTTACCATCACAGCACCTGTCCACCCTGGTGCCTTCCTGATATTAAAACTTTATACCCTCAGGGGATGATTGCAGCCTCTCAATCCTAAATCTTCCTGTTTCTCTTCCCTGCCTCCTCACAATCATTTTACCATTGGTTTTTGGCTGATTCAGAGAGAATATAGCTGGACAGCTGTTCTGGGTAAGATAGAGAGGTAGCTCTTCTCTTGGCACCTCAGTTTCCTCACTTGTCTGGCAAAGTAACCACCATGTTACTCTGAAGCCAAGAAGTGGAGCCCTGACCTCTACACCTACTCATAGATTCAAATTAGACAAAGAGTTTTATAAATAGTGTGGGTTCTCCAAGCAGCAACAGGTTCCCCAGTTCTCTCCTGGTCAACTGGAAGCGTTGGAATATGACTCACCTGGGTTCCAAGCTCTGTATCTGGTTCTGCCTCACTCCAACTGAAGGTCCTGGTTTGGTGTTTCCCTGTAGATGAGGACCTTACAGGTGAGGGCCGCAAGGCAAGGAGCCTGCCACCCTGATCATGCCAAGCAGATGGGGGTGGTTTACTGAGCCTCACCTCTATTATTTATGCTGCCTCTGCTCCTGCCTGCCACCATCTTCCTCTGTGGTCCCACTGACTCTGCATCTGTCCTCTGGTACAGGGATGCTGGGACCCCTGGGGACTCCAGGAAGCATTGGGCAACCTCAGGGAGACTGTCCTCACTTTCCCTGTCTCCCTGCTGGTCAGATGTGAGTCAATTATCTCAGGGCCTTGAGCAGAGTCTAGTGCTCTCAAATTTGGGATTTAGGGCTCTGGCTGCTGACATTGGCAAGAGAGCAGCCCTGCCATTGCTCACTAGGGCTGAGGAAGCTGCTTCATGTGCCTCTCTATTGTTTTTCTTCCCCATTCATATCATTAGCCTAATCAAATGTCCTTCAAAATTTTAAAAGAAATACAAAACTGTGATTCTTCTATTAAATAATGGAGATGCTATAGATAAGGCTAAAAGTCATTCAATGGCCAGCTGTGTGATCAGGATAATAGGTTTGATGGGCATCCTTACAGACCTCTATGTGCATGGGGCATGTGGACAAACACAAACCCATAAAATAAGAGTAGTATTGTGGGATTTCACTGTGTTGGGGGGAGGGGCTTTGTTTTATTTTTGAGGTGAAATTCATACAACTTTAACCACTTTAAAGTGAATAATTTGGTGACATTTAGCATGCTTACAGTATTATTCAACCACCATGTGTATCTAGTTTTAGACCATTTTCATCATCCCCCAAAAGTAGAGGAGGACAAAGGGAGAAGAAGGAGAAGAAGAAGAGAAACAAGGAGGGGTGGGATGGGGAGGAGAAGGGGAAAGGGGAGGAAAAGAGAGAGAGAGTGAGAGAGGAAAAGAGAATGGAAAGAAGAGAAAGAAGATAAGGAAGGGAAGGAGTTGGGAGGGGGGGAGGGACAGAGAAGAAAGAAAGAGAAAGGATGATAAAGGCAACAAGAACATGAAGAATTTGGACACGTTAAGTTCAAGATGCCTCCTAAATATCCACTTGGAGATGCTGAGTAGGCAAGCAGATAGGGATAAATATAAGAAATTGAGGATCATCTGTGTACACAAGGTACATAAAGCTGTGATATTAGAGAGGATCCCCAGGGACAGAGGATGCTAATGAAGTCCAAGGATTAAATGAACGTAATGGCTGCCTGTGTTCCATGTATGAATGAATCAAGATTTGTTTAGCAGTTCTTTATTAATGGATATACCTAATGTGACATGTTGGCTCTGAACATCCTATTATGTACACATATGTGGAATATGTCTATAAAATGTCCATTAATTCAGTGGGGAAATGAGAGGCAGGATTTAAGCCAGGTCATCCTGACCTCAAACACAGCTTCTCAGACACTGTTTCCCACTGCTTTGGATGGCAATGAGGTCTTTCACATGGTAAAAATTGTAAGCCAACATTCTGCTTTATTTAGTGTTCTGGGGATTGCACTGGTCCAACCAAGAAATATATGTTAATTGACCATATCTTCCAAGTGCCATGTTGATGTTGGGTGTGATGGTGAGCAAAATGCACAAACTTCCTGACCTCAAGAAGCTGATAGCCTAAAAAATTGTAATCAGACATTGGGTGCCTGACTCAGTGTGGATACCCAATCACATTCCAGGATTTCTTTCCATGCAGATGTTAGTATTAATAAGATTAGAGGTCAAGTTGGCCTTTAATGAAGAAAATGAAAGAGCCTAGCTTGTATTCTTGTCCAAGTGCCAGGGGAGGGGAGCATCTCAGCATCACTATGAAAAGAGTTACTCAGGAATTTCTACAAGACCAGACCTTTAAACTGCTGAGTCTATAGAAATATTCCCTCAGTGTCCCAATGCACACTCCAATGTATAAAAGTGAAAGTGTCAGTCACTCAGTCATGTCCGACTCTTTGTGACCCCATAGACTGTAGCCTGCCAGGCTCCTCTGTCCATGGAATTTTCCAGGCAAGAATACTGGAGTGGGTTGCCATGCCCTTCTCCAGGGGATCATCCCAACCCAGGAATCTCCTGCACTGCAGGCAGATTCTTTCCCATCTGAGGTGCCCACTCCAGGGTATGGTTGGCTTCAATAGCCCACCTGTGGTTTAAAAGGCTTATGATGCTTGTACATTTGATCTGAAAATGGCCTGGTTCTCCTTGGATGGGGAAACAAAAAACCCACTGGAGGAAATTGGTGTGTGAAGCATTGGGTGGAGAGGTGTGGGGATAGAAAAGTCCTCCATTGGAAGTCTGACTCTACTGATGTGTGTGATCTTGGTGAGTCATGCAACAGTTTTGAGGCTCAGTTTTCCCCTCTGTCAAGTAGATGGGAATTTATCTGCCCTGATGCCCCATTGTGAGGTGGTAATGAGATAATGTATTTGAGGTGTAACATGAAGCATGCAGTATATTATACAAAGGAGGACGCTTGGAGATCCTAAGTTACAGTGAAATTTTCTCCACATCTTCCTGCTGCATGGTAACATGGGGTGTTCTTACTGCTCAAGTTATAGAGAAAGATTGAATTCAACTTTAGGAAAATGAGGTATAGTTTACTATTCAATTTATACATGAACATAGTGATTTATACTTTCACTTTCATGCACATTTACTTTCTTAAAACATTAGCTAATTTGACCATTACTTACATATTTTAATTGCATTTATTGTTGTACAAAATGGTACCATCATAAATGAGTGTCCATTAAAATACTATAAATTTCCATTTTTAATGCATCAATTCACACTCTGAAATGCTATAAGTTTGTCAAGGGACATTTTTAAAATTGACATAAAGTTGATACATAATAATGTGTGTTTAGAGTGTACATTGGACATGTATTTGTATACTGCAATATGATTACCACTGCAGTGTTAGTTAAAAGCTCTGTCATGTCACATAATTATCACATTGTTTTTGGGGTGTGGGAACAATTAAGATCTAGTCTCTCAGCAACTTTGAAGTTGATAATACGTGATTATTGTCTATACTCGCAATGCTGTATTTGTAATCTTGTTGATCTTCTTGATCAACAGATCTTGTTGATCTTCTGGTTGATTGACTGGTTTCAAATTTGGGCCCCTAAACAACATTGTACAAAGTCTTTCTCCCTTCAAACCCTGAAAACCACCATTCAACTCTCTATTTTTGTGAATACCTTTTTACAATTCCTCTTGTAAGGGATGTCATACAGTATGATATTCATTCTCCTAAATGCACACATTTTCAGCAAATTATAAGTACTATGAAGTATTGCTGCTGTTGTTCAGTCACTAAGTTGTGTCTGACTCTTTGCAACCCCATGGACTGTAGCCTCCTCTGTCCTCCACTGTCTCCTGAAGCAACAGTACTTCCAATGAATATTCAGGTTTGATTTCCTTTAGAATTTACTGGTTTGATTTCTTTGCTGTCCAAGGAACTCTCAAGAGTCTTCTCCAGCACCATAGTTCAAAAGCATCCATTCTTTAGCGCTCAGCTTTCCTTATAGTCCAGCTCTCACATCCATACATGACTACTGGAAAAACCAAAAGGTTGACTATACAGACATTTGTTGGCAAAGTGATGTCTTTGCTTTTTAATATGCTGTCTAGGTTTGTCATAGCTTTCATTCCAAGAAGCAAACATCTTTTAATTTCATGGCTGTAGACACTGTCCACAGTGATGTGGAGCCCAAGAAAATAAAATATGTCACTGCTTCCACTTTTTCCTCTACTATTTGCTAGAAACTGTGAAGTATGATCAACCTTAAATCCTCCCTCGTGTTCATGGGGAATCATTAAACCAGCATTGCCTTGGGATACACTTTCAGCCTGGGCTCTGCACTCGTTACTGTGCTCCTCCAAAGCGTTGCACACTGGCCCATGTGCCATGTCACTATCTAACACAACAGGTGATCTCTCATGGTGGGATTTCTTTCTTTGCATTAGCTACAGAGACTTCCCAGTCTCTCTGCACTTGCTCAAGATTCACACTTGAAATATGGAGATTTCCTTGACTTTTTCTGAGTCTGCTTATTTCAATATGCACAAAGCTGAAATTTAGGACTCTTTGATCTGGCTTAGTCTTCTGTAGCCTCACAAAAGTTGGGTTGTAGATACCTGTTGCTGCCCAAGGGAGGGTGGAGGCTTGAACTTTTCCATTTCCTTTTACCATATGTGTTTATGTTGATGGGAGTAATTAGACCACTGTTTCTGGTAGGAGAACAGATTCCAAATTTTTAATATTTACTTATTTAACTGAATTGGGTTTTAGTTGTGGCTTAGGTGATCTTTGCTGCTTCCTGCAGGATCTTTTGTTGCAGTGCACAGACTTTGTAGTGTGGCACATGGTCTCCAGAGCACACAAACTCAGTAGGTATGGGGTACGGGCTTAGTTACTCCAAAGCATGTGGAATCTTTGTTCCCTGACCAGGGATTGAACTCATGTCCCCTGCATTGCAAGGTGAATTCTTAACCACTGGACCACCAGGGAAATCCCCCAGATTCCAGGTTTAATGCTCCCTGAAAAAGGGTCTTGCAACAGATAGGACTCAGTGAAGCTGACTTTCTCTGTGCTATCATGTCATCCATCTTCCCACCTTAATTCTGTTTAACCATTTTGGATACATTTGCATGTTGCCTATAAGGGTTCTTAAAGGTCTTAAGGCATTAGACAAACATGTTTTGCAGGGTGCCATTTCTACTGTTAGCATGTGATAAGCCAGTTTAGTTTTTCCAAGGAATTCCTCCCACATAATCACTTTTTTTTCTGGGTGGAGTTTGCCAAGGAAGGTCTTCTTCACAGCGATCTTCAGCTCCTTGTTCCTGAGACTGAAGATGATGGGGTTGAGGAAGAGAGTGAAGACCACGTAGGTGATGCCCTTCAGTGTGTCTCCTTCCAGAGACTGGGGACCCCTGGGCTTGAGGTAGATGACAGAAGCAAAGCCGTAGTGCACGACCACCACAGTGAGGTGGAGAGCAGGTCAGCCAGCATGCGTGGGATGGAGGCAAAGATGTAGAAGACCTCGGAAATGGAGAGGGCACACAGAAAAAGGTACGTGAGGGTGTGGAGGCTGAGCTCCTTCCAGATGGTGGCCATGATAAGCTGGTTCCCCAGCAGTGTGAACAGGTACATCAGCAGGTACAGCAGGAAGGAGGTGGGCAGGAGATGTTGAAGGAAGTTTGAGAAGCCAGTGAGGATGAATTCAGTCGCTGATGAGAAACTGGCTCCCTGCATGGAAGCTGTGCCTGAAGTGAGGTGAGACATAGAGAGGTCAGCTACTGGACGGAAGGAAGTCATCAGTTTTCATCATTCCTAGCCCTGCCCAAGCAGCGCTCCTGATAAATGACATATAGATTTGATTGTCTTCCTACTCTGTGCCTCCTACGATTTAATCCTCTCATCAGTATAATGAGAGATGTCCTGCTTTTATCAACTCATTTTGTGTAACTTGAGAATGCTCATTGATAACATTGTGGTGCAGAGAAGCCAAGCATCTTGTTCAAGGTGAAGCTGTCAAAATGGCAGAGTTAAGACTTGAACCCATTGCTGACTGTCCCCAAAGACAATACACTTTCATCCCAAGTTGCCTCCAAAAAATGAAAGTGTTTCTTTATTGGAGCTTCCAGCCATTGGTGCTCTGTCTTCCTGCTCCCTCTGATAAATTCTGTCCTTCCCTGGCAACCACTGATCTTTTTACTCTCTCTATAGTTTTGCCTTTTCCAAAATGTAATGTGGGTTTTCTTATTATTTATTTTTATATTTTTTGCATCTTTGTTGCTGTACGTGAGCTTTCTCTAGTTGCAGCGAGTGGGGACTACTCTCTAGTTGAGGCGCAAGCCGCTTCTCATTGCGATGGCTTCTCATGTCATGGAGCACAAGTGCTAGGGCTTCAGTAGTTGTGGCTCACGGGCCCTAGAGCATGGCCTCAGTAGTTGTGGCACACAGGCTTAGTTGTCCCATGGCATGTGCCAGGACCAGGGATTGAACCAGTGTCTCCTACACTGCAAGGCAGATTCTTAACCACTGGACCACCAGAGAAGCCCTGTCATGTGGTTTGAATTATACATTGTGTGACTTCTTTAGATGTTCTTCTTTCACTTAATAATGTGCATGGAAGTTTCCTCAATGCCTCTTCATGGCTTGATAACTCTACTTTTTGGCACTGAATGACATACTGTTGTCTGGATGTATCCCATTTTATTTATCCACTTATCTATTCAAGGACATCTTGGTTCTTTCATGTCTTGGCAATTGTGGATAAAGCTACAATTAATATCTGCAGGTTTTTGTGTGAACCTGTTTTCAATTCTCTTGGGTAAATGCCAAGAACTGTGTTGTTCTTGTTGTTCAGTTGCTAAGTCATGTCCGAATCTTTATGACCCTATGGACTATAACACGCCAGGCTCCTCTGTCCTCTACTATCTCCCGGAGTTTGCTCAGACTCATGTCCATTGAGTCGGTGATGCTAACCATCTCATCCTCTACCTCCATCTTCGCCTTTTGTGTTCAGTCTTTCCCAGAATCAGGGTCTTTCCCCATGAGTTGGCTCTTCACTGATTGTGATCACTAGATTATATAGTAAGACTATGTTTAGTTTTGTAATACACCACCAAACTATCCTCTAAAGTGGCTATACCATTTTGCACTATCAGAAGTGAATGAGAATTTCTGTGGTTCCAAATCCTTGCCAGCATTTGGTTTGTCAATGTTCTGTATTTTGTTGTTCAGTCATTCAATTGTGTCTGACTCTTTGTGACCACAAGGACTGAAGCACACCAGGCTTCCCTGTCCTTCACTATCTCCTGGAGCTTGCTCAAACTCATGTCCATTCAGTCAGTGATGCCATCCAACCATCTTGTCTTCTGTCGTCCCCTTCTCCTCCTACCTTCAGTCTTTCCCAGCATCAGGGTCCTTTCCAATGAGTCAGCTCTTTGATTCAGGTGGCCATATTATTGGACCTTGAGCTTCAGCATCAGTCCTTCCAATGAATATTCAGGATTGATTTCCTTTAGGATTGACTGGTTTGATCTCCTTACAGTCCAAGAGCCTCTCAAGAGTCTTCTCCAACATCACAATTCTGGATTTTAGTCATTGTAATAGACACATTGTGATAAAATTTATTTTTTAAGGGCTAACTAGTTCTACCAATACAATTTAATGAATAACCTGCTGATTTGCATATAATAAGTTTGTTTATACATGGGTCTGTTCCATGACTCTTACTCTGTTCCACTGTTTTATATTTCTATTCCTGTACAATATAATGTTGTTTTTCAAAAAAATTTATTTTGGAAAAATATTCTGCTGAAAGCCTGCTGACCTAGTATAGTTGACTATTACTTTCAGACTCTTAGTGGGCCTCATGGCTATTGAGTTGGGCATATTCCTGACAATTTAAGTGACATGCATCCTAAAGGACCAATATGTTTTTCCTTCTCCATCAGATTTTATTTAGGATCCTAAGAGATAAACGTTCTTAAAAGGGATATATTAGAAGTATTTGAATCATGGCTTTTCCCCCACTACTTGCAATGTTCTTAATATTATACATTTCACAAGATTATGAGAAATTTTGCAGACTTGGGACTTGGAGATCCTGGTTAGTAAAATGCCTGTTACAAATAATAGAACAGTTAATGGTGCTCATTATTTTTAACCAAGCAGTGGGCACCACAGGAAATGACAGGGACACAGAAATCAGTAAAACATGGCCCTAGACTTGGAAAGTTCAAAGTCTGATGGATAAGACAGACGCATATGCAAAGAGCTGTCGTCATGTGCAGTGGTGTTATGGGAGCCTTAGATTCAGCTTGGGTGAGTTAGAAGAGCCCTGACAGAGGTGCCAGAATCTGATTTGAGTTCTGAAGAAAGAGGGAACATGCAACCATCCTTAATTCTCTCCCAGGCTACTGCAGCTGCTTCCTGAATGGTGACCCAGCTTTTACCACTGCCTCCTTACAATCCATGCTTCACACAACAGCCAAAGTGAATCCTTAAAAACACGTGAATAAAATACATGACTAATGAGAACCTGCTGTATAGCACAAAGAACTCTACTCAATGTTCTGTGGTGACCTAAATGGGAAGGAAATTCCAAAAAGGAGTGGATATATGTATGCACCTAGGTGATTCACCTGACTGTACAGCAAAAACTACTACAATATTGTAAAGCAACTATACTCCAATAAAAATAAAAATTATTTTAGTTTTCTAAATTAGTGTTAGTGGTAGTAAAATATTTAGAGCATGTTATTTAACATTATAATAATAGTAGTTATATTAGAAGTAGTTTATAATGACTAAAAGGTCAGTTTTGGAAATGACTGGAAAAGGTCAATTTTCATTCCAATCCCAAAGTGAGGCAATGCCAAAAAATGTTCAAACTACCACACAATTCCACTCATTTCACATGCTGGCAAGGTAGTTTTCAAAAATTCTTCAAGCTAAGCTTCAATAGTAGGTGACCTGAGAAACTCCAGATGTTCAGGCTGGATTTTAAAAAGTCAGAGGAACCAGAGATCAAATTGCCAACATCTGCTGGATCATAGAAAAAGCAAGAGAATTTCAGAAAAACTTCTGCTTCATTGACTATGCCAAAGCCTTTGACTGTGTGGACCACAACAAACTGTGGAAAATTCTTAAAGAGATGGGAATACCAGACCACCTTACCTGCCTCCTGAGAAATTCTCATGCAAGTCAAGAAGCAACGGTTAGAACCATACATGTAACAATGGACTGGTTCCAAATTAGGAAAGGAGTATGTCAAGGCTGTATATTGTCACCCTGCTTATTTAATTTATATGCAGAGTACATCATGCAAAATTCTAGGCTGGATGAGCATAAACTGGAATCAAGATTTCTGGGAGAAATATCAGTAACCTCAGATATGCAGATGACACCACCCTTATGGCAGAAAGTAAAGGGAAACTAGAGAGCCTCTTGATGAAAGAGGAGAGTGGAAAAGCTGGCTTAACACTCAACATTCAAAAAACTAAGATCATGGGATCTGGTCCCATCACTTCATGGCAAATAGATGGGGAAACAAAGAGAAACTTAATTTTCTTGGGTTCCAAAATCACTGCAGATGGTGATTGCAGCCAGCCATGAAATTAAAAGATGCTTGCTCCTTGGAAGAAAAGCTATGACCAACCTAGGCAGCATATTAAAAAGCAGAGATTACTTTGCCAACAAAAGTTCATATAGTCAAGCTATGGTTTTTCCAGTAGTCATGTGTGAATGTAAGAGTTGGACCATAAAGAAGGCTGAATGCTGAAAAATTGATGCTTTTGAACTGTGGTGTTGGAGAAGACTCTTCAGAGTCCCTTGGACTGCAAGGAGATCAAACCTGTCAATCCTAAAGGAAATCAATCCTTAATATTCATTGGAAGGAATGATGCTGAAGCTGAAGCTCCAGTACTTTGGCTACCTGATATGAAAAGTCAACTCATTAGAAAAGACCCTGATGCTGGGAGAGATTAAAGGCAGGAAGTGAAGGGGACGACAGAGGTCAAGATGGATGGCATCACTGACTCAATGGACAATGAGTTTGAGCAAGCTCCAGGAGATAGTGAAGGACAGGGAAGCCTGTGTGCTGCAGTCCATGTGGTTGCAAAGAGTCAGACACGACTGAGCAACTAAGCAACAACAAATAATGATTAAGATTTAGTCAGTACTTACACTTCCCCTGGTAGTCTTCTAAGATTATAAAAACAAGAATATGTGTGAGTCATTCATTTTCACAATAACTGTATGAGCTAGGTACTTTCTGCATCCCTATTTCACAAATTTAAGAAACAAAGACAAAATGAGTTTAAATAACTTGACCAAGATAATCAGGCAAGGAGTGGATTTTTTCTGTTTTAAAATAATGTTTATGTCTCCTTTCTTTTTTTAATTTATGTTTATTGAGATAACCTGGGTTTATAGCATCATATAAGTTTCATGTATACAACATTATATTTCTACTTCTGTGTAAAAAATAAAGTACTTAAATGAAAAATAAAACTTTTTCTTCTACCTTAAAAAAAAAAAAATAGAAAACCACCCTGAGTTCTAACACTGGGAGACATTAGTTTTTTTCAAAATTAATTGAGTCTAAAAAGCATCCTCATAAAGGCTTAGCAAAGGGGTTCCCAATGAAAAGTTTCCTGAGGGCCCCCTTCAGATCTCAGTTCCTCAGGCTGTAGATGAAGGGGTTCAGCATGGGGGTGACCATGGTGTACATCACTGTGGCTGCCATGTCCCTCTGGGTGGTGTGTGTGGATGCAGGGTTGAAGTAGACCCCAGTGATAGTCCCATAGAAGAGACAGACAACACAAAGGTGAGAGCCATACGTGGAGAACGCTTTCATTTCCCCTGGACTGAGAGCACCTTCCACACAGCCACAGTAATAGATGAGTAAGAGGCCATGATGCACACAATAGGGATGAGAATCACTGAGCCCCCAAGGACCAACACCAGCATCTCATTGACTTGGGTGTCAGAGCAGGAGAGCTTGATCAAAGCATTGAGGTCACAGAAGAAGTGTGGGATCCTATTGGTGCAAAAGGACAAGCAGGACATCAGGATAGCATGGACCATGGAGATGAGGTTGGCTGAGATCCAGGGTATCATGACCAGCAAAGTACACCGAAAGACACTCATGATTGTCATGTAGTGCAGTGGGCTGCAGATGGCCAGGTAGTGGTCATAAGCCATGGCTGAGAGAAGCATGCTGTCAGCTGCCCCAAAGGTGATGAAAAAATACATCTGGGCCAGGCAAGCTGAGAAGGAGATGGTGGTGAGCCCACACAGATGGTTCACCAGCATCTTGGGGATGGTGGTGGAGGTAAAGCAGATGTCAAGGAGAGACAAGTTGCTGAGGAAGAAATACATGGGGCTGTGGAGGTGAGGGTCCAAGATGATGGCCAGGATGGTGAGAAGATTCCCCAGGCACCCACTCAAATACAGAATGCAGGACAGGCTGAAGAGCACCTGCCTCTGCAGGGGCTTCTGGGGGAGGCCAAGGAGGATGAATTCAGAGACTTGGGTCTGATTGTCCATGTCCAGGCAGAGCTAAAGCCAGAAACAGGGCGTCAACAGTACATGGGCTCCTGGAGTGAAAACAGATGACCTCATTGCCTTTTCACACTCATCTTTCAAGATGCTTCTCACTTAACCTCTCTGAGCCTCTGTTTCCTCATCTGTTACATGGGATTGATAATTCTAACCTCTTAGGATCACTATAAGGATTAAATGAGAAGAATATGTATTAGAAGTTTAAATCCATACACAACATGTAAACTATTTTATTAGTGGGAACTCACAGTGATGCAATCAAAACAGCGATGTGTTAATTAGCTTGAATGTCACTATTATTCCACAGTGTATACATACATTAAAATATCAAGCTGTATACCTTATTAAACACATTTTTTATCTGCCAGTTATTCTTCAATAAGGATAGACAGATAAGAAATAAAAGCAAAATAAATAGTCTAAATATTTCAAGGATTTGACTTTATAAATAAAAATAAGTAATAAAAAGTGATTCAGGATCAACCCTGAAGCCAGACAGACTGGGTTTAAAGTTCAGTTCTACCATTTACTAGCTGTGTGATATTAGGCAAGTTACTTAACCTCTCTGTGCCTTAGTTTTCTCACCTGTAAAATGAGGATAATAATAGTACCTGCTCCATAGAGCTGTTGTGAAAATGTGATTAGTTAGCATGTAAAATGCTGAACCTTATGTATTTTTCTGAGAGTTAACATCTTTCAGTGGTTGAGAGCAAGGACTCTTTGGAGGGGTAGAAATTGTTCTCAGTTAAAGGTTACTGATTTAGGTTAGACACACCTGAAGTGTCTCTTCTCTAAAGCACCTGCACAAATAGACTAACCTTGAGCAAGAGAGTTGACATTTATTCCAGGCACTCCACTTGGAACTAGCTGCTTGTCACATGTGTCGTCTCAGTTGCTAAGTCATCTCCAATTCTTTACGATCCCATGGACTGTAACCCACCAGTCTCCTCTGTCCAAAGAATTCTCCAGGCAAGAACACTGGAGTGGGTTGTCATTTCCTTCTCCAGGGAATCTTCCCTGGAGACACAGGATCAGCCTGTGTCTCCTGCATTGCAGGCAGATTCTTTACTGTCTAAGCCATCAGGGAAGCCCATCATTCTATTTAATCCTCAACAACACCATGAGCAGGGAGCTGAGGCTCCAAACCTAACTTCTGCATCACAATAACACTACCCACCCATGCGGCTGTGATGACAAGCACCCTAAATCCTTGTGGATGAAACCGATCAGAATCCTCCCAGCTTCTGAAGGGAAGTTTCAGATGGGGAGTCCTTCCCTGAAACCAGCCATGCTGCAGCTCGTCTTCTGGATTCACTTACCATCAATGACTACTCTACGTGCTAAGTCGCTTCAGTAATGTCTGACTCTTTGCAACCCCATGGATTGTAGCCCACCAGGCTCCTCTGTCCATGGCATTCTCCAGGCAAGAATACTAGAGTGCGTTGCCATGTCCTCTTCAAGGGGGTCTTCCCAACCCAGGAATCAAACCCATGTCTCTTATGTCTCCTGATTTGGCAGATGGGTTCTTTACCACTAGTACCACCTGGAAAGCCCTAATGACTACTGTACCTCTGTTGGATTCCAGGACCTCTCAGCCCCCAGGTGTCGTGTTTCCAGGAATTTGGGGCTGCTGCAGCCTCAACTTTGTCTTGCAGCTGTGAAGGAAGAGCATGCTTTCTCAGGGAGCACTCAGCAGAACCACACCAACAGGTTTATAACTGGCTCTTTGTCCTCTGAGCATGATCCCCCAAGAACCTTGTTAGATCAAATACAATCAGCTTATCTTCCTTAGTGGTGCTCTTGAATCTAGCACCCTGTGGAAAAAAGTTTTTATCCCAAAAAGCATTGCCTTTCTTCAGACCTGTCTTTCTTGGTTAACAGAGGGATAGCGTGGTACTCAATATTTCCCATGAAGGAGCTCTTAAATATGTTATTCATATTTAAATGAATATGAATGCTCAGTGGTAAAAAATCTGCCTGCCAGTGCAGGAGACATGGGTTCTACCCCTAGTCCAGGAAGATCCCATATGCCACAGAGCAATTAAGCCCATGCGTCCCGACTACTGAAGCCTGTGCTCACAAGAGAAGCCACCACAATGAGAAGCTCATGCAGCAACAAAGATCCAATACAGCCAAAAACAAATAAATAACAACAAAAGAATCAGAGAGTAATTTTAAATGGAATTTAAAATGTTTTTAAAATGTTATTCCTAAAAATGGCTGCAATGTATTATTTTTTATGTGATTGGACATCCTATGATTTTTACAAAAGCCCAATGAGAAAAGCAATTATGTTTTATGAATTTCACCTCAGTACAAAAAGAAAGATGTTCAGCTTCCATCATGATTTAGGAATTTACAACAAAAACAACAAAATATAACTTTTGGCCTGGAGAAATGCACAGTATGGACAACATTCAGTGTTGGCAAGTATATGAGGAAGTGAGCGTGGCTCATGTACTGCTAGAGGGAGTGTAAATTGCCACAACCCTTTGGGGAGGGCAATTGATAGGTGGAGTTTGACTTGTTGAACATTCATCTATGTGGGTTGTTTCTAAATGTTGCCTTTTGGCTATTAAAAATAGTGCTGCTGTGAACATGCATGTATATATATTTGTTTGAGTCTCTGATTTCAGTCTTTGGAAGTATAATCTAAAAATGGTTACTGGGTCTTATGCTAACTCTATGCTTAAGTTTTGGGGGACCCACCAAACCACATCACTAAACAGTTTGACATTCCTATGAGCTATGTACAAGGAGAATATCTCTCTAATCCTCACAAACATTTGTTCTCTTTCTGCTCCCCTCCTCTTTTTTTTTTTTTTTTTTTTATAGCCATCTTGATGTATGTGAAGTGGTGTGTCATTGTGATTTTGATTTGCAGTTCCCTAGTGATTAACGATGCTGAGCATCTCTTCATGCACTTCTAGGCCATTAATATACCTCCTGTGGAGAAATGTTAATTTAAGTCTTTGCCCACTTTTGAAGTTGGATTTTAGGTCTTCTTGTTGCATCATAAGATCTCTTGACATATCCTAGAGCAAATAAATATTTTTTAAATAAGTGTCCCCTCTTGCTGGGCATCTTCCCAGGCAAACCCAACAACAGGATGAGTCAAGAGGGTTGTGTCTCACAGCAGGAAAGGAGAGCGTGGGATGAATTGAGAGAGAAGCACTGAAACATATACATTTTTGTTGTTCAATTGCTCAGTCGTGTCCAACTCCTTATGACCCACCCCATGGACTGCAGCACAGCAGGTTTCCCTGTCTTTCACTATCTCCCAGAGTTTATTCAAACTCATGTCCATCAAGTCAGTGATGCTATCTAAGCATCTCATCCTCTGCCATCCCTTTCTCCTTTTTCCTTCAGTCTTTCCCCAGCATCAGGGTCTTTTCTAATGAGTTGGCTCTTCGCATCAGGTGGTCAAAGTATTGGAGCTTCAGTTTCAGCAACAGTTCTTTCAATGAATGTCCAGGGTTGATTTCCTTTAGAATTGATTGGTTTACTCTCTTTGCTGTCCAAGGGACTCTCAAGAATCTTCTTCAGCACCACAGTTTAAAAACATCAATTCTCCAGCACTCAGCCTTCTTTATGGTCCAACTCTCACATCTGTACATGACTACTGGAAAAAATAAAGCAGAAATAGATGCTTTTTTCTGGAACTCTCTTGCTTTTTTGATGATCCAATGGATGTTGGCAATTTGATCTCTGGTTCCTCTGCCTTTTCTAAACTCAGCTTGAACATCTGGAAGTTCACAGTTCATGTACTGCTGAAGCCTGGCTTGGAGAACTTTAAGCATTACTTTACTAGCATGTGAGATGAGTGCAATTGTGTGGTAGTTTGAGCATTCTTTGGCATTGCCTTTCTTTGGGATTGGAATGAAAACAGACCTTTTCCAGTCCTGTGGCCATTGCTGAGTTTTCCAAATTTGCTGGCATATTGAGTGCAGCACTTTCACACCATCATCTTTTAGGATTTGAAATAGTTCAACTGGAATTCCATCACCTCCCTTAGCTTAGTTCGTAGTGATGCTTCCTAAGGCCCACTTGACTTCACATTCCAGGATGTCTGGCTCTAGGCGAGGGATCACACCATCATGATTATCTGAGTCATGAAGATCTTTTTTGTACATTTCTGTGTATTCTTGCCACTTCTTAATATCTTCTGCTTCTGTTAGGTCCATACAATTTCTGTCCTTTATTGAGCCTATCTTTGTGTGAAATGTTCCCTTGCTATCTCTAATTTTCTTGAAGAGATCTCTAGACTTTCCCATTTCATTCTATTGTTTTCCTCTATTTCTTTGCATTGATCACTGAGGAAGGCTTTCTTATCTCTCCTTGCCATTCTTGGGAACTCTGCATTCAAATGGGTATATCTTTCCTTTTCTCCTCTGTTTTTTGCTTCTCTTCTTTTCACAGCTATTTGTAAGGCCTCCTCAGATAGCCATTTTGCTTTTTTGCATTTCGTTTTTGGGGGGGATGGTCTTGATCCTTGTCTCCTATACAATGTCATGAACCTCCATCCATAGATCATCAGGCACTCTGTCTATCAGATCTAGTCCCTTAAATCTATTTCTCACTTCCACTGTATAATCATAAGGGATTTGATAGGTCTAGTGGTTTTCCCCACTTCCTTCAATTTCAGTCTGAATTTGGCAATATGGGTTCATGATCTGAGCCACAGTCAGCTCCCCGTCTTGTTTTTGCTGACTGTATAGAGCTTCTCCATCCTTGGCTGCAAAGAATATAATCAATCTGATTTCAGTTTGGCCATCTGGTGATGACCATGGCCATCTGGTGATGTCCATGTGTAGAGTCTTCTCTTGTGTTGTTGGAAGAGGGTGTTTGCTATAACCAGTACATTCTCTTGGCAGAACCCTACTAGCTGGTTGCCCTACTTCATTCTGTACTCCATGGCCAAATTTGCCTGTTACTCCAGGTGTTTCTTGACTTTCTACTTTTGCATTCCAGTCCCCTATAATGAAAAGGACATCTTTTGGGGGTGTTAGTTCTAAAAGTTCTTGAAGGTCTTCATAGAACTGTTCAGCTTCACCTTCTTCAGCATTACTGGTCAGGGCACAGACTTAGATTACCATGATATTGAATGGTTTGCCTTGGAAATGAACAGAGATCATTCTATCTTTTTTGAAGTTGCATCCAGGTACTGGATTTCGGACTCTTTTGTTGACTATGATGGCTACTCCATTTCTTCTGAGGGATTCCTGCCCACAGTAGTAGATATAATGGTTATCTGAGTTAGAACTGGACATGAACAACAGACTGGTTCCAAATGGGAAAAGGAGTATGTCAAGGCTGTATATTGTCACCCTGCTTATTTAACTTATATGCAGAATACATCATGAGAAACATTGGGCTGGAGGAAGCACAAGCTGAAATCAAGATTGTCAGGAGAAATATCAATAACCTCAGATATGCAGATGACACCACCCTTATGGCAGAAAGTGAAGAAGAACTAAAGAGCCTCTTGATGAAGGTGAAAGAGGAGAGTGAAAAAGTTGGCTTCAAGCTCAACATTCAGAAAACTAAGATCATGGCATCGGGTCCCATCACTTCATGGCAAATAGATGGGAAACAGTGGCTGACTTTATTTTGGGGGGCTCCAAAATCACTGCAGATGGTGATTGCAGCCATGAAATTAAAAAAACACTTATTCCTTGGAAGGAAAGTTATGACCAACATAGACAGCATATTAAAAAGCAGAGACATTACTTTTGTCAACAAAGGTCCTACTAGTCAAGGCTATGGTTTTTCCAGTAGTCATGTATGGATGTGAGAGTTGGACCATAAAGAAAGCTGAGCACCGAAAAATTGATGCTTTTGAACTGTGGTGTTAGAGAAGACTCTTGAGAGTCCCTTGGTCTGTAAGGAGATCCAACCAGTCCATCCTAAAGGAGATCAGTCCTGGGTGTTCATTGGTAGGACTGATGCTGAAGCTGAAATTCCAGTACTTTGGCCACCTGCTGTGAAGAGCTGACTTATTTGAAAAGACCCTGATGTTGGGAAAGATTGAAGGCAGAAGGAGAAGGGGACGACAGAGGATGAGATGGTTGGATGGCATCACAGACTCAAGGGACATGAGTTTGGGTAAATTCCGGGAGTTGGTGATGGACAGGGAGGCCTGGCATGCTGCGGTTCATGGGGTCCCAAAGAGTTGGACACAACTGAGCAACTAAACTGAACTGAACTGGAAAAAAAAAACATAGTTTGAAACATATACATTACCATGTGTAAAATAGATAGCTAGAAGGAAGTGGGTGTATGACACAAGGATCTCATCCTGGTGCTCTGTAACTACCTAAGGGGTGGGTTGGGTTGGGAGGTGAGAGAGAAGTTCAAGAGGGAGAGGATATATGTATATTTATGGTTGATTCACATCTTCCAATTAAAAATAATATTTTTTAGTTAAAAAAAGAAAGAGGGTGTTTCCATGCAAGTCGTGGTAGGTCCTGCCCCCAGCTCAACTTTTTTGCTCATCCTGGGACTGCCTTGAGCATCAATTCAGATATGTCTGTAATACAGTGACGTAAGTCACTCAGTTGTGTCCAACTCTTTGCGACCCCATGGACAGTAGCACACCAGACCCTTCCGTCCATGGTATTCTCCAGGCAAGAATACTGGAGTGGGTAGCCATTCCATTCTCAGGGGATCTGCCAGGCTCAGGGACTGAACCCAGGTCTCCTGCATTGAAAGCAGATTTTTCACCAGCGAGCCACCAGGAAAATCTGAATATAGTCAGCTAAGGAGGCACTGACTATGTGCAGAGCACTGTGTGGTCACTGGAGAAACAATAACAAATAACCAAAGTCTCTTTAAGCTACAGCCTCACAGCTTTGCAAAGCTTTTCTCACAGGCAGAACATGTGCGTTTCTGGATTCCTCCACTGGGTTTAACATGGGCAATAATCAGTGATTATTAGTTCATGTTGTTTCATTCTCCTAAACATTTATCCATTCCCTGCTGAGTGCCAGGCTGCTGCTCACAGCTTCAGTGTGTGTAAAAGAAGTTTTCCTTCTTTTTAATTTGATACCAAATGTGGGTGGCGCTAGTGGTAAAGAACCCACCTGTCAATGCAGGAGACATGAGAGAGGCAAGTTCGATCCCTGGTTTAGGCAGATACCCTGGAGGAGGGCATGGCAACCCACTCTAGTATTCTTGCCTGGAGCATCTCATGGACAGAGGAGCCTGGTGGGCTACAGTCCATAAGGTTGCACAGTGTCAGATATGACTGAAGTGACTTAGCACACACACATGAAATCTAGTGGACACTCTAGTGTTTGTGGCTGTTTAATTGTAGGTGGGGGCTTCCCTGGTGGCTCAGTTGTAAAGAACCCATCTGCCAATGCAGGAGAAATGAGTTCAATCCCTGGGTTGGAAAGATCCCCTGGAGAAGGAAATGACAACACACTCCAGTATTCTTGCCTGGGAAATTCCATGGACAGAGACTTTGCAGGCTACAGTCCATGGGGTTGCAAAAAAGCCAGACATGACTTAGTGACTAAACAGCAATTGTAGATGGTTTCCTTTTTCAGTCTTTTTACCTCAAAAGTTTTCAGGAAATGGAAAGGGACAGTAACCCTCCCAGGAGTCTGTCACATCTTAACTGCATTTATCTCCCAGCAGCTGAATGACTTGTGCTCTGATCTGTTTCCCTCTCTTATCTAAAAGCTCTTAGTAGAATCGGATTTCAGTCATCTTTCCTCTCTAGCACACAGAAGGCGTGCCATACTTGTTTCTAAGAGAAATTTCCAGCCAAGGAATAGAAGGGTAAGTTGAGTTGAAGTGCTCTTTCATTTCTTCATCAGCATCTTGCTGAAGAGACATCCTATTTCTGAGACAAATGCTTGCCAGTCATTAGAGGAAGGGAACCATGTTTGATCTACTCTTTGATAACTTGGAGGAATCAGAACAGCTACACTAGCTAGTTGGTTTGTAAGCATGACCAGCCTTGAGCTAGCACTTATCTTCAGCTCAGAGAACGTCAAGCTCCAACCACTATGCATTCGACAGATGTGTGTGTGAAATATCTGAGCCCATAATTGGGAAGACTACCAGTGACCAGAACAAACATGATATCTGCCTTGATGGGACATACAGTGAAGGGGAAAAGGCAGATGATAAATGAATTTAGAAAAAAGTGCAGAATATGAGAAATGGAAGATGGTGCCTTCAAGACAACCCAATCCGTACTTAGATATCTTCACATAGGCTTTAAAATGTTTCACTTAAAGACACTGGAATACCTGTAGTGTCGAGAGCCGTGTTAGGCATTATTGACAAAATGGAGGCATGGCCCCCAGCCCCCTCTCCTCATTCCGCAGGCACAGACCCGGGATTAAGGAGTTAGGCCTTGTAATTCTGACTTGTCTTTTCCTCTCCTCGGCTGAGTTGACTGAAAAGGAATATTAAGGTGCTTATTTTTCTTGAGAGAAGCATGAGAAGGCACAAAGCCTTCTGCAGCTGTGCTCAGAAAATAATTCATAAAGTTAATCATTGACATTTGTTCAAGGACTTTTACAAAAGAGTGTTTCAGTATGAGAACATAGGCCGTAGCTTGAGGCCATGGGAGGGATTGCTATCTGAAGCCTATTTGTGAGGAGAGTGTTTATGGCAAAGGAGTTTACTGAATTTAGGGCTTAGAAATAATTAAAATAGAAGTTAAAGATTTAAGGAATGTTGTAAAGTTAGCATATTTTACTATAGCTTATAGAAGTTAGGAATTTTTAGAGATACTATAGCTAGAAGACTTTTTAAGAGATAGTGAGCTCAGGATGTTAGGGGCAAACAGGATTTAGAAAGATAAGTAGTAAACTAAGGAATGTAGCATGAGTTACCATGTAATCACAAGTTAACATTAGGACACATTAGAGGAGGTAGATAATAGATGATAAGACTGATTCCCAGAGAATCACTGAAACAGGAACTCTGTTTGAAGAGCAACAATGATTTATGGAGATAATAAATCTGGGAGAGGGGGAACTGAAAATGTCAAACCTCTGGCCTAATGTTTTTGTAAAAGTATAAAAGAGAATCTTAAACTTGTAATAAAGAGGCAGCCCAAAAGAAAACTGAGAGGCTGCCTCATCGCCGACACTGTTCACCTCTTCAGGTTGAATCCCTGGTTGCTGGAGTTGGACTCCGGCACTG
>NW_011494550.1:236962-263835 GCF_000754665.1 Bison bison bison
TTATTAAAGCCACTTAATATTTAGGTGCAATAGTAAATGTGATCTTTTCTAAATATTTCTGTGTCTCTCAGTTTGTTCTTGGTTTATAAAAATGCAATTAATCACTCTATTGACTCTGAATGCAGAAAACTTGGTACATGCTGCTGCTGCTGCTACTGCTGCTAAGTCGCTTCAGTCGTGTCTGACTCTGTGCAACCCCATGGACTGCAGCCTACCAGGCTTCTCTGTCCATGGGATTCTCCAGGCAAGAACACTGGAGTGGGTTGCCATTTCCTTCTCCATGGTACATGCTAATAAACACTAAAGGTGAAGGTAGATTCGTGTTTCTGTAAATACAAGTGATACACCAGTGAAAAATTATGGTTTTGTATTTTCCTTTCCAAATTTTCATACTTTTGTTTATTGGTTTTATTAATAAAGTTTTGTTTTATTTTAATTAATTTATTTTTTTAATAAATTTATTTATTTTAATAGGAGGATAATTACTTTACTTTTTTTAACAGTTTTTTCCATACATCAATATGAATCAACCATAGGCATATATTTGTCCCCTCCATTCTATACCCACCTCCCACCTCCCTCCCCACCCCATCCCTCCAAGTTGTCACAGAGCATTGGCTTTGTTTGCCCAAAAGCATACATTAAACTCCCAAAGGCTCTCTATTTGACATATGGTAATGTATATATTTCTGTGCGATTCTGTCAAATCATTTGGTTTCTGCCATACAACAGCCATAGATATACATATGTCCCCTCCCTCTTGAGCCTCCCTCTCACCTCCCACCCCATTCCACCCCTCTACGTTGTCACAGAGCACTTGATTTGAGCTCCCTGCATCACACAGCGAATTCCCACTGGCCTTCTATTCTGAATATGGCAATGGATATATTTCAGTGCTACTCATTCGATTTGTCCCACCCTCTCCTTCCCCCGCTGTGTCCACAAGACTGTTCTCTGTGTCTGCATCTCCACTGCTGCCCTGCAAATAGGTTCATCAGTACCAACTTTCTAGATTCCATATCTGTGCATTAATGTATGATATTTGTTTTTCTCTCCCTGACTTACTTCACTCTGTATAATAGGCTCTAGGTTCATCCACCTCATTTGAACTGACCCAAATGTGTTCCTTTTTATAGCTGAGTAATATTCTATTGTATATATGTACCATGACTTCTTTATTCATTTCTTGGCTTTTGTTTTGTTGTGCCTTACTGCTTCATCCAGGACAACCATTAGAATGTGGAAGAAAACTCATGCCGTTAGCACGTCTAACAAACCCATATATTGTTCCTGAGCAAAAATGCAATGCTCTCAACACTAAACTGTTAAATATGATACTTACAGGCCAGTTTTGTGTAAACAGCATTTTGGTTAAAGTGTTTCCCTTCTACTACCAGTTTGCTGAGTTTATTTTTAATATTTATTTGGCTGTTGGGTCTTAGTTGTGGCATATGGGATCTTTCATTGCAGTGTGTGGTTTCTTCATTGTAGCACATCAGTTTACTTGCCCCACAGCATGTGGAATCTTAATTCTCCGACCGGGGATTGAACCCGTATCCCCTGCATTGGAAGGCAGATTCATAACCACTGGACCACCAAGGAAGTCTCTGAGTTTCTTTTTGAATCATGTTTACCTTATATGAGTTATTTTAAACTGCATTGATTAATTTAAAATTTTATGTATATTATTCCTATAGACATAAATTAGAAGAAATATATAACTAGCTCCTGTGTTTCACTTTTAATAATTACAACACTTGGCCAAGGTTTTCAATTATTTGATATATTATTTTAAAGAAAATCCCACACTATACATAAATTTACCCATAATTACTTATTATGTATTGCTACTCTATCTATTTACCTACCTATCATGCCATTAGGACATCTAACAAGCAAATAAAAATGCCTCATATTTCCTGATACAAATGATGTTTAAATACTGTGATTTCTTCAAAAATGACTGTTTGAAATAAAAATCCAAACATGTACACATGTTTATTTAGCTATGTCTTTAAGGTCTTTTTACTTTCTAACAATCCTACTTTTTCCTTTATTTGTATTATTTTGGGCATAAAAATCAGATTCTTTGCCCTGTAGAAAGTCCTACATGATACATATCACATATCATGTTCTATATGATACATGTTAGTATCATGTCCTGCTTGATACATTTTTCTCATTGTTCCATCTTGGTGTCATTTTACCTGAACCCCAACATAATTTAGACAGAGAAACAAGAGAGGAGAAAGATGCTACCAAAAGAACTGGGGCTTGCAAGAAGACTCCCTTTTCTGCAGTGAAGTTAGGAAATTGTTCTGAGGTTATGCCTAACGATCTCTCCCAAGCCTGGAGATAGAGGAAAGGCAGCAGGCTCAGCAGACCTGTGGCTTCTTGCAGATCCAGGAATAACTGTACCAATATGTATTACATTCATCAGACAACCAGAACTCAGACTTCTTCATGTAGACAGTCATGGCAAAAAGATTCATTAGAAGGCCAGTTGCTGTGAAAACACACAAAGCATCAGCTGAGTCCCTTAAGCACAGTGTTGGCACTCTAGCCATGCCCAGCTGGAACTCTTACCAACAAAGTCCCAGAAGAGGATTGAGCCACTGGGTGAGAGTCTATCCCTAAAGATACACGAAATCTAAGAAATAACCATATCTTGTAACAAGCCGTACCTCATACAGTAGGGAACTACTGGCATTGAAGACATATCATTACCTGCTGTGAGGGATTATCCTGTACATTATAGGACACTGAGCAGCATCTGTGGTCCCTGCCCACTAGGTGCCAGTAGCAGCCACTCTATCATGGCAACCAAAAATATCCCAGACTGCCAAATATCTAGTCGGGGGAGGGGGGGACATCACAATCATCCGATGCAAGATCTTGCATTATAAATAAAATAAATGAGGCTCAGGTGGGCAGGTGACTTAAAATCTCTAGATCTAGGAGATTAAGTTTGACAACATGATGCATTTGAGTGTCTGGCATATAATAGGTATTATGTCTGCCAAGTGATCCATATCCTCCTTTATAAATGTTTCTTAAAATGTTTGCAACCCTCATTCATTCATTCCAAAACTGTGTTGTGCACCTGCTGTGTACCAAGCCTTGTACCAGATATTGGAGTCACATAGATGTGTGGGATGCCTGCCTACTTACTCTAAAGAAGCAGCTCACCTGATGGATTATATGTGTATAAGGAAAGGAAGATCGTATTAAACACAGGCACAAAACTCTGCATAGTGTGTGGCTGGGATATTAAGGGAGTTGAATTAATTCATGCTGGGCACGGGATAGATTGCTGTATGGGGCACAGTATCTGTATGGAGCCCTGTTGAGCACAGGGCTCTGCAGGCGTAATGCAATTCACCAAATCAACAGAATGTGTTCTAGTCAAATGATACAGCAGGAACAAGAATAGAAGGATAAAGATACATAAATATGCAAGACATTCCTTTAAAAAGTAGGAACAGAACTATCCTATGACACAATAATCCCACTACTAGGCATATACCTTGAGAAAACAATAACTGAGAGAGATGCATATACCCCAATGTTCATTGCAGCACTATTTACAATAGCTAGGACATGGAAGCAATCTAGAAGTCCATTGACAGACTGATGGATAAAGAAGCTGTGGTACATATATACAATGGAATATTACTCAGCCATAAAAAGAACACATTTGAGTCAATACTAATGATGTGGATGACCCTACAGCCTATAATACAGTGAAGTTAAGTCAGAAAGAGAAAAACAAATTTCACATATCAACACATATACACAGAATCTAGAGGGGGGCTTCCCTGGTGGCTCAGTGGTAAAGAATCCACCTGCAATGCAGGAGTTGCCTCAGACTTTGTGTTAACTTCAACCGTGACAGGGGTTTGATTGAAATAACCCACATGACACACTCCTATGCTACAAGAACTGCTGCCATCAACAGTGCTGGAAAGAGCAACCTCCCTCTCCAAACTCTGATCTTCACCACTCAAACCACCCTATCTCCTTACCATTGCCCGCCCTCACAGCCTTCATTTACCAGAAGATTTCTCCCCGAATGATGTCTCATTTGTGTCCAGCATCTGCCAGACCCTGTAGAACTGAGAGACCCATAGAGAAAGGCTGATCGAAACCTAGTGGTATACATGGTTTCCAAAGAAGCCCACCATTCTGATCAGCACTCACATTTGATGTCCAGTTGCTTCAGTTCTTCCTGCATCTGGTTTATGAACTGTAAGACTAAGGAGATAAAAGCGATATACTCTAGAGCTTTAGACACAGTTTTTTCACATCCCCCCAAATTATCCAGGCTGAGATGGGGAGGGCAGTTTCTTGCTGAAGTCATAGGTTCAGGAACACAGTCCAGCCACCCCTTACTGCTCCATCTTCCTCACAGCCCCATAAAACCCTCTTCTCAAGAGGAGATTTGAGGTCCCAGTCTATCGGATCACCTTTCCCACTGGTCCTGCCAACTTACCTTCAGCTGGAACTGCACCAAGGATCAGAACTAACAGAAGCAGCATCAGGGTCACTGTCAGGCAGAAAAATTTCCAGGGATCATCCTGGGGAGGCTTTTGATCCTGCTGTGCTGTACAGACAGGAGCAAGAGTGAATCAGCAGGATATCCCGCACACAGTGCGAGAAAGGGCTTCCCAGGTGGCGCTAGTGATAAAGAACTTGCCTGCCAATGTAGGAGACGTAAGAGATGCAGGTTAGATCCCTGGGTCAGGAAGATCCCCTGGAGGAAGAAATGGCAACTCACTCCAGTATTCTTCTTTGGGAAGTCCCATGGACAGAGGAGCCTGGCAGAGCTACAGTTTATGGGGTCACAAAGAGTCGGACACGACTGAAGCGACTGAGCACAGCACTCAGAGTCAGGAAAAGTGCTGATATAGTGCAAGGCTGTGGAGGGCTGAGACTGTATCACTCACTGGAGTAGGAAGTGGTAAGTGATCACTGGTATTGCGGAAGGTGTCTACTCCTGCCTCACCTGGGTCCCTGGGACGGGGCAGAGATTTTCCCCCCATTGGTGTGCAGTCCTGCAGGCTGCTGCTCTCTGTGCCTATATCCAGCTGTAGCTGCAGCTCCTTCTGCTCTAGCCACCCACAGCCCTTCTGGTTTAACTGAAGACACGCCCTTCCTATGTGGGGAAATGCCACCCCCATGTAAACCATCAGATATTTCCTATCTGGTTCAGCAAAGCCCCTGAGTTCTCTAGATGGCTTATCATCATTCATATCATGGGAAAATGATACTGGCACCTTGGAGAAGGTATTCTGCTCCCAGTATATTCTCTACAGCTTTCATTTCTGCTGCCCCAGAAATCTGCCTCGAGGGCTCTGGTGCATTTGTGTCTTAAGGCTTCAGGTCACAGTTGTTTCAAAAGACATTGCATTTTCTCAGAGATAAAATTGTGTTAATTTCAACATTGGCGTTCTTTTTATGACTCTTCTCTCAGAGCATGTGGCTGATCATTCCCCACATATTGATGTCTTATAACTTTACATTTTAATGGAGAACATGATGCAATAAGGAAGAGAAGCAAGTGAATGTTGATGGAGAGGCTTCTGTTTGTCAAACCCATTTTTAGGGAACTTTCATACCGTGTCATTTTTTTTAAGAGGAAGTCTTTTTTAATTGGTTATTTATTTATTTATGGTTGTTCTGGGTCTTTGTTGAAGTGCAGGCTTTGTGTGTGTGTGTGTGTGTGTGTGCGTACATTATTTTTGGAATCTACCCAGCTTGGGATTCTCTGAGATCCTTCAATCTGTCTTTTGATTATCTTTCATAATTTTTATAAAATTCTCAGAATTCTGAGCCCCATATCTCTTATTTATTTACTATAATCTGAGATATGCCACCTAAATTCTCAAACTGTTTTCTTATTTGTAAAATGGAAATAACTAGAATACCTGCCTATCTGCATTGAGAACATGGTATTTGGTGGTTCAGGCTTCCCTGGTGGCTCAGCAGTAAAGAATCCACCTGCCAGTGCAGGAGATGCAGGAGAAGTGGGCTCAATCCCTGGATTGGGAAGATCCCCTGGAGAAGGAAATGGTAACCCACTCCAGTATTCTTGCCTGGGAAATCCCATGGACAGAGGAGAATGGCAGGCTACAGTCCACGGGGTCACAAAAGAGTCAGACACGACTTAGCAACTAAAAGAACAACAATCTTGTGGTTCACAAGCCCCTGATAAGCACCTCTATAGATCTTTTAAAAAGTACAATTATACTCTTAGAATTGACCAAGCAGGACACCTACCTGCATCCTGAATATCTGAGGATCTTCAGTTTCAAGTATCTTCCTGAGGCAGTACTTCTCTGCTCTCTGGGACCAGACAAAACTGTCAGTGCCTTCTAGGAGAAGCACTCAAAGCCTTCAGGGTCATACTGGGTTTGCGTGGGTCCCAGTCACAGGAAAGAATTGTCTCAAAAGTATCACTCTCCTCCAGTACTTGTCATCTGCAAGAACAACCCTTATCACCATTTCTCTCTTTAGAGAGGGCACTCAACCCACAAGCCCACACGTGGGGTTGACCAGAAGCCTGAAGCTGCTCTGAGATTTGTACTCATACCTCTTAGTACCCTATTTCTTTCATAGGTGTGGTGGCAGTCTGATGGTGGTAACACACTGGTTATGGAAGACACTCACCATGGACCTAGGATGAATTCAGAGATCTAGTCTACAGATGGGTCAACACCAGCCCTGGAGCCTGAGTTGCTTGTGGTCCTATGCATCTGCTTGTGTGTTCATTCTCTGGATGCGGTCTCTGGTCTATATTTTTCAAAGCAGGCAGGGATGGTGGCAGGAGTCCTTTCCCCTGTACATTCTCAGATGCTAACCCCACTCCCCGCCCCCACCCCGGTATGGTCTCCCACAGGTCAGCCACAGGCTCTACACCACATCTCTAGCCATCCACCAAGGATGGACAAGACTTGGTCTTCCCAATGTATTTGAAACTGTTGCTCTATAATGCCATCAGTCCCTTCCAATTGATGCCCTCTTGAGAGCCCTGAGTTTGATCCCCAGCTTCATCACTAATAAGTCTTTTAACTTCAAATAAATTAGCATAAACCTCTGAACCTCTGTCTCCGCATCTGCAGACTGGGAGTAAAAACAGCACTTTCTTGCCAGAGTAGATCTAACGATTAGTCGTGTCCATTTGAACATGTATACTCACTATGGCCATGGAAACATTGCATCTGTGAGTTTTATTACAGGACCTTTAACTCCAGGCTTGAGAGTTTGGGGTCTGGGGAGCAGGAGTGGCTCTGCCATTGAACTTTGTACAAGAGGCACACAGTAACAATCTTTCTACTGTGTGCCAGCACTGTTATAAGTCCTGGAAACCCATAACTGAAATGCATCTAGTTTCACACTCGTGACCCCAAGATTCACAGCACAATGTATGGAGCTGTGAGGGAGACACCTGCTGCTCACTATGGGATAATGTGGAGAAGGGAATGTTTTCTCTGGGACCAAGGGAACATTTCACCCAAAGATGGGCTCAATAAAGGACAGAAATGGTATGGACTTAACAGAAGCAGAAGATATTAAGAAGAGGTGGCAAGAATACACAGAAAAACTGTACAAAAAAGATCTTCACGACCAAGATAATCACGATGGTGTGATCACTCACCTAGAGCCAGACATCCTGGAATGTGAAGTCAAGTGGGCCTTAGGAAGCATCACTATAAACAAAGCTAGTGGAGGTGATGGAATTCCAGTTGAGCTATTTCAAATCCTAAAAGATGATGCTGTGAAAGTGCTGCACTCTATATGCCAGCAAATTTGGAAAACTCAGCAGTGGCCACAGGACTGGAATAGATCAGTTTTCATTCCAATCCCAAAGAAAGACAATGCAAAGAATGCTCATACTACTGCACAATTGCACTCATCTCACATGCTAGTAAAGTAATGCTCAAAATTCTCCAAGCCAGGCTTCAACAATATATGAACCACGAACTTCCAGATGTTCAAGCTGGTTTTAGAAAAGGCAGAGGAACTAGAGATCAAATTGCCAACATCCGCTGGATCATAGAAAAAGTAAGAGACTTCCAGGAAAAAAAAAAAAACATCTATTTCTGCTTTATCGACTATGCCAAAGCCTTTGACTGTGTGGATCACAATAAACTGGAAAATTCTGAAAGAGATGGGAATACCAGACCACCTGACCTGCCTCTTGAGAAACCTGTATGCAGGTCAGGAAGCAACAGTTAAAACTAGACATGGAACAACAGACTGGTTCCAAATAGGAAAAGGAGTACGTCAAGGCTGTATATTGTCACCCTGCTTATTTACCTTATATGCAGAGTACATCATGAGAAATGCCAGGCTGGATTAAGCACAAGCTGGAATCAAGATTGCCGGGAGAAACATCAGTAACCTCAGATATGCAGATGACACCACCCTTATGGCAGAAAGTGAAGAAGAACTAAAGAGCCTCTTGATGAAAGTGAAAGAGGAGAGTGAAAAAGTTGGCTTAAAGCTCAACATTCAGAAAACGAAGATCATGGCATCTTGTCCCATCACTTCATGGGAAATAGGTGGGGAAACAGTGGAAACAGTGACAGACTTTATTTTTCTGGGCTCCAAAATCACTGCAGATGGTGACTGCAGCCATGAAATTAAAAGATGCTTACTCCTTGGAAGAAAAGCTATGACCAACCTAGACAGCATATTAAGAAGCTGAGACATTACTTTGCCAATAAAGGTCCGTCTAGTCAAGGCTATGGTTTTTCCAGTAGTCACTTTTGGATGTGAAAGCTGGACTATAAGGAAAACTGAGCGCTGAAGAATTGATGCTTTTGAACTGTGGTGTTGGAGAAGACTCATGAGGGTCGCTTGGACTGCAAGGAGATCCAATCAGTCCATCCTAAAGGAAATCAGTCCTGAATGTTCATTGAAAGGACTGATGCTGAAGCTGAAACTCCAATACTTTGGCCACCTGATGCGAAGAGCTGACTCATTGGAAAAGACCCTGATATTGGGAAAAATTGAGGGCAGGAGGAGAAGGGGATGACAGAGGACTAGATGGTTGGATGGCATCACCGACTCAATGGACATGAGTTTGAGTAATCTCTGGGAGTTGGTGATGGACAGGGCAGCCTGGTGTGCTGCAGCCCATGGAGTCAGAAAGAGTCAGACACAACCAAGCAACTGAACTGAACTGAAGGCTTCTCAGGTGACTCAGTAGTAAAGAATTCGCCTGCCAATGCAGGAGATGTGGGTTCAGTCCCTGGTGTGGAAAGATTCCCTGGAGAAGGAAATGGCAACCCACCCCAGTATTTTTGCCTGGGAAATCTATTCGACAGAGAAGCCTGGCAAGCTACAGTCCAAGAGGTCACAAAGAGTCAGACACAACTGAGCACAAGGACAGACACAGCCATTTTCTCAGCTGATAGCAGGGGAAAGGGATTCATGCCACAGCAACTGAAATCAATACAACTATAGTATAAGAAGATGCGCCATTGGATCATTTCCATATGCTGGCCTATGGTAGCAGTCCCCAACCTTTTTGGCACCAGGGATCAGTTTCATGGAAGACAGTTTTTCTACAGCCCGGGAAAGGGGGCAGGTTTGGGGATGATAAGCACATTGCATTAACTCTGCACTTTATTTCTAGTTTTATTATATCAGCTCCGTCTCAGATCATCAGGCATTAGATTCCGGAGGTTGGGGTCCCCTGGGCTATGGGGCTTGGGAAGGATCTGCAAGGACAGGGACATGATCACACATTGTCTTGGAGAAGAACTCTAAGCATCCTGCCTGCCCTCACCTGTTCTGTGTGGCTGTTGATAGTGACTTAGGTGAGCATCCTCCCAGCCCGAATCCAGAGGGGTCATCTGTGGAGACGTAGTGACAGGAGCCCTCAAACACCTGCCAGGCATCGAGCTGGACTCACAGGTGGATTCTAGGGGAAGTGGCGGGCTCCTCCAGGGTGGGGAGTTGGGTATGTTTCCTCCAGTTCTGATACCTGCTCCCACTTTTATATCTCGAAGCTAAAATGCAACAGGGACATTTGCAGTTTCTTGAATGTGCCAGCCTCTCTCTTAACCCAGGTCACTACATGCCCAACTCCTCATTCCCATCTGCCCCAACCAACCAGTCTCAGGTCACATGTCACCTCTTCCAGGACGCCAACCTTGCCCCCCACACCCCTGACTGGATGAGGTGCCTCTCTGCTTCCCAGCTCCCCCGAAACTCCCCATAACATAGTGTTGCCATCACCCAGTTATGTGTCTGTGTGTCCTGCTAGACTCCTACAGCCCTCCTTGGTGCAGAGAGGGCATCTCACTAGCTGCATGTGTTCCCAGCATCTAAAATGATAAATACTAAATAGAACAGTAAATATTTAATGGGCTTCCTTGGTGATTCAGCAGTAGAGTCTGCCTGCAATGCAGGAGATGCGGGTTCGATCCCTGCACTGAGAAGATCCCCTGGAGGAGGGCATGGCACCCCACCCCAGTATTCTTGCCTGGAGAATCCCATGGACAGAGGAGCCTGGCAGGCTACAGTCCATGGGGTCACAAAAGAGTCAGACAAGACTGAAGCAACTGAGCATGTACATGCATAAAATATTTAATAAATACATATGTTGAAGAAAATAATTAATGAAGGACATACGTGGTGCCATAAGACCCTATGGGACAGGGAGGAGAATGAGGAGATGTCATCTGAACTGGACTTTAAAGGATGAACAAGAGTCCTTGAGCACAGTGTAGGCAGGGCATTCCAGATGGAGGAACCAGGATGAGGGAAAATGTACAGAAAGGCCCAGAACAGGGTTAGGGGAGACTAGGAGTTCAGACCAGGACCAAATTGTGAAGGGGCTTGAAGGCACCTTAGAACCGTCACTCTAAGGCCAAAGGAAATGATGGGCTGGAAGCAAAGAACAGGAAGGGACTACGGCAGCCAACTTGGCACTGGCAGATGCCAGCCTGGACCAGGGGGCCAGCCGACACTTTCCACCAAGCTCTTTCCCACTGAAACAGCAGAAGATTCAGGGTGTGGGGGGAAGTCTTGGTGAATTTTTCTTGGCACAACTCAGAATGGGAAAGGACATCAGAGGAATAGATGATCAACCAAGAAATGAATCTAAGACCAAGGAGAAAGATGTTTTCTTACTGTTCCTAAATGCCCAGGGAGGTCAGGAAATATGGTAGGGTCACATAAAGGAGTCAGTACAAAGACTGGGGACAGAGTAGAGGAGATCAAGGTCAGAGTCCAGCTTCATCTTGCAACCTTGCCTTGTGGGGGGTCTGTGACTTTGGATGAGTGACTTGACCTCTCTGAGCTTCATTTTCTTTCTGTGTAAAATGGAGCTGAATTATACAGATAAGAGACACAATGCATGTAAGGAGACTGGCACAGAGTTGGTGCTTGGTAAAGGTGAACCCCCCGCCTGTACTCCCATTTCAAATTTTTTCATGCGCCTTAGGTGCTATTCTTACACTTGTCTCATAGATATTTGTTGAGCACCTACTATGTGCTGAGCAGTGTGTGGCCACTGAAGAAACCGTGTTGAATAACTTAAGTCTCTTGGGACCACAACCTTGTAGCTTTGCTCAACTAGGCAAGACCCAGGCATTTCTGGATCTCTCCATTGGGTTGACCAATAAATATTGGTTCAAGTCATTTCACTTCCCAAATATTCATGAGCCCCTGCCAGAATCTATGCTCACAGCTACAGATGAAAAGATGGGTCAGACCCTCTTCTCACCCTTAAGAAAAATGCTCTCGAACAGGCATGTCGACACAGTGGGGGAAGGAGAGGGTGAGGCGAATTGGGAGAGTAGCACATATACACTACCAGGTATAAAACAGATAGCTAGAAGGAGGTTGCTGTGTAGCACAGGGAGTTCAGCTCGGTGCTCTGTGATGACCTAGATGGGTGGGATGGCAATGGAGAGGGAGGTTCAAGAGGGACAAGATACCCATATAAATATAGCTGATTCATTTTGTTGTACGGCAGAAACTAACACAACATTGTAAAGCAATTATATTCCAATTTTTAAAAAATTTAACCAAAAGAAAAATGTCCTCTATCTACTTTCCTCAATGCCCTTGACTTAGGAAGCATGGGACATGGATCCATGTCCCATGGATCTTCAATCTGATCTCAGACATATGAACTTGGTAGATAATCTTTAGTGTCTGTGGTTAATTGTCAAAGAATTTCCTTTTTGGATCTCCACCTTGATGTGTTTCAGGGAAGTTAAAGGAGCTGGTAACTCCCCAGGAGTCTGTTACATTTTCATTGCATTTATCTCCAGCATCTGAATGACTAATGTTCTTGCCTTTTAGAAGGGAAATTTGGCTCCCTGTCATCTTTCATCTCCAGCACAATCTTTATCTCTGTGGGAGAAGGGGATGACAGAAAATGAGATGATTGGTTGGCATCACTGACTCGATGGACATGAGTTTGAGCAAGCTCTTGGAGTTGGTGATGGACAGAGAAGCCTGGCGTGCTGCAGTCCATGGGGTCACAAAGAGTCAGACATGACTGAGCAACTGAACTGAACTGATGTATACCATTAAATATTTATAAAATAAAATACCAACTAAGGATTGCATAGGAAAGAGTTCTTCAAAGTCTTGGTCAACATTTTGCTCAAGGGGCCCCTCTTTCTCTGGGGCAAGTGACTGATAAAAATAGAGGAAGGAAATCTCATGCTTGAACTGTTCTCTGACAAGTGGGGGAAGTCAGAACTCACCACAGTCACTGGTTAGTTTGATAAGCATGACCAGCCTTGGTATTTAAAGGCTGTACATGAAATAACTCTTAGCTCCAGCACAGAGGAAGTTCAGCCCCAACAACCATGTGTTCAAATGATATATATGGGACATATGAGCCCATCTCTGGGGAGAACACCATGACTGTAGCTAACACAATACCCGCTCTCATGGAAATTACAGTGGAACAGAAGAAGCAGATGATAAATAACTGAAATTAGTCAAGAGAGTGAAGTGTTTTAGGATGATAAGGCAATTATTATCTATGAGAGCCCAACAAGATAATTCATAGTAGAGGGACTACCCTGGTGTTCCAGTAGCTAAGACTTCACCTTCCAATGCAGGGGATGCGGGTTTGATCTCTGGTCAGGGGGCTAAGATCCCACATGCCTTGGGGCCAAAAAGCCAAAACATAAAGCTGAAGCAATATGGTCACAAATTCAATGCTTTAAAAATGGTCCACATCAAAAAAAAAAAAAAAGAGAATCCATTGAGAGTAAGGAGGGCTGGGGGTGGTTTGGAGAGGTGGTTCACAGAGAAGTTGGCATTTCAGCTGAGGCAATCCACTCCAGGGGCCGAGGGAGAGGAGACGTTGCAGCAGGTAGAAGAGGCAGCATATACAAAGGACCTAAAGTGGAAGAATGATGCCCCATCCAAGGAACAGAAGAAAGCCAATATGACAGGGCACCTGGGCAGCAAGGAAGGACATGGAGAGATCAAAGTGGCCTAAAATGACATGGATGAAATTGCAAAGAACATGCTTGCTAAGTCACTTCAGTTGTGTCTGACTCTTTGTGATGCTAATGGACTGTAGCCCGCCAGGCTCCTCCGTCCATGGGATTCTCCAGGCAAGTATACTGGAGTGGGTTGCCATGTCCTCCTCCAGGGGATCTTCCCAACCCAGGGATCGAACCCACATCCCCTGCGACTTCTGCATTGACAGGTGAATTCCTTACCATCTGAGCCACCTGGAAGCCCGTTACAAAGAACATTATCCCATAATCTCAACAGGCATGAGATGACACTCATTTACACACAGGATTCTGGCCATGATACAGACACAAGGGGAAGTGGATTCTGGTGATGGCCACTGCACCTGAATAGTGAATTTCAGATAAATAAAGGAATAGCCAATCACATTTCAGAAGGATTTTGCAGTTCCCAGACTTTCACATAAAGTTGTTTGTTTTCTCAGCAAGTGTTTAATGAGCCCTTATTAGGTACCAACCTGTGGGAACATACTGGTGAACAAGTTCAGAGTGGTGCTACCCTCTCAGGGCTGCCAGTCTAGTGGGGGAGGTGGGGAGGTGTTGATCAGTAATTTATACAACAGAGCACAGTAAGCACTACAATGGAAGCAGAAGCATCAGCTGCCCTCAGAGCTCTGGACACCTTCACTTCCATACAAACCCAGCAGCCTGGAGTGCTCACAGTGACCATGTGAGCACCAGGGGCTTAGCATGCTTTCAGTTCCTCTGACCAGAGCACCACAGGGAATGCTGTAGCATTTGGCTGTTTGGAGCTCCAGGGGTTTCATGGCTTAAAGGAAGAGAATGCCACCTCCAATTCCCACTTAAGTCTCTTTATGCTAATCAAATGCCCAAGTCTGGGCTTGAGCCTGGTGGGAAAATTATCTGAGACCATTCCTCCAGAGTAGGGGGAAACTGTGGCTCTTTCTGCACCTTATCCCTGAGGTATTCATCATACCTCGTCTGCCTGCAGCTCTGATCCTTAGGGACTCTTTCATTCACACAAATTAAGTGGAGGGAGGAAATTGCAAGTCAACTTTTAATGAGCCCCAGGTGTCACTGAAAATTCCCATGACCTGTTCACTAAGAAAACTTGAAATTGGCTTCTAGGGGTTACCATGCCAGTGGAGTTTGGCAGACTGTGCCAGGTGCATGTCCCATTGGGCTCTTTAACACCAGTCAGGTCTATAATATCTCTAAACTATTGTGTTCTCAAGGAAGATTTCCCAGAGGTCTTAATTGATGGGCACAGAGAGAACTGGGGTGGGGCTGGAGGTGACAGGTTCTGGTAAAGTCTATTAATTGTCTGCTAAGGAGATCCTATAACATCAGTTCTCTGGGGACTTGTTTTCTTTCTTTCTTTTTTTTTTTTTTTTTGATGTAAGGTTTTCATCTATTAAACAGAGATGAGCTGGCCACCAGAGTGAATTGTTCACTTCTCTTCAGTGTCTAAAACATAGATTAATAGGCAAGAGGAGATATGTAGTAGCAAGGATAGCTTCCTGCTTGGAAGATATGTAGTAGCATGCATAGCACTGACTCATAGCAGGTAGTTCAGTTCAGTTCAGTTACTCAGTTCTGTCCGACTCTTTGTGAGTTGGACCCCTGGACCGCAACTCCCCAGGCTTCCCTGTCCATTACCAACTCCCAGAGCCTACTCGAACACATGTCCATTAGATGTGGGTTCAAATCCCGATGCTATCCCTTACTGTCTGTGCAAATGTGGTGACATAACTTGACATCTCTAAGTCTCTTTCTGCAAATGAGGAAACTAATTAGTAACAGCACCTGCCTCGTGGTGTGCTGCATGTAAACTTGCTGGCACTTGGGAAATGTTCAATAAATGCTAGGTAGCATTGTTTCATCGCTCCGTACATTCCTGTAGGTGTCTGAACCAGTCAACTACTTCATTTACCTTACCCCATGCCTTAAGGACGTATCCATTCATTTGTTCAACCAACATTCTTTAAATGTTGGAGTATAGAGTTGCCTTACGATGCTGCGTTAGTTACTATGTACACCAAAGTGAATCAGCTATACATATATCTGGGCTTCCCAAGTGGCGCTAGTGGTAAAGAATCTGCCTGCAGTGCAGGAGACCCGGGTTCGGTCCTTGGGTCAAGAAGATCCCCTGGAGGGGGGCATGGCAACCCACTCTAGCATTCTTGCCTGAAAATCCCATGAATAGAGGACCTTGGTGGGCTACAGTCCATATGGTTGCAGAGTCAGAAACAACTGAAGCAACTTAGCACACACTCATACGTATATCCCCTCTTTTGGGATTTCCTTCCCATTTAGGTCACCGCGGAACATTGAGTAGAGCTCCCTGTGCTATATAGGAGGCTCTCCTCAGTTATCTGTTTTATATGTATCATCAATAGTGCGTATATGTTAGCCCCAGTCTCCCAATATTTTGACCACTATAGAAAGCACCTCCGGGCAAGTCCCAGCTTCTGGGAATTCAAGCACAGAGCAAATCAGATGAAGTCCCCTGATCTCTGGGTGTTCATCTCATAGTAGAGAGAAAATATTTCACAAGAATATGAGTAAATGAGTCAAAGAGTGATACATTCATATTGTCTTGGTGGTGGTTTAGTCACTAAGTCATGTCCAACTCTTGCGACCCCCTGGACTGTAGCCCACCAGGCTCCTCTGTCCATGGGATTTCCCAGGCAAGAATACTGGAGTAGATAGCCATTCCCTTCTCCAGGGGATCTTCCTGACCCAGGGATCAAACCCAGGTCTTCTGCATTGCAAGCAGATTCTTTACTGACTGAGCTATGAGGGAAGCCCATTAATGTCTTAAAGGAAATAAAAAGCATGCTGTGATTTTAAAATAGTGCATTCTAGACATTGAACTGAATACCTCCCATAATTATGAGATTGCTGCACTACACACCTGTATAAGTGACTATTGGAGACGCGAATGCTCCATAAGATGGATTTTCTCCTGACTAAAGGCATCCAAAGGGGAAATGCCCCACCTAGCAAGGCAGAGAGGCTTCAGAGACTGGGCGCATCACATGAGTGAGAAGACGTCCACATTGGATGTAGAAGTATGACACTCTCAAATTCCTTTTTTATTTTTAAAAAAGATTTTTTGATATGGATATTCAGTAAATATTGAATTTGTTATGGTATGGCATATTACAATATTGAATTCGTTACAATATTTTTTAAGATTTTTAAAATTTTATTTATTTAATGAGTTATTTTTGACTGCACTAGGTCTTCATTGCTGTGTGGGTTTTCTCTAGTTGTGGAGAGTAGGGACTACTCTCTAGTTGCGGTTCAGAGGCTTTGCACTGTGGTGACTTCTCTCGTTGCAGTGCACAGGCTCTAGGCCCACGGGCTTCAGTAGTGCAAGGTGTGAGCTCAGTAGTTTCAGCTCCTGGGCTCTAGAGCACAGGTTCAGTAGTTGTGGCTCACTGGCTTAGTTGCTCCGCAGTACGTGGGATCTTCATGGACCAGGGATCAAATCTGTGAAGTCTACAATATTGTTTTATGGTTTTGGCATTTTGGCCATGAGGCATGTGGGATTTTAGCTCCCTGACCAGGGATTAAACCCACACCCCTGCATCAGAAGGCAAAGTCTTAACCACTGGACTGCCAGGAAAGTCCCCTTCCTTTCTGATTTAGTGGGAACTGTTGCAGTTGTCAGTGACACAAATGTAAATTAAAGCAAAGTTTTGGTAAAGTGAGTGGAAATCAAGGAATGTTCAAAGATAGGTGAGGACCTGAATCTGAGGGTTATTGAAAGACATGATGAGGAATTAGGAAGGACTCCTCCAGTAGTGGTTCTTCCAGTGTTGTCTGTGGGATGCTAAAGCCTCCAAATATTTCAGATTCCCTGGTAGCTCAGCTGGTAAAAAATCTGCCCGCAATGTGGGAGACCTGGGTTTGGTCCCTGGGTTGGGAAGACCCCCTGAAAAAGGGAATGGCTACCCACTCCAGTATTTTGGCCTGGAGAATTCCATGTATTATATACTACATGGGGTCGCAAAAGAGTCAGACATGACTGAGTGCCTTTTACTTCACTGAAACTTACTAAGCTTGACAAATGACACATTGTCTATTTCTCTTCAGAATGGGCACAATTCTCTTTAATATATTCAAAGTACCATGGCTTCCTGTGATTAAAAATTTTTCATTTCTTTCTTGTTATTTAATCCATGAGTTCATGGGGTCACAGAGAGTCAGACAGGACTGAACAACAACAACAATCCATAACTTAGATACATACATACATTTGTGACTAGCAAGACAACAGGAGATAAGGGGACAGTTTGATTGATGCCAAAGTCAGATCCTTGTGGTATTTGAGAAAGCATATATTGGAAAGGCTGTCCCAAGTTCCAGGGGTGGGTGCTACTTGGGGTAGAGGAGCTTGGAATCCACAAATAGAGACTAATGTGAAGATGAAGGCTGATCCATCTCATCACATGTAGATGCATTTTGAGTACTGTTTTCTTGAGACCAATCCAATATTACTCATCTTTTATTTGGATTGAATAAATTCTGCCTAGGGAGAAGGCAGATTCAGTCAAAAAGTATGTGGGACCATAGGTGGAAGTGGGCTCATTGAGCCACAGATGGTTCAAGTAAGTAAGACAAAGGGGTCCCCCAGACAGGTGACACTGCGCAAGATAGAATATCAGTAAGCAGGCAAAAAGGTGTCTATTGACTGCCATATCCAATAGTATGGCCTGTATGGTCAGTCAAATTATGGTCACCTATGATGCACAGGCCACTCATCTGTAAAACAGAGACAACAAAGGCAGCTGCCTCGCAGATTCAATGAAAGAATAAGAGCACACTGTGGTGCTTAGCTGAGCACCAGATAAATAGTAACTAAGAGTACTGATGAGTAATACTGTTAGTATACTCTTTAGTAACAGTAACTAAAGGGTACTGATGATGGGGTGAGAAGTTCAGATTCCACCCAGTCGACACGATTCTGGTACTCACTTGGAATCTCCTGACAAATATGGAGATCTGCTGTGTGTCCAGTCAGCTTCCAGGAACCATGGACTGAAAAGTGTGTTAGATTCAGCTCTTATCCTAGAATAGCCCTCACTTGTAGAGTGATGCCCCCATAATATGGCAACATTTTCCAGATTTGTGTAATGTGATGGAAACAGAGTTGGGGAAGAACACTGAGGGTGTATGTTCTGGGTTGTGAAGTAGGCATAGGAGTCCTCCATGTAGATAAAGAAGAAAGAGCATTCCAGACAGAGGAGCCATAATGAATGATTGCCCTGAAACAGAACATGAATGAATTGTGACCAACTCTTCATGTCAATACAGTGAGTGTGTATTATGAATAAAAGATTTGCACTAGATTATGCAGGGGCCAAGGATATGACATTGCCATAGGTGTCCTTGATAATGGACAGATAGTGACCAGCACAGTGATCCTCAGCTTTGACCCAGAAGTCTTTGCTTATAGAAAAGTTATATCAGAAGACACCATACTCAAGCAAGTCCTTGGGACAGGACTCTCAGGAGGATCCTTGAGGGTGGGAAACAGTTCGGCTCTGCTGGAACTGGTGGCTGTACTGGCCACTGATTTGAGCCTTCAACCAAGCAAATGATGTGAATATAACCCACCTCCTGCATCCTTGACATTTTGCAACAGGGAGTATACTAGCTTTCCATCTATCCATTCCAGAGATGAACATTATCAGAAGGTAGCATAATGCGATGCAATGTGCCTCAAATTTTGTATCTATAACAAAGGTGTTAGTGAAAATGACCATCATGAACTAATATGCTACAAGAACTGGTATGATTAAGTATGCTGAGAAAAAATTCAACCTTTATTCACCATTATCCAGCCCTGTCCCCTGACTCCTTACTGTTGCCTGCCCACACATACTCTATTTGTTGAAATGTTTCTCCTCAGACAATGTCCCATTTGCCTTCAGCATCTGTAAGTTCTTCTAAGACTAACAGATTCATGAAGAAAACCTGGTCAAGAACCAGGAAAGGTTGATATGTTGGGGAGAAATGCTATCATCCCTATCAGCACTCCCATTTGACGTCCAGTTGCTTCAGTTTATCCTGCATCTGGTATACACAGCAAGATTGGGGGCAGCAAAGTGATATGCTCCAGATCTTTGGACCACTTCTTGGTTCTTCCCCCCACCCTAAAAATCCTTCAGGATGAGAGGAGGAAAACAGTTTCCTTCTAAAATCCTACTGGCCAGGAAGCAACCCATCCATCCTGACTACTTCTCTACACTAGACCCATATCTGTAGACTATAGACTCTGGGCCTGTTTCCTTCTGATCACCCATCCCCAATGGTCTACCCATCTCACCAAGAATAAAGAGAAACAGAAGTATCTTCTGATACTGTTCTGGAAAGGAATCAGTCATGCGGGGGAGAAGGAGGTCTCCTTGTATGGGGGCAAACACTGTCAGGGATGCAGGGAGGCTGGACTTCATGGACTGCCCAGCTCCCAACCCCAGAAAGAGTTGAACTCTTCCTCCAGAATCCACTCAGGAGTCCAGCTCAATACCTCTGCTGGTCCTTGAGGGCTCCTGTTACTGCTTACCCACACAGATGACTCTTTTGGAATCACACCAAGTCTCCACTTCCCAGAATACCTGGGTCATAATGAAGCCTAAGTTGTGCTCACATAGGCCAGACCCTGGGTCACCAGGAGACCCAAGGGAAGTACTTTCAGAGCCCCACAGGGGTGACCTCAGAGCCCTGAGAATGTGACCACTGACTCCTTTTGTTCACTTTTGTTGTTCAGCTCATTCTGTATTATGTCAGCATCTTGGAGACTAGAAAGTGAAGGGAGATGAGGAAACAGGGACCAAATGCATGATCCTCAGCCCCCAGCCCAACTCCAGGATGCTCTGAACCTAGGACCTCCACTCAGGTCCATGGTCTGCCCCTTCCTTCCAGCCTATATATATAATCCCCAAAGACTGGGAAATTTGTCCAGCCCCTACCCCTCCTTCCCCTAGGACCAACTCTTTTAAACCTTATCATCTGGCCCTACAGTCCCCTGTTCAGGATGCCAGGAGCTCCTCCAATGAACTCAGCTGCACTGACAGTGGCTGACATGGGGTGAAAGGGAGGAGGGTGTCAGGCCAGCCTCAGAGGAAGGGGGAAGGCACTGCAGCCAGTGCCTGGACTGGATTCAGCTCTGTGGGTGGCTCTTGTAATAATACTTGCTTCCTCTGTTTTTGGAAGTTCTCCTTTCCTCCTCTCATCCTCTTTCATCACCCCTTTCAGCCACTTTCCCAAGCCCAAAACCCATCTTCCATACACCTGATGCCCCTCCTCCTGGAGGTGACCATGACAATATGAATAAGAATGTCATTGCTATTCACTAATAATTTACTATGTACCAGTCCCTGAGCTCAACATGTCCTTGGGTCATCTCATTAACTGCTTCAAAATAAATGCAATTAAAACTCCCTTTGCACAAATGATGGAGCTGAGTCTCAGTGAAGGATATTCATCTCGTAAGGAACAGAGCCAGGATCTGAACCAGCTCTGCCTGACCTCAGAGTCTGAGTTCTCACCACCCTGCTAACCTGCCTCCAGAATATCCCAGCGTTCTGATCCTGTTCACACCTGGTTGCTTGTTTAGAGAAAATGTCATGCCTGTCAGTTCCTGCTCTCGCATCAGCTGATAGATCACATGAAGTGCCCCCCAAGGCTGTCCAATGGAACCCAGCTCCCCTGTGATCTACCAAAAAAAATACGTGAATGGGAGAAATTTAAAATTTTAATCACAGTAGGTAAAAAATATTGAACTTAAAACTTTGCACAGCAAAAGAAATCTACCAGCAAAATAAAAAGACAACCTACTGAATGGGGGAAAATATTTGCAAATGAAAAGTAGACAGCAATTAAACTCCTCGTGTAAAAATAACTCCTCATACGTGAGAGAATGCAATTGGGTTAAAGTCACTAATTAAAAGAAAGAGTTCGTGGATTTGATTAAATAAGAAAGAAATGTCTCACAGGATGGTGTATACAAAACACTCATTTAAAGTATAAGAATACAGAAAGTTTTAGAAAAGAGGAGGGAACAGGGGAGTGACTGCTTATTAGGTACAGGATTTCCCTCCGGAGTGATGAAAACGTTCTGGAAGTAGATAGAGGTAACCTCAGGGTAGCAACCTCAATATTTACATCTGATAAAAATTAAAGGAAAATCATCTTATGTTACAAATAATGTTCTACATTTTTAAAGGGTCCAAACAGATTGTGAATAGATGCAAACCCAATATAGATAAATCAGTAAATGAAAATCCATAACTACATCAATACCAGTACTTGGAGCTTTTATCCCAATCCTCTTAAAATTTGACAAACCAAGAAGACAAGACTTAAACTAAAGAATATATTATCTAAACACAACTTAAAAGTTTGACCTACTAAGTAGAGAGAGAAATGTATACCCAAGAGAAAAGCAACTCACTCTCCAGCACACATGGAATATTTACAAGAAATTAACCATGTATTTGGCCCCAAACCACTTAATGAATCCCAAAGCCATCTATTGTCTATGTGTTCACTGAATTGCACTAAAATTAAATCACACACAAAAAATCTTTAAAATGCACATGTTTGGAAACAGAGTCAACAAAACCACTTTTGGAATCATTAAAGGATTCCCCAGAGGTCTGGGGGTGAAAAATTAAGAATCTAGTTTGGACATAACAAGTCTGAGACAGCTATCAGACTTCCAAATAAAGATGATCATTGAAAGAAGGGCTATTTTTCCTATTGACCAGGCTTTTATTGGATGAATCAACATCCCTCTTCTCTCTGTCCCAAAGAATGGTGGAAATGTTAGACATTCTACTATTATACTCTGTTAGTTACACATAAGTTTTTGTTTCATGAGGAAATAATTTAGATTTACTAACTTTCTGGGTGTTCTTAGGGTTTGTTTTTATTTGGTTTCCTTTTTCTCATTTTTTTGTATTTGATATTGTTTCATAAAATATTTATTTGTGTTTAGTAATATATGAACGTGATTAAAAAGAAATTGGAGTAGATGAATAGATAGACAACCTATGGTACATCCAGACAATGGAATATTATTCAGCACTAAAAAGAAATGAGCTATCAAGCCATGAAAACACATAGAGGAAACTTAAATGCATATTACTAAATGCTATAAGCTAGCTTGAAAAGGTTACATATCATGTGATTTCAACTATTTGACATTCTGGAAAAGGCAAAACTATGGAGACGGTAAAAAGATTGCTGGTTACCAGGAGTTGGGGGGAGGTATAGATGACATCGCCTGACCACTGGGAGGGTTCGAAGGCAGTGAAATATTCTGTGTGGTACTATAATAATGGATACATGCCATTATCTGTGCCAAAATCCATAGAATGGACAACACCAAAAGTGAACTCTAATGCAAACTATGGACTTTGGGAAGTTTGATAATGTTATGTCAATGTAAGTTAGTCATTTGTTACAAACGCACCACTCTGATGCATGATGCTGAAGGCTCTGAACATGGAAGATGGGGGGCAGGAGTGGGGGGTGGTACATGAGTGGGGATGCTGACAGGGAGTCTGAAAACCACTTCCCAGTTATTTAATTTTTAGAGAGAGCACCTGGGGAGCCTAGAGTTTCAGCATGCGTGTCTTTGTTTTATTTCTTCCGTGTTCATTGGAGATCTGGAGTAACCACAGATTTGATGTACTCATATATATTGGACTCCTCCCAGACTCCAACATATATTGAAGAGCACTCACCACCTCTTAAGTCCACCCTTAACCCTGGTCCCTCTTCTGCTCAAACACCTCGTGTGGCTTCCTATTGCCCATGTTTGGGTTCTGGGAGAATCAGCCATCAGTATAGGGTCCTGTAGTCAGCCATGCATATAGCCATGTGTCCTCAGGGTGACCCCATGAACTGTAACCCTCCAGGCTCCTCTGCCCATGGAATTTTACAGTGCAGAATACTGGAGTGGGTTGCCATTTCCTTCTCCAGGGGACACTCCCGACCCAGGGATCCAACCCAGGGATCCATCTGTTGCATCTCCAGCATTGGCAGGTAGATTCTCTACCACCATGCGAGTCTGGCAGCCAGCTAAAGAGAAAATATGGGGCACATGGCAACTGGTCCCGCCTCCAATCAACCACGCCCACCCTCTGTATCTTCAAAAGCGCCCAGAGCGCCCCCTGTTGGTTCTCAGTGAGACTCAAGCTAACGTGAACGGAACTTGGGTGAGGCCGTGGCAGATTCCCAGGAATAAAATGCTGTCGTCACGTTTGCCTGAGTCTCACCGAGAGCCAGCAAGGGGAGCTCTGGACCCTTTTGACGATAGAGAGTCCCAGGCAGGGTGGTAGTGGATCATTCAGTCACTGAGGGCCTGCGCTCAGCAGCTCCACCTGGAGCCAAAGTCCACCCTCCGCGCGCAGAATCAGCTCCGGCTTCCTGCGTGGCTCCTCCTTGTCTGGCCGAAAATGGAAGCGCAGCAGGGTGAGAGCGAGGACCACGTTCATCTCAGTCATGGCAAACGTCTGTCCAATGCAGTTCCTGTGGAAGGAGCCAGGGCTCTGACTACACTCAGAGTCAGGGGAACCCTCATCTCGGCCCCACAGGGCCTGAAATCTGACTGGCAGAGATAGAGAAAGCTAACCATGCCTGGGACCCCCCTTCGTGGACTTGCATATCCCCTGAGCCTAGCCCAGACCTCAGTCTAGAATGCAGACCAGCAGGCAAAGGAACCCCGCTCTCAGCATACTGCAGACTCTGCTTTGCGCCCACTACCATTCCCAGGGGGATGGGAGAGAAGGAGTGCCAGAACTCTGACCATCTTCAGTTTTGCCCCTTCCCTGCCCCCACAGGCACGCCTGGAATCTCAGCCCCAGACCCCCGCCCCCACTACTCCATCCTCACCTCAAATGCCCAATGCCCTCACCTGGAACCTGCTGAGAAGGGAATAAAAGCCAGAGGTGACCTCCCTTTGATGTTTTCTGGGTCGAAGCGGAAGGGGTCATAGACCTGGGGGCAAGACAAGACAGGGTTACTGGATGGTATCTCCCAGGACGTCCATCCTTGGAGAGGCAGATGTGTGGGAAGGAGGTGATGTCTGATTTGTCAGTCAGAATTCTGTAGTCACCCTCAGGTCCCCCAAAGGGAATGGACAGGGATGATGGAAGTATGGCATGGAGGAGGCATCACCTCAGGGTCTGGCCACACAGATGGGTTGTGGTGGGTCCCGAAAATATCAGTGAGGCAGACAACACCTGTGGAACAGGAGGGACCAGTCAGAACTAGGTCCAACCTACCTGATGGGCCCCTCTTCCTACCAGGAACCTCCTCCCCTAATCATTATGGTCACCTTTGGGGATGACCCGGCCGTCTGGGAGCACAATGTCCTGGGTACAGTAGCGAGAGATGAACGTGACTGGAGGGTGCAACCGCAGACTCTCCTTGATGCACATGGTCAGGAAGGGCAAATGGGCCAGGTCATCCCTAAGGAAACCCCATGCCAATTATCTAGGGTGAAAAAAGAGAGACACCACACCAGCCCTCCTAGTGCCCTATAAGATCCTCTCTGCCTAGAACAAAATCACAGATGGATCAAATATCTCCAAATTCATGAAGTCATATACATAAATATATACAGCTTTTCCTTTGATCATCATACCTCAATAAAATGGTTTTTAAAAAGAGAGAAAGAAAAGCAATATCATAGAAGTACTAGACAAATTTTAGTCAGATATTTGTAGAAGCTTTTCTGAACAAATCAACAAAAAGTGAACCATAGAAATATTTACAAATTTGTATGAATGTGGAACATTCTTTATGGCAAGATTGCAAAATCAAAAGGTAAAGCAAGAAACAGATTCAATGTTTATCTTATTTATTACAGGACTAGAGATACTAGCTAATGCAATTAAACAGGAGAAAAAAAGGAGGGTAATGCCATTTGAAATGTGGGAGTAAATGCATTATTTTGGCAGACAGTGAAAGAGAATTCACTGGAAAAGTTTTTATAAGCATTGAAGATAAGATCCAATAGACTTTAGAAAGTAGCATTGACAAATATACACTGCTGCTGCTAAGTCGCTTCAGTCGTGTCCGACTCTGTGTGACCCCATAGACGGCAGCCCACCAGGCTCCCCCGTCCCTGGGATTCTCCAGGCAAGAACACTGGAGTGGGCTGCCATTTCCTTCTCCAATGCATGAAAGTGAAAAGTGAAAGTGAAGTCACTCAGTCATGTCTGACCCTCAGCGACCCCATGGACTGCAGCCTTCCAGGCTCCTCCGTCCATGGGATTTGCCAGGCAAGAGTACTGGAGTGGGGTGCCATTGCCTTCTCCGAAATATACACTACTGTGTGTAAAATAGATAGCTAGAGGAAGCTGCTATATAACATGAGGAGCCCAGCCTAGCACTCTGTGATGACCTAGAGTGGTGGGATAAGGATCTGATAGGAGGCAGGCTCAAGAGGGAGGGTGTGTGTGTGTGTGTGTGTGTGTGTCTGTAGTTATGACCAGTTCATGTTGTTGTATGGCAGAAACCAACACAACATTGTAAAGCAATTATTCTCCAATTAAAAATAATTAAATACAGTTACCCTCTGAGCCACCAGGGAAGCCAAGGCAAAGAACTAAAGAGCCTCTTGATGAAAGTGAAAGAGGAAAGTGAAAATGCTGGCTTAAAACTCAATATTCAGAAAACTAAGTATCCGGTCCTACTACTTCATGGCAAATAGATGGGGTAACCAGTGACAGACTTTATTTTCTTGGGCTCCAAAATCACTGCAGATGGTGACTGCAGCCATGAAATTAAAAGACACTTACTCCTTGGAAGAAAAACTATGACCAACTCGTTTCTTACATGATATTTTACATGTGACGAGATGCCAGTCCAGGTTCGATGCACGATACTGGATGCTTGGGGCTGGTGCACTGGGACGACCCAAAGGGATGGTATGGGAGGGAGGAGGGAGGAGGGTTCAGGATGGGGAACACATGTATACCTGTGGCGGATTCATTTTGATATTTGGCAAAACTAATACAATTATGTAAAGTTTAAAAATAAAATAAAATTAAAAAAAAAAGAAAAACTATGACCAATCTAGACAGCATATTAAAAAGCAGAGACATTACTTTGCCAACAAAGGTCTGTCTAGTCAAAGCTATGTTTTTTCCAGAGTCATGTATGGATGTGAGAGTTGGACCGTAAAGGAAGCTGAGCACCGAAGAATTGATGCTTTTGAACTGTGGTGTTGGAGAAGACTATTTAGAGTCCCTTGGACTGCAGGGAGATCCAACCAGTCCATCCTAAAGGCTGTCAGTCCTGAATATTCATTGGAAGGACTGATGCTAAAGCTGAAACTCCAATACTTTGGCCACCTGATGC
>NW_011494550.1:263935-264394 GCF_000754665.1 Bison bison bison
GTAAAAATATCATGTATGAAACGAGATGCCAGTCCAGGTTCGATGCACGATACTGGACGCTTGGGGCTAGTGCACTGGGATGACCCAAAGGGATGGTATGGGAGGGAGGAGGGAGGAGGGTTCAGGATGGGGAACACATGTATACCTGTGGCGGATTCATTTTGATATTTGGCAAAACTAATACAATTATGTAAAGTTTAAAAATTAAATAAAATTTAAAAAAATAAAAAATAAAATGATATCATATGGCATTTGTCTTTCTCTGTCGGACTTCACTCTGTGTGGCAATCTCTGGTCCGTCCAGGTTGCTGCAAATGGCATTCTTTTGTTCTTTTCATGGCTGAGTAGTACTCCACTGTATATGTGCACCACATCTTCTTTATCCACTCATCTGCCAATGGACATTTCGGTTGTTTCCATGTCTTGGCCATTGTGAACAGTGCTGCTATGAACAGAGGG
>NW_011494550.1:264494-298981 GCF_000754665.1 Bison bison bison
CTGATGCAAAGAACTGACTCATTGGAAAAGACCCTGATGCTGGGAAAGATTGAAGGCAGGAGGAGAAGGGGATGACAGAGGATGAGATGTTTGGATGGCATCACTGACTCGATGTTCATGAGTTTCAGTAAACTCCAGGTGTTGGTGATGGACAGGGAAACCTGGCGTGCTGCAGTCCATGGGGTCACAAAGAGTCGGATATGACTGAGTGACTGAACTGAACTGAACTGAAATACAGTTAACTAGCTCAAAATTGGAAAACTACAAAACACCAAATCTATGGACCAATAGCACTCCTCTCCCTTTCTTATAGTTTGTCTAGTGATTATGTATGCTTCCAGAGGTATTTTTTGCATTAAAAAATTATGTACTAGCATACTGAATACCATACACACTGCTCTTTATCTATTTCATGAAATAGTATATCAATCTTTTCTTGTATGTCTCTTAGGATTTGTCTCAAAAATAGAGTCTTCCCTACTCTGGAGCTATAACCTCCCATGGTTTCTTCTAGATCCTTTAAGACACCATCATTTTTTAAATCTTTGATTCATGTGGATGTTACTGTCTTATAAGACATGAGAAGCAGGATGAATTAGCTTTTTTACATGTAGCTTCCCAGTTGTTCCAGAGATTTTAGGAAACAATCTTTTTTTTCTTATGGATATGAGACTCAATATTTAGCATTTCCTATGTTCACTGGGCAAGAAATTTATATTCATAAATTATCAGTTTTTCTATTAGAAATAACAATTAGAAAAATAATAAAAGAAAAAATGATGGTGATGATATAAAATACCTGAATTAAACTTACCAAGAAATGTGAATGCATATTTTCCAATTAAACTTCTAATATTTCTCAATCCAGATAGAATATATAGTTTACCATAGCAACAAGAGTATTTAAGGTTAAGTTAACAACATGTGAATACAATCTCTTTGCTAAAATTTTAGACTCGATTAAAAGCCTAAAGATTCCTTGAATATCCAAAAATAGATATCCACTTCACACTCTGGGGTACTGTGTATTAATACTATGAGGTAATCTGCTTTCCACAGGTCAGTTATATATTCAAGTCAAATTCCTCCCTCCCTCCTTCCTTTCTCTCTCTCACTTTCCCTCTTTCTCATCCCTTCCCCCAAGTTCTTCATTTTCTCCCAGCTGTCTTCTTGACCTAAATGTACCTCAAATGCACCCAAAAATCTACTGCCTATATCTCAGAGTCTCTGCTGAGGCACTTCTTTCCACCCTCAACTTGGCCCTTCTTGTTCCAAATCCCAGCCCTGCCCATGTACACTGGGAGTGTCCTGACCTGGGACTATTTCTACAGCAGGTTAGGAGCTCCTAAAAGCAAAGACTGGATCTAGTCCTTCCTGAGTCTCCAGCATACGGAATTGGGCTGGGAAGAATTGGAGATGGCATAGAACTGGGGACAGAGAGGCAGTACGGCAGTGTTTCCTAAGTAGGGATTAGATGGATGAAGCTGCAGATGTTCCAAGAAAGGAGTTGGGTGACTTTAACACGCAGGTGATCCTAGTGGGCCCTAGACTCAACAATATGAGGAATTAAGGGGCAGGAGATTAGCAAATACTGAGGATGTGAAGATGTTTGAAAACATGTAATTTCAGAGAAAACAGTCAGGGAGTGGAGGCGAAGTTCACTTACTGAATATGTGCTAAGTGGCATCATCTGTCCTCACATATTGTTGTTAATTATCTCAGAAATCCAGGTTTCTCTGCCAAAAGCCAGCAAATTTTGTCCTCCTATCCATGCTGAGTGGGCTTCCCAGGTGGCACTAGTGGTAAAGAACCTGCCTGCCAGTGCAGGAGACATAAGAGACGCAGATTCATTCCCTGGGTTGGGAAGATCCCCTGAAGGAGGGCATGGCAATCCACTCCAGTATTCTTGCCTGGAGAAGCCTATGGACAGAGGAGCCTGGCGGGGCTATAGTCCATATGGTCGCACAGAGTCGGACACAACTGAAGCAAGTTAGCTCGCGCGCGCGCGTGCACACACACACACACACACACACACACATGCTGGGTATGAGATCCTGCCTCTGGGCTCTGTTCCTATTTCCACTAAGTGACAGAATGCAAAAAAAAATTTCTCTCTTCCCCAGCCAGGGAGCAGAGGCAATGAAAAAGGCTCAGAAAAAGGCCATGAAGACTTGCACTCACCATTCAATCTCTTTAGACTCACGGTCCCTCAGGAGCTCTTTCACCTCCTGCCGGCAGTGCTCCTGGTATTCTGGGTGCTTTGCAAGGTTGTACAGAATCCAGGAGAGGCCACTGGCTGTAGTATCATGGCCTGGGGGCATCCAGAAAGACTTGTGTCTCTGGACTACTTCAGTACCACAGGGTGGACAACACCCCCATAGTAAAGCCCATGAGGAGGATGGAGAGGGATGGGGTGGTCCAGGGTCCACTGGGCTAGTTCCTGGGCTTAGAGACACCCTATCCCTGCGTTTTCTCACACTGGGGCCTCACCCTCAAACATAAAGGTGTCAGCTTCAGCCCGGATGTCTTCGTCTGACAATCCCTTCCCATCTTCATCCTGGAGAGAAAGCAAGATCCCTAGAATTGCTCTAGCTCAGAGGGTTTCTGAGGCTAAACTGAGACAATCTCTGAAGCCCCGTTATCCATCCAGAGACCCAAGCCAACCCTGAAATTTTAAACCGCCTGTGCACTCTGTCACCAGAGGCCCCACCCCAGAGACTTCCTCCTTGACCTCTTTGTCTCCTATGTTGTCCATGGTGAAAAAATAATCAGTCACCCATAAATATTTTTATATTTCAAAATAATGAGGGATTTCTGAAAGGAAATAAAAAGTTCCTGGCAACCTGGGTTAGAACCTGGGTTTTAAAAATATAAAAACTTTAGACTTTGCCTTCTTAACAAAAAGAATTTGTTTAAGCTCCAGAATAATCTCTCTCCCTGTGTCTCTCTCTCTCCCTCTCTCCATAGGGAGAAAGGGGGAAATGTATCAGCTGACTTGTATAAGTTCCAAATTTAAAAATCTGGAGGTATGTGATGCAAGTATGATGACATGTACAGGTAATAGCATACTTGAGCCATCAAAGGAATTTAGGAATGGGGTAGCAGAGCTACAGTTCTACTCTGGTTACTGTTTTTGCCATGAATAACAAATGGGCTGCTCTGATCCAGGATTCTGTGTGTATACTGTACATACACATACATATGTACACAGTCTATCTCTGTGGTAGACTGACTTATTAGTTTCCCATTTGAGTGAAATCTCAGGCCCTTCACAGTTTCAGACTTAGTAGTCCCCCACAGGCAATATTCCACATGGCCATCTCTAAAACTTATCCCTGACCCATCCCTCCCTTCCACAAGCACCTTCCATAGCTCCCCAGGACCCTCTACATCCCATTCAAATTCTCTGATGAGATCAAAGTCCATTCTACCTCTTGAACTCAGATCCCAGAGGAACCTACCTTGGTCAGCAGAAGCACATCAATGAAGTCCAAAGTCTTGGTCTTCACCTTGGCCTTAAAGAAGTCATCAATATTCTCACTGGGGAGAGTGCAGCGCCGCTCCTGGATGATGGAATCTGTAAAGTCGTGCACCAGGCGGCAGGCCCTGCGGAAGTGCCACCCATCCAGGGTGAGGAAGTACAGGAAGTCGGTGTGCAGGCAGATCTGCTTGTTCCGCTTTGCCGCAAGCTCACAGAGCTCAAATATGGTGGTGATATATTCACTGGGCTTCCTACAGGATGAGAGCATGAAGGGAGGCAACAACTTAAAACACCTGAAGCCCAGAAGCCAGCAGCTACCTCCCTTCAGGAATTGAGGCTCCAAGAACAAATGGTTCACAGATACAGTGTGGGGATGAGCCAGAAGATGTGACTCTTCAGACTCTTCTCAACCCACATCCCATCTCCATAAGCTGACTCCATGCCCCAGGCACCTGGAGCACAGCTTAGATATCATGTTTCTCTCCTGTCTCTCTCACCACCCCCGTCTCCTTTCCAGAACCGTCCACCCAGTTCATACCTTATCCTCTCCCAGCTGGTCAGTGGCCCAGTCCCTTCTCTAGTCTTTTTACATCCAATGTCTATATGACAGTTGGATTCTTTTAGTCAGATTCGCTTTGCCTGGCTTCAGAATGTCCTTAAGGTATTACCTGCCCACTCCTTCAACCTTATTTCCAATGTCTCTCCTCACTATTGCACATACTTTTCTCATTCTAGCCTTCTGTTCTTTATCAAACAGGTCTACCTACCTGAAAGGATAGCTCCTTCTCTTTCCCTGTTCCTGTCCCGGGTTGTCCTGCCCTGGGCCACCTCCTTCAGGAAGGCCCTCCTGATTGCTCTGGCCAGTCCTCCCTCCTCCGTCTACTACCCTGGGTCTATGACTCATGTTCCCAGGCTCTTGGCCGAGACTCACTCCTGGCAATTGCTGTCAAAACTGAAGACACATTTCTGCAGACTGTCCAGGGTCAGGAGGCTGACATGTTCAAACATGTCCAGATGGGTGTGGCCTTGGGTGACCAGGCACTCCCAATTGGTCTGGACAGAGAAGGAGACAGAGTTAGGGCCCATTCCCAACCACCTGGGTGGGTTCCCCCAGATCCTGCCTCTTTGCCCCAGGAAACCATCTCCAGAGAGTATGAGGCTTGAGTGGGAGTGGAAGCTGTTACTGTACTGCTAGGACATGAAGTTCTCATGACTGGGAATCAGGTGACCTGGTTTTAAATCTTGGCTCACCCTCCTGCTCTCTCTGTACCCTTGGTCAACTTACTGCATAAAGTTAAGTGCTAAGCAAATTTTAGCTTTCATCACCTTCACTGATGGAAACTGATGAATAAACTGTTCCTATGTGTAGAGATGTAGTTCTCCATGGGCCCTGAATACTCTTGCATAATCTTGCTGGGTATGCCAAAAAATTGTCAGTCCATGATGTTCTTTATCTGGACTATTTCTCAGAGTTGTGTTTGCAGCAAACAACCTAAAATATCAGGCTTGCTTCTAGTTCTAAAAGCCACAGACACCCTAAATCTAGAATTCTTCCACCCTATAATAAAACATACTACTTGAGTAGGTACCAGTCAAAGTCCAAATTTGTCATCCACATGGGATTTGTTGACTTGAAGGAAGAATGCAAACCAGCAAGAAGAAGGTGCCATTTGCTATGCCAAGAGTAAAAAACTATCCTTTGTCAGTGACCCAGGACTCTCATGTCTTCTGACAGAATCCACAAAACAATAACAAGCTCCCTTGTCAGCTTGCAAGTATGGAAAAGACACAATCACGTCACAAATTCCTGACCTTCCCCATGTATATATATCCAAACCCTTTGCAATGTGCTTTTTCAGTAACTTCTATTAGTAGGTGGAGCCTACTTTGATTCTGAGCTGGCCTTCAATCTACTTTCACCAAAGTGTGCTATACTTAGTTGATCGGTCCTGTCCAGCTCTTAGAGAACTCATGGAACACAGCCCTCTAAGCTCCTCTGTCCATGAGATTCTCCCAGCAAGAATACTGGAATGGGTTTCCATGCCCTCCTCCAGGGGATGTTCCCAACCCAGGGATCAAACCCATGTCTCCTACATTGCTGGCAAATTCTTTACCACTGAACCACCAGGGTAAGTCCTGCTTTTCCCAATAAACTCTGGTGAAAATGATGAGTAGATCGTCCTAAACCAAGCTCCCAAGCAGCATTGCACCTTCCTGTCAGGCTGTTGGAACCCTGCTTCTGCCATGTGAACAAACCTGAGGTGCATTCTAAAGGGAGAGAATCACATGAAAGGAAGTCCTTTGCCCGGAGTAAGGCCATCTGAGATCAGCCTGCAACCAGCCAAGCCCAAAATATGTGAGAAGAATGACCCTAGATCAGCAAAACTTCCTAGCTGATCACAGATACACCAGTGGCCCAATCTACATCCAGAAGAACCAGCCAACTGACTCACAGACTTCTCAATACCAAGCACTTACTGTTTTTAAGTGACTTGTTACTCTAGAATAACTACTACAAAATATCCATCATTTTTACCAAACATGTCTCAAGCTTCCAAGGCCTCTTTGAGGAAAATGTAGAAACTAACACCTTCTGAGCATCTCTTATGTGCCAGAGACATGATTCCATTAGGTCATCTTGGCCACTCTACAAAGCAGGGATCACATAATCCTTATTTTTCAACTGTAGAAACCACGGTTCAGAAAGGAAGAGCCCATGGCCTTAAAGCCACCCACAAGAGCCAGGTTCCAGACAAGGTGTCTCTGAGTCCCCGTTATCCCCAAGACTCCAGATGGGACCCTGGGTTCAAGAGACTCATGTGCATGATGTCTGTGCTCTTGGTGAAAATCTTCATATAGGGCTTCAGGATGTTGAAGTGGAAGGTGGGTGTCAGCATGCAATGGTGCCTGCTCCACTTGTCACCAGCACTCAGCAGGAGCCCATCCCCTAGCAGAGATAGCCACGGGGAGTGGGCAAAGGGCAGAACTTTCCCCTGGGCCCCCAGGGTTGTCCCCAATCCCCTTCACACACAGTTACTCACCCAGCCAGGGCTTCAGAAAGTTGTAAAAATCCATGTCCTTGGGTGCGACAGCAGCTGACATGAAGAAGGACCATCGGGCCAGGGAGATGGGGAAAGGAGGAAATTTTGTGTGGAATAGAGTATCCCAGCCAGGAATCTGCATTCCCGCTCTGAGCCCTACATAGCAGGAATGGGGCCAAGAGAACTGGAAGCCAGAAGCCAGGTGGAGAGGTGACAGGAGTGGGGGTCTGGTTGTCCCCCAGAGAGCAAAGGCAGAGCCCATAGACACAACTCAGGTGCTCAGAAACACTCCAACAAGATACAACATGCCCCAACATTCCCTGACATGGCTCCTACATGGTCCAACATATTATGAAGACACAGGCATAGCCCAGCACTCTACGAAACATCTTTATGGGCACCTAGAACACCACGTCTGCCCCTGCACTCTGACCTCTCCTGAGATATGTGACATGGCCTCATGTGTTAACATGTCCTGACATGGCCCCAACATGCATGACACAACATGCTCTGGCATGGACCTGAAGACAATCTAACTTGACCTGAATTTGCCCCACATGAGTCCCACATAGGGCTTACATACACTGATGTCACAGACCTGAACCAGGTGTGTCCCCGGCTGGGCTCCAGACATGACTCAGACATACCCTAAGACGGGCATCAAACAAGATCACATAAGGTCACTAGCATGTCTGAAAGTGACCCTGAGTCTCAGACCTCAAACAAACCTGAAACATGACCCAGACGTGACAAGCAGGAGAACCAGATAATCACTAACAGCATCTCAGGCAAGAAAAAGACAGACCCCAAAATGCTTCAGATGTCCTTGGCCACAGCTGAAGCAACTCCAGACCATGTCTATTTGAGCCCAGGTTTAATCATATACCAGGTGTCTCCAGGTAAAACAGGTACCAGCTGTAGTCAAAAACCAGGTAGAAACATAAAGCTGACCAGACATAGCCTACAGCAGACAGCACACAGATATGCCCTAGGTGTGAGTAGACATGACCAGAAGTAGGCAGGTTAGAGTCCAGGTAAGAAAGAGGCAGAGGCATCTCTACCACAGCCCCCATATCTGCACCCAACACGGAGGATGTGGCAGCAGGCAAGCCATGGCCAAGAGCATGTCTACCTGGAGTGGTGGGGTGGAAGATGCAGATGACCACATGCCAGCCCCCCACGCCCCACGAGCAGCATACTTCCCCATAGGTGCTGGCCAGGCCCTGTGTGTACAGGAGACCTTCCTCCCAGCTCTGAATCTGGAGAGCAACAGAAAGGACCCAATTCACACTCTTCTAGGCTGCAAGAAGCAAGGATTTGCAGGGCAGAGATCCACAGCTGAGCCCATGAGTCACCTCTGGCAGCTCCTCGTCTGTCCTGAGCTTTCTCCTGGGCTCCCTCCCCACATTGGTCATATACAACCTTTGTGGTCCCTCTGGTACAGGAATAGAGAGGTTCTTTCCCTGTTTGGATTCCAAACACCATGTTCACCTGACTTCTCTTTCATCCCTGTATTGCAGATAAGGAAACTGAGGCTCTCAATGATGGAGTCCCTTGCGCAACATTCTCCCAGACAGTAAACCTGAGACACCAGCCCAAGACTCTTTAATCCATGGCCTGAATTATTAATTATCCAACTGCTCCGAGCCCCAAAACAATAGCTCAGTGGACCCTATGGTGCCAAGACTGGATGCTCAGAATCTTAGGTTTGCAGGAATTGGTCCTATGACCCAAATCAGACAAATTAAAAGGAATCCTCAACTTTTCCTAGAACTGTTGTAAATGAACTCCCTTTCCCATGGAGTTTGAGTGTCTGAGATTCAGTTTTACCAGGATGAGAGTAAAGCCATCACAGATGAACACTAAATGATGAAAACAGATTTCTGATAACATTGTTTAAGACCTGGATCCAGCTGGGCCTGAAGTCAGCCCTCCTTGGAGTTTACAGTCAGTTTATTTCCTTCCTTTGCTTAGACCATACAGGGTGGCATTTCCACTACTAACAGCTGAAAGAGACTTCAGCAACCAGAGAGAGCCAGGACCCTTCCCAGAGTCACTCAGCATTCTCGTGTCTGAACACAGGTCTCCATCAGAAGCTGCCCATTCCCCTGGTCTGTCTCGGATGGGAGGGGCAGAGAGCAAGGGAAGGGAGACAGGGTGGGGTGGAGTCTCCTCAGGGAGATTCCTGGGGACTGGAGAAGGAGAGCACTGAACTAGAGTGACTGAGCCACAGGATAGGATAAATGAAATGGGCCCACCAGAGAGGTGGATGTCACAGGAAGAGCAGCCCCCAATCCTGCACCAGCCAGAAGCCTTCATTGCTCTGGGTCTGCAGATGAGTGAGACTGAGGGCTGGCCTGGCAGGGGGCCTGGGATACTACGGATGCCCACTGCGTCACTCTGCCCTCTGGTTTGAAATATTTTCTTCTCATTGTTCGAGACCTAGTTCCAACACCTCTTCTTCTAGGAAGCCTTCCAGCACACCCCAGCAGAGAATTTTGTTTCTTCTCTGGATTGCTACAGCCCATCTCTTGCTGGCCAGTTCCTGACCAACCATACCAGGTCAAGGATCTCTCTGTCCAGATATGAGATCTTGAGATTGGGGATGAACTTCAGCGGGGTACAAGGTTGGGGTCCAAACGGCCATGGGAAGAAATAGGAGTCAGTGAGGTGGAGCTTGATAAATGCATGAAGCAAAGAGGAAGTGGCTGAGAGAGAAGAAAGGAAGGGGGACCAGGGTCCTGTAGGGGCCGCATAAAGAGTTGGCAAGGAGGGGCTAGAATCCCTCAAATGTGTCATGACACCCACCACCACAAGCTCTGCATGGGTACCTGAGGCATTGGTGATGCTCCGGAGCATGTCAGGGTGGCAGAAAACGATCATGAGAGTGATGGGGCCAAACCAGATCATATATCCATGGGAGTAGTTAGCTGCCAGCTGGGTTAATTTTCTCAAGCCCTGCTCTGTCTTGGGGACCTGAAAGCATGCAAGGACATCACTCCCAAGAAGAAACCACTGCGGTGGACAGTGTGTCAGACCCCGCACAGATGGAGGAGTCTCTGCTTCCTCCTGCTCCTTCCCTCATGTGGAGGAGTGGCCCTGAAGCATCTCCAAGTCCCAAGGAGATACCCCAGAGCACAGGGAGAAGACAGGCTCTTTGCCCACAGGTGTGGTGACTTTATCTTGAGAAGCCAAACTTTTTCTTGTTCTGGGAATGGTCTCAGCCCCAGGGGTGGCCACAGAAAGAGATCCCCACTGGAGAGGTTTGCAGGTAGCAGGGCGGCCTCAGTGCTTGTCCCTGGATTTTGGTCCCACATCCTCTCCTATTCTGGCTGGTCCATGCAGCCTGCAGTCCCTTGTAATAAATCACTTGCACACCTGGGGCCTTCCATCCCTGGCCAATCCCAAAGGACAGATGTGACTTCTGCCCCTCACTCATGACAGCAGCTCTGACCCATGAAACCCCCTCCTCCAACTGGCTCCATGCAGAGTACATCCTGCCTATTTCTCTGCGACCTATGGACATGACTTTCAGTTATGCCATCTATAAATGAAGAAGCTGACACCTTATGCACCCAAAGGAAAAGAAGGGTGGGTTGCCTCCTGGTAAAGTATCCTCTCCCTCAGGATGCCTCATTCAAACCTGACAAATACCCCCAGGGGCTCTTGGCAGGTGAACATAAGTCACATTCACCTTTGTGACCTGATCCTGAGAGGGTAACAGGCAGGAAGGCCAGGGGTCTCCAAATGGAGGAAATAGGCTCAAGCGTCAGACATTTTTTATCTCTCTTAAGCGGCAGGAGGAAACAAACTAGTGAGATATATATATATACACATACATATTTTTTTTCCCTTCTCTATACAAATTTTAAAAGGTTTCTCTTAAAATATTGTGTTGCTGTAACGACACCTGGTTCCACCTGAAGTTAACTATTCTCAAACCTTGAGTTAACCTATGCCTTTTTCTTATGGAAATGTTTGTCTTAAGCTATGTTAATGTGCTATGCATTTACCCCAGACTCTGTCTTCAAGTCGGTTCCACCTAATGGCTCAGAACTGACTTGACAAACAAGTATGTTATACACAGATACTGTTCCCCTAATCTATGTAAATGAAACTACTTGTATGGTAATCTGTCCTTCTACAAGATTCAAGTCAATCGTTTTATGGCCTGGGATGAATCATCTGGTGCCAAGATTATCTCAAAATGCCTCTTATGGATGAGGGGCCTGGTGCCATTCTGAGTTTTAAGACATTCCTTTCTTTCATTAATAGACTGTTAGTGACTATATAACATCCAGCTGAAGATTAGCAGGGGGACACTCTTTCTGCCCCCTTCCGATGCCTATGTCGGAAGCTTTCTCTATCTCCTTTATACTTTAATAAAGCTTTACACAAAAGCTCTGAGCAATCAAGCCTCGTCTCTGGCCCCGGATTGAACTCTTCTCCTCCGGAGGCCAAGAATCCAGGCGTTTTTTCATAGTTCAGCAATAACCTTTCACTCCCTTCTCCTCAAGTACCAAATTGAGGGTTCAAAGCACTTTGTGAGATTGATCCAGAGAGGGAGAGTGACTCAGCCGGGGTCACACAGCAAGAGGGACCACAGGAAGGAAAAATGACCAAGACCATACTCCATGACCAAGCCCTTAGAGGGGAGGGCAGAAATGCAGTAACTTTGCAACATTCCTGCTGCCTCCAATACTCACTGTGCCTTGTGTGCTAAGCCACTTCAGTCGTGTTCGACTTGGCAACCCCATGGACTGCAGCCCGTTAGGCTCCTCTGTCCATGGGATTCTCCAGGCAAGAATACTGAAGTCGGTTGCTGTGCCCTCCACTAGGGCACCTTCCCAACCCAGGGATCAAGCCCACCTCTCTTCCATCTAACCTGCATTGGCAGGCAGGGTTCTTGACCACCAGGGCCACCTGGAAAGACTCTCTGAGATGCTTTCAAGACCCAGAATCTTAGGAAATCTTCACATGAAGATATGTAATTCCCCTGCTTCTGAACTTTGCCATAATAAACAGTAAAATTTCAGTAAATCCTCCACCAAGTGGTAGCTCTTGTCCAAGATAAGAAAGAAAAGATGGACACCTCTCTTAGCTAGGCTGTTAGATGGGAGGAGCTGGTTACCCATCCCTTTGACCCTAACAGAGGGAAGGGATGGCATGCTCATCACTTAGGTCATCACACCTTTATTTTGCATTCTAATATTAGCCAGCCAAGGACTGTAGTCTGCTTCCCAGAACCATTGTCAAACTGGGAGTTGCTTATTAAGCAATTCGACAGTTGAGCTGTTTGATTAATCAAGAGCAAGGCCAAGCCAGAGTCAAGATCTGAGGCATAAGGTGGGCAGGTGTGGAGGAGAGAGAGGTCTAAGAAGGCTTCTTGGAATGGGTGGTCATTAGCCAACTTTATCCAGGTTGGGCTATGAGCATCTTGGTAGAGGGAGGGGAATTAGATAAGAGGAGGGATCCTGGAAAGAGGAGGTGTGGTGATGGGCAGCGATAGATAATTCCTGTGGGGAAGCTGTAGCCCAGAGTGAAAAGTCACAAGGATAAGGACCACATGCAGAGCAGACCCAGGACAGCACTCTTGAGAGGACCTCAAGGCCACCATGGAGACTGGAGAGGCCAGGGGACCAGGTTCTGTGCAGCCCGGCCTCAGGGGTGCACTAATGTGTGCAAGACAGGCAGGAAATGGACCCCAAAGCAGGCTAGGGCCGGAAAGACAGCATATGGGGAAGGTCTCGGCAGCAGAGCAGAGGAATGATAGAGGGAGGGAAGAGGGGCCTCCCAGGCCTCCCTGGCTTCTCTGCTATCCTAGACCCCAGCCCAAACCCTGAGCCCCATTCCTGATCTTCCAGGATCTCCCAGGAAACTCACCAGGTACAGGTGAGCAAAGAACCAGTTCAGTTTGGGGGGCTGTGGAAAACACTGGAGGAGGCGACAGTTGTTGAAGAAGGTGTAGGTCCAGGCTAGGATGTGGGCCAGGAGCCAGGAGGCCCCGACCACCAGCAGCAGCAGCCATGGGGAGGCTGCCACCAGCCCGAGCCCCAGCCGGGACATGCTCAGCTCCAGCATCCTGTGGTCAGATGGGGTGCAGGGTGAATCCTGAGGATGAAGGAAGAGGCAGTGATGGTGAGCTGTGAGGCAGAGAAGGAAAGAGCGAGAGGAGCAAGGGAGTGAGAGGCAGGGTGAGTGCTGGGGACAGGCAAGAAGGGCTCAGAGACAGACAGACACAGGCTGAGTGAGGGGATGGAGACCAGAGAAATTCAAAGGAAGAGGGAATGATAGAGACAAAGAGACAGAAAGATACACACAGTGTGTGTGTGTGTGTTACCCACTGGTATCCACTCCTCTCCCAAGCCAGCTCATTCCCTAGAGCCACCCTGCCATGGGCAGTGGTCTTCCCCACACCAGATCAAAACCCCAAGCCCCTTGACCCTCAGCCTGGCACCTTCTTTCTAGAGCAGCTTGTCTCTCACACAACTACCTCTCCCCTTTTTGTGCAAAGCCTTTACCCAGCCCCTCCCCTAGAAAATACTGCCAGGCTCCAGACTAAGTTAGCTGATTCACCCAGCATGCTTACTTCCTCCCCACCTGGACACTGCCCAAACATGAAGTGAGGCCTGGGAACCAGTTCAGTATAACAGACGCTGGATTCTCAGGACAGACAGAGGGACAGCCTTGTCCCAAGTCATCTCCAAGGCTCCCTTCCCCAGGTGGACCAGGGAGACATCATGGACCATTTCTCAGAAATTTCTGAGGCCCTGGAAACTCAGAGCCCTGAGGCCCCTGGCCTCCAGGGCACACAGCCTGGCAGCAGTTCAACTCCCACCTCCATGCAGCCCAGAGCCTGTGTTGAAACATGTCTTCCAGGAACAGGAGCAGAGAAACCAGTCTGAGTAGAAATTACCTTTATCTGAGTCTGGGAAGTGGTGATGGACAGGGAGGCTTGGCATCCTACAGTCCATGGGGTCACAAAGAGTTGGACACGACTGAGTGGCTGAACTGGACTGAGTCCAGGGATAAAGGAGCCAATCAGAAGAGGGCACCTGGAGGTGTGAGGGGCCAGGCTGGGGTGGGGGGAAGGAACTGGGAGTGGAGGTCTGCCCCGCCCTCGCTCTGACTGTGGGCTGTGCGGACCATCCTCAGTGGGATGTTGAATGAGACCTTGAGATGAGGGGCCAAAGAGGATCTCATAGGAAAATTGGAAGAATCTGGAGTCCTCAAAAGAGATGGAATGAAAGCAAAGTGATGGCTACCAGTGCTCGTGTTAGTGTGTGCCAGTGGTCCGCCTAGAGCAAGCCTACTCAGTGCAGACAAGGCTATATTTGAAGAGTGCCTTGTATGTGCTGGTACCTGAAGAAGCAGCCTACAGTGTGTCAGAAACTCTGCATAAAGTGTGCCTGCTACCTTCCAGGTGGGCTACAGAAAGTGCATTTACTGCATGCCAAGGACTCTACATAAATTCTGCCTACTGTATGCCAGAGGTTGTACATAAAGCACACCTACCAAGTGCTGGGAACTCTCCACAAGTCATGCCTATGACATGCCAGGGTGTCTACATAAGGAACACCTACTATGTGTGTGGTACGCTGCGCAAAGGACACATACGGTGTGTTGGGCACTCTATGTAAAGCACTGCTTTTGTATGCGGAGTGCTGTATGTATATATGCCTAGTGTGCATCAGGTGTCCTACATAAAGCACACCTACTGTGAGTCACGTGCTGTACATAAGGTAATCACACTGTGTTCAGGATGTTCTGCCAGCAAGATAATACATCACCTTCCCCTCAGGGTTCTGGGCCAGCACCCTGGGATCAGGCAGAGGGACCCACATGAGGGCAGGAAGGAAGATACCTATTTAAGAGAAGAGCAAACTGAGGTTCAAAGAGAACAAGCCTCTAGCCTAAGTTGCCCTTCTGAAAGGCACTCGGGTGTATCAAACCACCAAGCCTACGTCTTCTCCCTCTGCCATGCTCTTCCACCCCCCACTCATAAGGGACAATGCCCTATTAATCCAATTACACAGGTGGAATTTCAGGCAATATGGTGACACCAGTGGAGGGATACCTGGAGGTCCTTTCATCATCAGGTGGGTCATCTTACCACATCCAGGATAAACCACCCAAAGGATCTGGTGCTTCCCTCCTGGCCCTTACTTGATCCTGTCCAGAACTGCCTTATGGGGGTGTTCGAAGGTGTAAGAGAACTTGAGGGATGGGGCTTCTGGCAGAATTTCTGAGCAGGAGAGTGGGGGTAGTGTCCTGACACTGGTAGGATGCTGGGGAGACCCCAAACCTCCTTCTCCTCATCACTGGCTGGGAGACTCAGGTGGAGGATCTTAAAGCCCCCAGTATGGTGTTATTTTCTGTTCTGCAACTTTTCATTGCTATATGAATGTGAAGTGTTATGACTTTAAAAGTCAAGCTGAGAGGTAGAGTCTTGAGAAAGTGCGATCATGCATATTTCAGGCTATTTGTTGTTGTTGTTGCTTAGTCTCTAAGTCGTGTCTGATTCTTTTGCCACCCCATGGACCATAGCCTGCCAGGCTTCTCTGTCCATGGGATTTCCCAGGCAAGAATAGTGGAATGGGTTGCCATTTCCTTCACCAGGGAATTTTCCTAAGCCAGGGATTAAGCCCACATCTCCTGCATTGGCAGGTGGGTTCTTTAGTTCTGAACCACCTGGGAAGCCCATATATTTCAGACTCTAGGCAACATATTTGACAAAGATGCAGAGCCAGCATGAGTAAGCACACCAACCTAGCACAAATGTTAGAGGAACAGATCCAATGTCGAGTCACATTTGTTCTTCCTTGTTACAACAGGAGTTTTTAGCCACCTACTTGCAGCCTCTCTGGGTAGAGAAAATGTCATCTCTCTGGGAGATGACATTTGGTCAGTGGAAGGCCCTGCAGGCAATCAGAGAGGTTAGAGGATTGACATCCCTCCTCTCCAATGGCCACTGCTGCTTTCAGCTTCAGCTCATCTCTCTGGGTTTCAGGGTCAGCTACGCCCTGGCCTGGGGATGGTGTCAGCTCTCAGCTGCTAGCTCCCAGAGTGCTACACCTGATGGTTCCCCTTGTCCTGTTGTCAACTGAAATAAAAAACACACGACGTAAGAGCAGTGAGTTTCAGTTTGATTCAGAGACCCTACTGAGGACTATAGCCCAGGATACAGTTTCTCACATAGCTCTGAGGAACTGCTCCAAGGAGCTAAGGAGGGAGGTCAGCATATATATGACTGGATAAGGGAATATGCAATCCAGTACACATCATGGGAGAAGGTCATGAGGAACAAATTTCTTAGTTAATAATTTTAGTACTGTTCTAAGTATGGCAAGATACAAAAATTCAGGCTCATGCAAATTTTACCTGAAACTATCTAAAGGCAATTTTTCCTATTTTTCCATGTATGCAGGGCCTCACCCTCTTCCCTGTCCTGAGTTGGCAACTGCAGCGGCTAATGATTTTACCTTGTAGAACCAGATGGTGAGCAACATTTCTTGTTTACACAGTCTGTACATTGTAAACAGCCCCTACGTAAACCCACTCTCACGTAGTTCATCTGAGGTCCCTGGAAGGACCCAACTGTTCTGTTCCCCAAAGGGATGGGACACCTCAGAGATCTCAGCAAACCAGTTATGTGAGTGTCCCTGTTTGTGTAGGCACACACAAAAAATAAAGTATTATGCCCACATCCTGGAACAGGAGGGTGAAGTAGAAGGATCAATATTTCTGTTGTTGTTCAGTCAGTAAGTGGTGTCTGACTCTCTGTGACCCCATGAACTGTGGCACACCAGACTTCCCTTACCTTCACTGTCTCCCAGAGCTTGCTCAAATTCAGGTCCACTGAGTCCATGATGCCATCCAACCCTCTCACCCTCTGTCATTCCCATTTCCTGCCCTCAATCTTTCCCAGCATCAGGGTCTTTTCTAATGAGTTGGCTCTGTGCATCAGGTGGCCAAAGTATTGGAGCTTCAGCTTCAGCATCAGTCCTTCCAGTGAATACTCAGCACTGATTACCTTTAGGATTGACTGGTTTGAGCTCCTTGGTTCTGTTAAATGTCTACATTTAACCAACTGTTTTCTTTCCTTAGATGAAACCTGCAAAGCACTTTTCACCACAATTACTAATCCATGTAATTACAAAAACTGTATTTTTAAAAGGAGAAAGCTTAATGTCATGCATAGTACCATACTGAGTAAATGCTTAGTGCCGTGCCTGGCATGCAGCAGGACTTAATATATACAAACTGTGAAAAGCCAGAAAGTAACCCAATTCAGAAAAAGGACTCCAAGTGCCAAAGTTCAAATCAGGACCAGCTAAGTTAATCTGGGTAGCTCTCTACCTTTCTGTGTCTCGATTTTCTTGCCTGAAAACTGAGGGTATTTTCAAGTTAGTTGTGAAAATCAAACTAATTTAAAAGAGTTAAGTGCTTATAACAACACTCCCAGACTCACAGTCAGCACCAAGCTTGAAAAACTGCCATTGTTTCCTGATTTCACAACAGAATGAGGATTTGGGCACCAGCCATGAGCCATAGGTCCCCCTTGTACAGATATCAGTTATTTTGCAGACTATGAACATCCCCTGTTCATTCCCTCTGACCTTAGCAGGGTAGAAGCTCCTAGGAGAAGATCAAGCATTGGGGTTGGGGTCAGAGGGCTCTAGATCAAAGCTAGGTTTGCCATTTTCCAGCTATATGACCTTGGGCAACTGATGTACCCTCTGAACTTCACATTCCTCCTCGTTAAAAAAGGAATAATAACAAGCCCTTGGGGCTTCCCTGTTGATTCAGAAGATAAAGAATCTGTCTGCAATGCAGGATACCCATATTCAATCCTTGGGTCTGGAAGATTCCCTGGAGACGGGAATAGTTATCCATTCCAGTATTCTTGCCTGGAGAATTCCATGGACAGAGAAGCCTGGTGGGCTACAGTCCATGGAGTTTCAAAGAATCAGACATGACTAAGTCACTAACACTTTCACTTTTCAACAGACCCTTGGCAATTGGAAAAGTAAGTCTGTGTGTTTCTTAGTTTGCATCCTTTGAAAGCAGACCTTGATTCAAGGATTGAAATGCAACTACTTTATTTGCTAATGACCCTAGGCAAGGGTTAATGTGATTTGTTTCTTTGAAAAGTGATGCCAGGAAAGGCCAGTAAGGCACTGTACAAGTGAGGCTGGGAAGGGAAGGCAGAAGGAAAAGTCTGCTTCATCAAGAAGCTCACACTCTGGGCACATGGGGCTCAGTTCCTCTGGGGGACAGCAGAGAACATGCACCCACCAGTTCTTAGACGGGGCTCCTTCCTTCAAAAGCATTATTTTTCCAGATATCCTGCATACACTGCACAGCTGAGGTCTGGGGACAGAGGAAGAGGCCACCCACAGCAGTTGTGGTCAGGAATACAGCCTGATTGGTGCACACATGGTTACACATAGTTCAGTTACTTCAAGACACACACATTCACACCTTTACACACATGTACACCCACACTTGCAACACAATTACATGCACAGTCACATATGCATAAAGACACACAAAACCAGGACTACATACACCCACGTGCCCTTACAGTTGCATACACTTAGGTACACCAAAAAGCTATGTACAACAACACACATTTCATATGTACACATACACATATGCATCTACCCATGCAGACAATTAAATGCGTACACTCATATACACATGCCATAACACATGTGTGCGCAGAGCCACACATACACTTACTCACAATCACACACAGAATCACACAGCCACTCACACACGTTCAATGAATGGAGACCGGATGTCTTAGAACTTGTTATTTCCATGTCCTCCAGCAGAGGGAGCCTCCAACACACTCAGAAGAGGAAAGGATACTTGCCCCAACCCCCACAGCAGCCAGTGGCTGGACCAGGACTGGGTGTGTACCAACAATAAACTCACAGGTGCAGCACCATCTGCAACTCTGTGGCCCCCAGGCCTCTCTCCTCCTCCTCGCATTCATTCATATCACAGCCCTTAGTGAAAAGAGAAAGCTTTTAAGTGGGAAGGAAACATTTGACCCCCCAAGTATAGATAACCCTTTGAAGGGGTTAGCTCCATGGTGGCAGAAAGAAATAATGCATTAACTGGTGGGAAAACTGCATCAAGGAAAGGGACTTTTTCTTTAAAGTTGAGGTAATAGCAACATTATTTGTATTCCAACAGGAATGATCCATTGTCAATATACCTGGAATATCCATGGAATGATTCATGGTCAGTGCACCAAAAAAAATTTAGTCTATTTCTTAAGCTTCCCTGATAGCTCAGTTGGTAAAGAATCTGCCTGCAATGCAGGAGACCCCGGTTAGATTACTGGGTAGGGAAGATTCACTGAAGAAGGGATAGGCTACCCACTCCAATATTCTTGGGCTTCCCTGGTGGCTCAGCTAGTAAAGAATCCGCCTGTAATGCAGGAGACCTGGGTTAAATCCCTGGATTGGAAAGATCCCCTGGAGAAGGGAAAGGCTACTCAATCCAGTATTTTGGCCTGGAGAATTCCATGGACTGTACAGCCCATGGAATCGCAAAGAGTCGGACACAACTGAGTGACTTTCACTTTCATTATTTCTATATTCTACATGTCAGCAAACCATGGTCCATGGACCAAATCTGTGCTATGGCCTATCTTTCTAAGATAAATACATGCACAAAAATTGTTTTATATTTTAAAAGGATTGTAGGGGAGTGGGGGGAAGAGGAGAAAATTTTAAATATGGACTGTATTAAAGCCTGAAATATTTACTATATGAGTCTTTATAGAAAAGGTATGCCAACCCTGCTGTACACTAGTAATAAACAATTGGAAAATGTTTTCAAATGTCATTTTCAACTATCATGCATCATAAAAAGTGAAATTTGTTGTTGTTCAGTCACCCAGTAGTGTCCAACTCTTTGTGACCCCATGGACTGCAGCACGCCAGGCCTCCCTGTCCCTTACCGTCTCCTGAAGTTTGCCCAAGTTCATGCTCATTGCATCAGTGATGCCTTCCAGTCATCTCAGCCTCTTCTCCTTCTGCCCTCAATCTTTCCCAGCCTCAGGAAGTTTTCTAATGAATCATCTGTTCGCATCAGATGACCAAAATACTGGAGCTTCAGTTTCAGCATCAGTCCTTCCAGTGATTATTCAGTGTTGATTTCCTTTAGGATTGACTGGTTTGATCTCCTTGCTGTCCAAGGGACTTTCAGAAGTCTTCTCCAGCAGCACAGTTTGAAGGCATCAATTCTAAGCCTGCTCTTTCACTCTCCTCATTCACCCTCATCAAGAGGCTCTTTAGTTCCTCTTCAATTTCTGTCCTTAGAGTGGTATCATCTGCATATCTGAGGTTGTTGATGTTTCTCCTGCCTATCTTGATTCCAGCTTGTAATTCATCCAGCCTAGCATTTCTCATGATATGCTCAGTGTATAGGTTAAACAAACAGGGTGACAGCAGACAGCCCCGTTGCACTCCTTTCTCAATCTTGAACCAATCAGTTGTTCCATACAGGGTTCGAACTCTTGCTTCTTGACCTGCATACAGGTTTCTCAGGAGACAGGTAAGGTGGTCTGGTATTCCCATCTCTCTAAGAGCTTTCCACAATTTGTCATGATCCACACAGTCAAAGGCTTGGCATAGTCAATTAAACAGAGGTTTAATTGAATTGAATTGAATTGAATTGAATTCCCTTGCTTTCTCTATAATCTAGCAGATGTTGGCAACTTTATCCCTAGTTCCTCTTCCTTTCTTAAACCCAGCTTGGACATCTGGTAGTTCTTGGTTCACATAATGCTGAAGCCTAGCATGCAAGATTTTAAGCATGACCTTACTAGCAGGGGAGATGAGTGAAGTTGTCCGATGGTTAGCACATTCTTTGATACTACCCTTCTTGGAAATTGTGATGAGAATTGACCTTTTCCAGTTTTGTGGCCACTGCTGGGTCTTCCAGATTTGCTGACATATTGAATGCAAAACATTGATGGCATCATTCTTTAGGGATTTGAATAGTTCTGCTTGAATTTCATCACATCCATTAGCTTTATTAACAGCTGTGCTTCTTAAGACCCACTTGACTTCACACTCCAGAATGTCTGGCTCTGGGTGACTAACCACACCATCGTAGTAATCCAGATCATTAAGGTCTTTTTTATACAGTTCTTCCGTGTATTCTTTCTGTCTCTTCTTGATCTATTCAGTGTCTACTAGGTCTCTACCATTTTTATCCTTTATTGTGCTTATCTTTGGGCAAAATGCTCTCTTGATGTTTCCAATTTTCCTGAAGAGATTTCTAGTCTTTCTCCTTTGTTGTTTTCTTCTATTATTAAGCATTGTTCATTGAAGAAGGCCTTCTTATCTCTCCTAGCTTTTCTTTGAAACTCTGCGTTTTATTGGACGTACCTTTCCATCCCTTGCTTTTCACTTCTCTTCATTCTGCTATTTGTAAAGCCTTCTCAGATAACCACTTTATCTTCTTGCTTTTCTATTTCTTTGGGATGGTTTTGTTTGCCACCTCTTGTACAATATTACGAACCTCTGTCCATTATTCTTCAGGCACACTGTTAACTAGATCTAGTCCCTTGAATCTATTCATTACTTCTACCACAAATTCATACGGAATTTAATTTGAGTCATACTTGGCTGGCCTAGTGTTTTTCCTGATTTTCTTTAGCTTAAACCTGAATTTTGCTATGAGAAGATAATGATCTTAGCCACAGTCAGCTCCAGGTTTTGCTTTCGCTGACTGTAAACAGCTTCTTCATCTTCAGCTAAAAAGAAAGCAATCAATTTAATTTCAATATTGACCATTTTGGTGATGTCCATGTGTAAAGTCATCTTCTGTGTTGTTGAAAGGGGTTATTTGCTATGACTAGTGAATTTTCCTAGTAGAATTCAGTTAACCTTTGCCCTGCTTCATTTTGTTCTTCAAAGCCAAACTTGTCTGTTACTTCAAGTATATCTTAGCTTTCTGCTTTTGCATTCCAATCCCCAATGATGAATGAATAGAACATCTTTTTTAGGTTTTACTACTAGGAGGTCTTCTAGGTCTTCTTTTCTTAATTAATTTTTTTATTTTAATTGGAGGCTAAGTCAGAGGAACCAGAGATCAAATTGCCAACATCTGCTGGATCATGGAAAAAGCAAGAGAGTTCCAGAAAAACATCTGTTTCTGCTATATTGACTATGCCAAAGCCTTTGACTGTGTGGATCACAATAAACTGTGGAAAATTCTTAAAGAGATGGGAATACTAGACCACCTGATCTGCCTCCTGAGAAACCTGTATGCAGGTCAGGAAGCAACAGTTAGAACTGGACATGGAACAACAGACTGGTTCCAAATAGGGAAAGGAGTTTGTCATGACTGTATATTGTCACCCTGCTTATTTAACTTATATGCAGAGTTCATCACGAGAAATGCTGGGCTGGAAGAAACACAAGCTGGAATCAAGATTGCTGGTAGAAATGTCAATAACCTCAGATATGCAGATGACACCACCCTTATGGCAGAAAGTGAAGAGGAACTAAAGAGCCTCTTGATGAAAGTGAAAGAGAAAAGTGAAAAAGTTGGCTTAAAGCTCAACATTCAGAAAACTAAGATCATGGCATCCAGTCCCATAACTCCATGGGAAATAGATGGGGAAACAGTGGAAACAGTGTCAGACTTTATTTTTCTGGGCTCCAAAATCACTGCAGATGGTCATTTCAGCCATGAAATTAAAAGACGCTTGCTCCTTGGAAGAAAAGTTATGACCAACCTAGATAGCATATTAAAAAGCAGAGACATTACTTTGCCAGCAAAGATCCACCTAGTCAAAGCTTTGGTTTTTCCAATAGTCATGTATGGATGTGAGAGTTTGACTGTAAAGAAAGCTGAGCACTGAAGAATTGATGCTTTTGAAGTGTAGTGTTGGAGAAGACTCTTGAGAGTCCCTTGGACAGCAAGGAGATCCAACCAGTCCATCCTAAAGATCAGTCCTTAGTATTCATTGGAAAGATTGATGCTGAAACTGAAACTCTAGTACTTTGGCCACCTGATGTGAAGAACTGACTCATTTGAAAAGACCCTGATGCTGGGAAAGATTGAGGGCAGGAGGAGAAGGGGATGACAGAGGATGAGATTGTTGGATGGCATCACTGACTCAATAAACATGAGTTTGGGTAGACTCCGGCAGTTGGTGATGGACAGGGAGGCCTGGAGTGCTGTGGTTCATTGGGTTGGAAAGAGTCAGACATGACTGAGCAGCTGAACTGAACTGAATTACTTTACAATATTGTAGCTGTTTTTGCCATACATTGACATGAATCAGTCATGGGTGTACATGTGTCCCCCATCCTGAACCCCTCCCCACCTCCCTCCCCATCCCATCCCTCAGGGTCATCCCAATGCACCAGCACTGAGCATCCTGTCTCATGCATCGAATCTGGACTGGTGATCTATTTAACATATGGTAATATACATGTTTTAATGCTATTCTCTCAAATCATCCCACCCTTGCCTGCTCCCACAGAATCCAAAAGTCTGTTCTTAACATCTGTGTCTCTTTTGCTGTCTTGCATATAGGGTTATCATTACCATCTTTCTAAATTCCATATATATGTGTTAATATACTATATTGGTGTTTTTCTTTCTGACTTACTTCACTCTGTATAATAGGCTCTAGTTTCATCCACCTCATTAGAACTGATTCAAATGTATTCTTTTTAATAGCTGAGTAATATTCCATTGTGTACCTATACCACAGCTTTCTTATCCATTCATCTGCCAATGGACATCTAGGTTGCTTCTGTGTCCTAGCTATTGTAAACAGAGCTGTGATGAACATTGGGGTACACATGTCTCTTTCAATTCTGGATTCCTCAGTGTGTATGCCCAGCAGTGGGATTGCTGGGTCATATGGCCTTTCTATTTCCAGTTTTTTTAAGGAATCTCCACACTGGTCTCCATAGTGGCTGTATGAGTTTGCATTCCCACGAACAGTGTAAGAGGGTTCCCTTTTCTCCACACCTTGTCCAGAACTTAATGTTTGTAGACTTTTTGATAGCAGCCATTCTAACCAGCGTGAGATGGTACATCATTGCAGTTTTAATTTTCACTTCTCTGATAATGAGTGATCTTGAGTATCTTTTCATGTGTCTGTTAGCCATCTGTATGTCTTCTTTGGAGAAATGTCTGTTTAGTTCTTTGGCCCATTTTTTTATTAGGTCGTTTATTTTTCTGGAATTCAGCTGTAGGAGTTGCTTGTATATTTTTGAGATTAATTCTTTGTCAGTTTATTCAGAGTCAGACACGACTGAGCAACTGAATTGAACTGAACTGAATATTTTCTCCCATTCTGAAGGCTATCTTTTCAGCTTTCTTTTCACCTTTTTCACTGGGCAAAAGCTTTTAAGTTTAATTAGGTCTCATTTGTTTTGTTTTTTGTGGGTTTTTTTTTTTTTTTTTTTTTGCTTTTATTTCCATTACTCTGGGAGGTGGGTCACAGAGGATCCTGCTGTGATTTATGTCAGAAAGTGTTTGCCTATGTTTTCCTCTAGGAGTTTTATAGTTTCTGGTCTTACGTTTAGATCTTTAATCCATTTTAAGTTTATTTTTGTGTGTGGTGTTAGAAAGTGTTCTAGTTTCATTCTTTTATAAGTGGTTGACCAGTTTTCCCAGCACCATTTGTTAAAGAGATTGTCTTTTCTCCATTGTAATTTTTGCCTCCTTTGTCAAAGATAAGGTGTCCATAGGTGCATGGCTTTATCTCTGGGCTTTCTAGTTTGTTCCATTGATCTATATTTCTGTCTTTGTGTGAGTACCATACTGTCTTCATGACTGTAGCTTGGTCTGAAGTCAGGCAGGTTGATTCCTCCAGTTCCATTCTTCTTTCTCAAGATTGCTTTGGCTATTCGAGGTTTTTTGTATTTCCATGCAAATGGTGAAATTATTTGTTCTAGTTCTCTGAAAAATACTATTGGTAACTTGATAGGGATTGTATTGAATCCATAGATTGCTTTGGGTAGTATACTCATTTTCACTATATTGATTCTTCTGATCCATGAACACGGTATATTTCTCCATCTATTTGTGTCCTCTTTGATTTCTTTCACCAGTGTTTTATAGTTTTCTATATATAGGTCTTTTGCTTCTTTAGGTAGATTTATTCCCAAGTATTTTATTCTTTTCATCACAATGGTGAATGGAATTTTTTCCTTAATTTCTCTTTCTGTTTTCTCTTTGTTAATGTATAGGAATGCAAGGGATTTCTGTGTGCTAATTTTATATCCTGCAACTTTACTATATTCATCGATTAGCTCTAGCAAATTTCTGGTGGTGTCTTTAGGGTTTTCAATAAAGAGGATCATCATCTGCAAACAGTGAGAGTTTTACTTCTTCTTTTCCAATCTGGATTCCTTTTATTTCTTTTCCTTCTCTGATTGCTGTGGCTAAAACTTTCAAAACTATGTCGAATAGGACTGGTGAGAGTGGGCATCCTTGTCTTGTTCCTGACTTTAGGGGAAATGCTTTCAATTTTTCACCACTGAGGATAATGTTTGCTGTGGGTTTATCATATATGGCTTTTATTACATTGAGGTATATTTCTTCTATGCTTGCTTTCTGGAGGGTTTTTATCATAAATGGATGTTGAATTTTGTCAAAGGCTTTCTCTGCATCTATTGAGATAGTCATGTGGTTTTTATCTCAATTTGTTAATGTGGTGTATTACATTGATTGATTTTTGAATATTAAAAAATTCTTGCATCCTTTGGATAAAGCCCACTTGGTCATGATGTATGATTTTTTTCAATATGTTGTTGGATTCTGTTTGCTAGGATTTTGTTAAGGATATTTGCATCTATGTTCATCAGTGATATTGGCCTGTAGATTTCTTTTTTTGTGTGGCATCTTTGTCTGGCTTTGGTATTAGGGTGATGGTGGCCTCATAGAATAAGTTTGGCAGCCCACCTTCCTCTGCAATTTTCTGGAAGAGTTTGAGTAGGGTAGGTGTTAGCTTTTCTCTAAATTTTTGGTAGAAATCACCTGTGAAGCCATCTGGTTCTGGACTTCTGTTTGTTGGAAGATTTTTTTATTACAGTTTTGATTTCCGTGCTTGTGATGGGTCTGTTAAGATCTTCTATTTCTTCCTGGTTCAGTTTTGGAAAGTTATACTTTTCTAAGAATTTGTCCATTTCTTCCAAGTTGTCAATTTTATTGGCATATAGTTGCTGATAGTAGTCTCTTATGATCCTTTGTATTTCTGTGTCATCTGTTGTGATTTCTCCATTTTCATTTCTAATTTTGTTGATTTGATTGTAGAGTTAGGTTATTTATTTGACTTTTTTCTTGTTTCTTAAGGTAATCATGTATTCCTATGATCCTTCCCCTTAGCATTGTTTTTACAGTGTCCCATAGGTTTGGGTTTGTTGTGTTTTCATTTTCATTCATTTCTATGCATACTTTTATTTCTTTTTTGATTTGTTCTGTGATTTGTTTGTTATTCAGCAGCATGTTGTTCAGCCTCCATATATTTGAATTTTTAAGAGTTTTTCTCGTGTAATTGACATTTAATCTTTCTGCATTGTGGTCAGAAAAGATGGTTGGAATGATTTAAATTTTTTTGAATTTACCAGGGCTAGATTTATGTCCCAGGCTGTGATCTATCCTGGAGAAGGTTCCATGTGCACTTGAGAAAAAGGTGAAATTCATTGTTTTGGGGTGAAATGCTCTATGGATATCAAATAGGTCTGACTGGCCCATTGTATCATTTAAAGTTTGTGTTTCCTTGTTAATTTTTGTTTAGTTGATCTATCCATAGGTGTGAATGGTGTATTAAAGAGTCCCAATATAATTGTGTTATTGTTAATTTCCCCTTTCATACTTGTTAGCATTTACCTTACATATTGCAGTGCTCCTGTGTTGGGTGCATATATATTTATAATTGCTATATCCTCTTCTTGGATTGATCCTTTGATCATTATGGAGTGTCTTTCTTTGTCTCTTTTCACAGCCTTTATTTTAAGGTCTATTTTATCTGATATGAGTATTGCTACTCCTGCTTTCTTTTGGTCTCTATTTGCATGGAATATCTTTTTCCAGCCCTTCCTTTTCAGTCTGTATGTGTCCCTTGTTTTGAGGTGGGTCTCTTGTAGACAACATATATATGGGTCTTGTTTTTGTATCCAATCAGCAAGTCTTTGTCTCTTGATTGGGGCATTCAACCCATTTACATTTAAGGTAATTATTGATAAGTATGATCTCACTGCCATTTACTTTGTTGTTTTGGGTTTGAGTTTATACACACTTTCTGTGTTTCCTGTCTAGAGAAGATCCTTTAGCATTTGTTGGAGAGCTGGTTTGGTGGTGCTGAATTCTCTCAGCTTTTGCTTGTCTGTAAAGATTTTTATTTCTCCTTCATATTTGAATGAGATCCTTGCTGGGTACAGTAATCTCGGTTGTATGTCTTTCTCTTTCATCACTTTAAGTATGTCCTGCCGATCCCTCTGGCCTGAAGAGTTTCTATTGAAAGGTCAGCTGTTATCTTTATGGGAATTCCCTTGTGTGCTATTTATTGCTTTTCCCTTGCTGCTTTTAATATTTGTTCTTTGTGTTTGATCTTTGTTAATTTGATTAATATGTGTCTTGGGGTGTTTTGCCTTGGGTTTATCCTGTTTGGGACTCTCTGGGTTTCTTGGACTTGTGTGACTATTTTCTTCCCCATTTTAGGGAAGTTTTCAACTATTATCTCCTCAAGTATTTTCTCATGGTCTTTCTTTTTGTCTTCCTCTTCTGGGACTCCTATGATTAGAATGTTGGGGCGTTTGACATTGTCCCAGAGGTCTCTGAGGTTTTCCTCATTTCTTTTAATTCTTTTTTCCTCTCTGCTTCATTTATTTCTACCCTCTATCTTCTACCTCACTTATCCTATCTTTTGCCTTCGTTATTCTACCATTGGTTTCCTCCAGAGTGTTTTTTTATCTCATTTGTTACATTATTCATTATATATTGACTCTTTTTAATTTCTTCTGGGTCCTTGTTAAACCTTTCTTGCATTTCCTCAATCCTTGTCTCCAGGCTATTTATTTGTAACTCCATTTTGTTTTCAAGATTTTGGATCATTTTCACTATCATTATTTGGAATTTTTTATCAGGTAGATTCCCTATCTCTTCCTCTTTTGTTTGGTTTGGTGGGCATTCATCCTGTTCCTTTACCTGCTGGGTATTTCTCTGCCTTTTCATCTTGTTTATATTTCTGGGTTTGGGGTGGCCCTTCCGTATTCTTGAAGTTTGTGGTTCCTCTTTATTGTGGACGTTCCTCACTGTGGGTGGGGTTGGACGGGTGGCTTGTCAAGGTTTCCTGGTTAGGGAAGCTTGTGTCAGTGTTCTGGTAGGTGGAGCTGGATTGCTTCTCTCTGAAGTGCAATGAAGTGTCCAGTAGTGAGTTTTGAGATGTCGATGGGTTTGGTGTTACTTTGGGCAGCCTGTATATTAAGGCTCAGGGCTTTGTTCCTGTGTTGCTGGAGAATTTGTGTGGTATGTCTTGCTCTGGAACTTGCTGGCTCTTGGGTGGTGTTTGGTGTCAGTGTAGGTATGGAGGCTTTTAATGATCTTTTATTGATTAATGTTCCCTGGAGTCAGGAGTTCTCTGGTGTTCTCAGGTTTTTGGACTTAAGCCTCCTGCCTCTGGTTTTCAGTCTTGTTCTTACATTGGCCTCAAGACATCTCCATCTCTTTTGAAGACAATGGGCTGCCTTTCTGGGTGCCTGATGTCCTCTGCCGGCATTCAGAAGTTGTTTTGTGGAATTTGCTCAGCACTCAAATGTTCTTTCGATGAATTTGTGGAGGAGAAAGTGGTCTCCCCATCCTATTCCTCTGCCATCTTGGGGCCGTCCCCCACCAAAGACAGAAATTTTAAATGATACGGCCATTAATGGAAAACAGTATGGAAAGTCCTCAAAAAATTAAAACTAACATGCCGCTGCTGCTTAGTTGTGTCCAATTCTGTGTGACCCTATGGACTGCAGCCTTCCAGGCTTCTCTGTCCATGGAATTCTCCAGTCTAGTACTGGACTGTATTGCAATGCCTTCCTCTAGGGGATCTTCTTAACCCAGGTATTGTACCCAGGTCTCCTGCACTGCAGGCAGATTATTTACCCCTGAACCACTCAAGAAAACCTAAAACTGACATACACTCCAGCAAAATTGAAATCTGATCTACACTCTCATGTTCACTGCAGCATTATTTGCAATTCTAAGATATGGAAACAATCTAACTGTCCACCAGTAGATGAAGAAGATGTGTGTATATATACTGCTGCTGCTAAGTTGCTTCAGTCATGTCCAACTCCGTGCGACTCCATAGATGGCAGCCACGAGGCTCTCCCATCCCTGGGATTCTCCAGGCAAGAACACTGGAGTGGGTTGCCATTTCCTTCTCCAATGCATGAAAGTGAAAAGTGAAAGTGAAGTCGCTGAGTCTTGTCCAACTCTTAGCAACCCCATGGACTGCGGCCCACCAGGCTCCTCCGTCCATGGGATTTTCCAGGCAAGAGTGCTGGAGTGAGGTGCCATTTCCTTCTCCGTGTATATATACAATGGAACATTATTCAGAAGGAAAACCTGCCCATTTGTGACAAGGAGGATGGACCTTGAAAGCATTATGCTAAGTGAAATAATTTAGAGAAAGAAATATATAGGTGGCCCTGTTTCCAGATTTGTATCCTCAGATTCAATTAATCATAATAAAAAATATTCACAATGGAAAAATCCAAGAAACAAATCTTAAATTTGCTGCTCACCAGCAACTATTTACATAGCATTTACATTGTATTAGGCTTTATAGTAATCTAGAGATGATTTAAACCAAACAGGAGAAGATGAATAGGTTACATGAAAATAGGACACCATTTTCAATGAAGGATTTGAGCATCTCAAGATTTTGGTGTCTGTAGGGAGTCCTAGAACCAATGCCTGACATAGACATCGATGAAAACTCTACTGTATGATATCACTTATATGTGGAATCCAAAAAATGACAAACTCAAAAGAAAAGGAATACGATGGTGGTTATCATGAGATATAGCAATAGGAGAAATGGGAAATGTTGGTCAAATGGTAGTTATAAAATTAACAAGTTGAGGATCTAATATACAGTATGGTGATTAGAGCTAACAGTACTGTATCACACACTTAAATGCTGCCTAGAGAGTAGATCTTAAATGTTCTCACCATAGGAAAAAAAAAAAGTGGCAACTATGAGATGAGGTGGTAACCTAATACTATAGTGATCATGGTTTCCTAAGTTATGAGTGTATCAAGTCAACTATGTTGTACACCTCAAGCTGATGCAGTATTATGTGTTAATCACATCTCAATAAAGCTGGGGATCTTATTTATCTTTAAAGACTTTATTGAATTTCTTACAATTTTCTTTTTACTTTTAATGTTTTGGTTTTTTGGCTGCAAGGCATGTGGGATCTTATCTACCCAACCTGGGATCAAACCCACATCCCCTTAATTAGAACATGAAGTCTTAACCACTTAACCACAGGACTTAACCAGGGAAGTCCTGAGAATTTTTATTTATTTAAGAATTTTAAATGGCACACTTTGGAAATTGTTTTATTGTTTCTTCTAATGTTACACATGCACATCTGTTAAGACCTAGTATCCCACTCCAAGTTCAATGAACACGTGTATGAGAATGTTCATAGTAGCTTTATTCATAACAGCAGAAAGCTGAAAACAATGCCCATGACCTCCAACTGGTAAAGAAAACAGGGCCCATCCTTACTATGGAATGTTACCTTGCAATAAAAAGAAACAAAGCATTGATAAATGCCACATGGGTGAATCGTAAATACATTGCTAAGTGAAAGAAGCCAGACTCTAGGGATAGAGAATAGATCAGTGTTTCTCAGGGGGTGAGGTGAAAGGCTTTTGTTTACCAACAGCAGTGATGGTTACACTACTCTAGGAATTTGTCAAAACTCAAGGCTGTACACCAAGTACAGAAAACTTTGCTATTTGTATTTTATAAGTTTACATACCATTTTAAGATGAAGCAGAGGGCAGCTAAGCATATATATTATTTGCATAAATATATATGAAATGATAAATAAGAAATATTTTAAAAGATGAGAAAACTGGGAAAACCAAGGACATATGGAGAACCAATTTTTTTACATGACTGGATGTATTTCATGTCAAAATATTACATTTAAAGATTTAGGCATCACTCATCAAAGGTTCTCATCTAGTAAACCTACAGGGATTCTCCAGGTGATCTGATGCAGCTGGGGCTGAGACAGACCTTGAAAAATCACTCCCTTTGAAGACAAGACATGACTTCTGAAGACAAGCTGACCAAATTTACCCCCACTCCAACCACTCATCAACTGAGTGACCTTGAGCAAGTGAGTTAATCTTCCTAATCCATAAGACTGGTGTGAGGATGAAATTTGGTCTTTACCTTGGGGAGCTGAAGTGTCATCATCTTCTTGCTTCCAGTGGTCTACCTCTGTTAATAGGACCAAAAGCATCAGTGTCTATTGTTGGGGACCAGTATGAGGCACTCCGCCCGTGGCAAAGGTCATGAAGAAGGAGGCTCGACATATGCAAAGGCGGGATCAAGCCTCAGGAGTCCCCCTGGAAATCCTCGAGCATCTACCCCCATAACCAGAGCCTGCCTACTTTGCTACTTTGTGCTCTCACCTACACCTCTGACTTTACGGGGGGCTGTCCCCCACCACCTCTTTCGGAGAAGGAGTTAACTTAGAGCTCCAGTTAATAAAAACTCCTGGATGTGACAAGAGTGTTTTAACCTACAAACTCCCCTGAAGGTTCTCTAGCCTGCCTGACAGGCTTGTCCGGCCACATGTGATTGCTCACAGCCTTCCAACCGTGAGAGGCATGAGATGCTTTAAACCTTCTAAAAACAGGTTCCTTAGAAAAGTTAGAAAACCATTAGTATAAGTATAGTGGGCTGATTAGAAATTGTATTGGTGAAGGGTTTTTCATTTGTTGAGCCAATGTTTGTTGCTAAGTCTCCACATCCCCTGCCCTTACACACATTAATGAATATATAGAAGAAATAAGTATTAACCTTTGATATTAATCACGTTAGACCTTAGGCTAAGTAAATTCTTTCCTTAATTAAAACCCACTACACTCTCACCCTATAGGAATGTAACTTTATTTGGGTGGCGTCTGTTTTAAGAATAATCACCCCTGGAGAAATAAGTGTCCTGGTTGACTGACTGCTGTCACAAGGAGAGGGTCATAAATTGTCAGCAGGCCCCCTGGCCAGAAGATGATGTAACATCCCTAAGACCTCTGTATACATTTGTATGAAGCACCTGACTTTGATAAAAGTCAGGACTGCTGACCCCGTGTGACTTTTGCATAACATCTCAGTGTATAAAAGTAGACCATGGAAAATAAAGAATTGGGATCAGTTCCTTGAAAGACTGGTCTCCCCATGTCGCTCTCTCTCTCAAACTCTGGCTGAGTCTCCATCTGGAGCACGGAGCCCGCCATGCTTGCTAATTATGCCTGGGCTTCTAAGATCCGACCGGGGAGGCCTCAGTGTCTCCTCTCCTTCAGGAGAACAGAAGGACGCCTGTGGCCTACGTAAGTGGTGCAAACTTCTTGTCTTGAAGTTTTATTGGTCTCCCAGTAAAACCAAGCTACTCAGCCTCCTTTCTCTACTGAATTTTCCTGCTGAGCTATCCTCATTCTATTACTCTTTACATCTCTAATTAATATCTAATTGAAGCTATTGTATCCTAATCCTCGCCGATGCCGTCCCCGCTTCAAACTCCCTGGATCAGCCGGGGCTGGACCCCGGCAGTCTGTGGAGTCACCAAGCCTTATGTGTTGTATAAAAAGCGTCTAACTACTCCCACATCTTACATGAATGCATGTGTATCTATTGTTTGTTGTTGTTCAGTCATCAAGCCGTGTCCAATTCTTCACAACCCATGGACTACAAGCATGCCAGACTTCCCTGTCCCTCATCATCTCCCTGAGTTTGCCAAAGTTCATGTCCATTGCATCAGTGATGCCATCCAGCCATCTCATTCTCTGTTGCCCTCTTCTTCAATCTTCCCCAGCATCAGTGTCTTTTCCAATGAATCAGCTCTTTGCATCAGGCAGTCAAAGTATTGGAGCTTCAGCTTCAGCATGAGTCCTTTCAATGAGTATTTAGGGTTATTTCCTTTAGGATTGACTAGTTTGATATCCTTGCTGTCCAAGAGACTCTCAAGGGTCTTCTCCAGCAGCACAGTTGGAAAACATCAATTTTTCAGCACTTTTTCTTCTTTATCATCCAATTTGCACAATTGTACACGACTACTGGAAAAACCACAGCCTTGACTATACATACCTTTGTTAGCAAAGTAATGTCTTTGCTATTCAACTCAACATGCTATCTAGGTTTGTCATAGCTTTCCTGCCAAGAAGCAATCGTCTTGCAATATCATGCCTGCAGTCACCATCCACAGGGATTTAAGAACCCAAGAAGAGGAAATCTGTCACTGCTTCCACATTTTCCCCATCTATTTGCCAGGAAGTGATGGGACTGGATGCCATGATCTTAGCTTTTTTAATATTTAGTTTTAAGCCAGATTTTTCACTCTCCTCTTTCACCTTCATCAAGAGGTTCTTTAGTTCCTCTTTGTTTTCTGCCATTAGAGTGGTATCATTCTCAAAGGAACATTTCATGCAAAGATGGGCTTGATAAAGGACAGAAATGGCATGGACCTAACAGAAGCAGAAGATATTAAGAAGAGATGGCAAGAATATACAGAAAAACTGTGCAAAAAAGATCTTCACGACCAAGATAATCACGATGGTGTGATCACTGACCTAGAGCCAGACATCCTGGAACGTGAAGTCAAGTGGGCCTTAGAAATCATCACTATGAACAAAGCTAGTGGAGGTGATGGAATTCCAGTTGAGCTATTCCACATCCTAAAAGATGATGCTGTGAAAGTGCTGCACTCAATATGCCAGCAAATTTGGAAAACTCAGCAGTGGCCACAGGACTGGAAAAGGTCAGTTTTCATTCCAATCCCAAAGAAAGGCAATGCCAAAGAATGCTCAAACTACTGCACAATTGCACTCATCTCACACTCTAGTAAAGTAATGCTCAAAATTCTCCAAGCCAGGCTTCAGCAATACATGAACCATGAACTTCCTGATGTTCAAGCTGGTTTTAGAAAAGGCAGAGGAACCAGAGATCAAATTGACAACATCCAGTGGATCATGGAAAAAGCAAGAGAGTTCCAGAAAAACATCTATTTCTGCTTTATTGACTATGCCAAAGCCTTTGACTGTGTGGATCACAATAAACTGTGGAAAATTCTTCAAGAGATGGGAATATCAGACCACCTGATCTGCCTCTTGAGAAATCTGTATGCAGGTCAGGAAGCAACAGTTAGAACTGGACATGGAACAACAGACTGGTTCCAAATAGGAAAAGGAGTTCGTCAAGGCTGTATATTGTCACCCTGCTTATTTAACTTATATGAAGAGTACATCATGAGAAACGCTGGACTGGAAGAAACACAAACTGGAATCAAGATTGCTGGTAGAAATGTCAATAACCTCAGATATGCAGATGACACCACCCTTATAGCAGAAAGTGAAGAGGAACTCAAAAGCCTCTTGATGAAAGTGAAAGTGGAGAGTGAGAAAGTTGGCTTAAAGCTCAACATTCAGAAAACGAAGATCATGGCATCTGGTCCCATCACTTCATGGGAAATAGATGGGGAAACAGTGGAAACAGTGTCAGACTTTATTTTTCTGGGCTCCAAAATCACTACAGATGGTGACTGCAGCCATGAAATTAAAAGACGCTTACTCCTTGGAAGGAAAGTTATGACCAACCTAGATAGCATATTGAAAAGCAGAGACATTACTTTGCCAACAAAGGTTTGTCTAGTCAAGGTTATGGTTTTTCCTGTGGTCAT
>NW_011494550.1:299081-306011 GCF_000754665.1 Bison bison bison
GGACGTGAGTCTGAGTGAACTCCGGGAGTTGGTGATGGACAAGGAGGCCTGGCGTGCTGCGATTCATGGGGTCACAAAGAATCGGACATGACTGAGCAACTGATCTGATCTGATCTGATTCTCATATCTGAGGCTGTTGATATTTCTCCTGCCCGTGTTGATTCCAGCTTGTAACTCATCTAGCCCAGCATTTCTCATGATGTGCTCTACATATAAGTTAAATAAACAAGGTGACAATAAACAGCCTTGTCGTACTCGTTTCTCAATCCTGAACCAGTCAGTTGTTACATAAAAGGTTCGTTAGAAGCAACGGTTATGTTGCTTCTTCACTGGCATACAGGTTTCTTGGGAGACAGGTAAGATGGTCTGGTACTCCTATCTCTAAGAGCTTAAGATATACCAAAGGGAAGGTATCTATCGCTACAGGAATGAATTTTCTACACCCAGAGAATGTGATTAAGAGTAACTCAGTTTGAAATTGGTTGTGATTTCATAAAAAGAATTCTTACAAAGTGAGCCAAACTAAATTATTTCCAAGCATAATGCCATTCACAAAAATAAAGTGACTTGAATACTTGACACAAAAGATTTTAAAGATCCCTAAGATGTTGATTGTATGCTGTGGAAGGATGTTCACAACATACATTATTATATGAAAAACTCAGATGAACAAGGAAAAAATGTATGATAAAAGAATAATTTTTTTCTTGAGGCAAAATTCACATAAGATAGAATTCACCATTTGACCAATTCACCATTCACAGTATTGTGAAACCACCACTTCTCCTCTGGTTTCAAGATATTTTCATCACTTGAAAGGATATCTGTACTATTAGCAGTCACTGTCCATTTCCTCCTCCACCCTCCAGCTACTGGATCTATCTCTATGGATTTGCCTATTTTGGACATTTCGTATAAATGAAATCATACAATATATGACCTTTTGTGTCTTGCTCCTTTCAGTTAGCATGATGCTTTCAAAGTTCATTCATGTTGCAGCATGTATCAGTGTTTCATTCCTTTTCATGACCCAATAATATTCTTTATTATGGACATATCTCATTTTATTTATCCATTCATCTGTTAATGGATATCTGGATTGTTTCCCAAATATCCAACTTCTGGCAATTGTGGATAATGCCTCTACAAAGAGTTACATACAAGTATCTGTTTCCAATTCTTTTGGGTAGATACCTAGGCATGGAATGGCTGGATCGTATAATAATTCTAGGGTTTTTTACTGAAAAATATCAGATTATTTTCTACAATGGCTGCACTATTTTATATCCCCAACAGCAATGTATGAGGATTATACAACTATTATACAATAGGATTCAGTTCAGTTCAGTTCAGTCGCTCAGTCGTGTCTGACTCTTTGCGACTCCATGGACTGCAGCACGCCAGGCCTCCCTGTCCATCACCAACTCCTGGAGTTTACACAAACTCATGTCCATTGAGTCGGTGATGTCATCCAACCATCTCAACCTCTGTTGTCCCCTTCTCCTCCTGCCTTCAATCTTTCCCAGCATTAGGGTCTTTTCAAAGAGTCAGTTCTTTGCATCAGGTGGCCAAAGTATTGGAGTTTCAGGTTCAATGTGCTTGGCAGTCAGTAAAATAACACTTTTTAAAAAAAGAGATTACATGATGTAAATGTAATACATTCAGATGAAAAGTCAAATTTTTACTGGTATAAGGATTTCAAATATTAATATAATGAAAACTTGGCAGTATGTGTGAGAGAATATGAATGGTGATTACTTTAACATGTTTGGATTAAGGATATTACTTTTATTTCTTTTTTTCTTATTTGTATTTTCTTCTATGACAAGGTATCATTTATCGTAAAAGACAGACATCTTCAATAACAACTCTGAAGGCAAAGAAAAACAACTGTGATTTTCAGCTTTGGTTCAGTTGCTCAGTCGTGTCCAACTCTTTGAGATCCCATGGACTGCAGCACACCAGGCCTCTCTGTCCATCATCAACTCCCAGAGTCTACTGCAGCTCATCTTCATTGAGTTGGTGATGCCATCCAACCATCTCATCCTCTGTTGTCCCCTTCTGCCCCTGCCTTCAATCTTTCCCAGCATCAGGGCCTTTTCAAATGAGTCAGTTCTTTGCATCAGGTGGCCAAAGTACTGGAGTTTCAGCTTCAACATCAGTCCTTCCAATGAACATTCAGGACTGATCTCCTTTAGGATGAACTGCTTGGATCTCCCTGCAGTCCAAGGGACTCTCAAGAGTCTTCTCCAACACCACAGTTCAAAAGCATCAGTTCTTCTGCACTCAGCTTTCTTTATAGTCCAACTCTCACATCCATACATGACTACTGGAAAACCATAGCCTTGACTAGACGGACCCTTGTTGGTAAATTAACATCTCTGCTTTTTAATATGCTGTCTAGGTTGGTCATAACTTTCCTTCCAAGGAGTTAGCATCTTTTAATTTCATTGCTGCAATCACCATCTGCAGTGATTTTGGAGCCCCCCCCAAAAATAAAGTCAACCACTGTTTCCACTGTTTCTTCATCTATTTGTCATGAAGTGATGGGACCGGATGCCATGATGTTAGTTTTCTGAATTTTGAGTTTTAAGCCAACTTTTTCACTCTCCTCTTTTACTTTCATCAAGAGGCTCTTTAGTTCTTCTTCACTTTCTGCCATAAGGGTGGTATCATCTGCATATCTGAGGTTATTGATATTTCTCCCAGCAATCTTGATTCCAGCTTAGAATATGTTAAATATTCACTTATTTTATGATATAGGGTTTCTTTCTTATTTTGCAACCATTAAGTCCTCTGGCTCCTGAAAGTCTGAGACTAAGACTCTATCCTTGCAACCTGGGTGCAGCTAGTCCTGGGGTAGCTGCTGTCCTGAGTGCTGAAGGAAGTGGCCCCACTCCTGCCCCATCCACTTCCACCCACTTGTCCTCCACTCCCTAAAACATCCAGATGAAAATGAAGTCCTGGTCATGACTCTGTGATAGGAAAAAAATTTTTTTTCAGTTCCCAACTTCAGGTCAGCGTCACAGCAAGGCCCTGTGAAACTGCTATAGATGTAAATATGGGAATTTTGAAGTTGCTGAATCTTTTAATGATAGTCTTCTGAAGCAGCAGGTTTCCACATGTCCCCAAATTTAAATATACCTATGAGGACTTTAAAACATTTTAAATTTACGAAAGCAATGCAGAAAGAAGTGAGGAAATGAACTCTTATCGATTACTAACGCTTACTACACACTGAGTCAGTCATTTTGCATATGCTTGTTTATTCAATCTCCCCAACAGCCCAGTAAAGTGGCTACAATTATGTAATAAAGGAACTGAGAGGTAAACAATTTTCTTCAGCCAAACAACTAGTAAGTGGCAGACTGGGACGGTGACCTTTATCTTACCATGTCAGGGAGCAAATCCAAGGTCATCTGACCCTCTCTGCATCAAGCAGTTGGACTTTCCTAATGAGTAGTCTTACCCTTAGGATCCAAGTTCCCTTCTGAGCCGCCCCGCTAAAGGCCACCAGGTTTACAGCAACCCCCACCTGCCTGGAACCTAGCAGATCACATGTGCTCCTTGCTGTCTTCTAGACGAGACTAGGGCAGAGGTGACCACGAAGTTTGATTTCCAATCTGCACGTGAGGTGTTTAGGGTCAGAGAGGATCTCAGGAGAGAAGGTGCTGGGTCATTGCTGGCCTGCGCTCAGCGGCTCCACCCGCAGCCAGAGTCCGCCCTCGGTGCGCAGGATCAGCTCTGGCTTCCGGCACGGCTCCTTGTCCGGCAGAACGCGGAAGCGCAGCAAGGTGAGCGCCAAGATCACTTTCATCTCAGTCATGGCGAATGTCTGCCCAATGCAGTTCCTGCAGGCAGGAGTGGTGTCTCTGACTATTCCCTGAACCTTCATCCCAGCCCCACCAAGCCGGAAATCTGGCCCACAACCCCCATCCCCATCTGCAGAGACAGAGAAGTCGAACAATGCCTGGGACCGCGGACATGGGTTTGCATATCCCCTGGGCCTGGTCCAGATTCCAGTTCTGAACGCGGGAGGAAAAGGGCTCTCAGCACACTGCAGGCCCCTCCTTGGGCCCACCTCCATTCCCCAAACGTTTATCTGTCACCTCCAGGGCAGGGCAGAGAAGGAAAGCCAGAACTCTGACCATCTTCATTTTTCCCACCTCCCTGCCTGACAGTCATGCCTGGAATCTCAGTCCCAGATGCTGCCACCCCCACCACCGCATTCCCACCTCAAATGCCCAATGTCCTCACCTGGGACCTGCTGAGAAGGGAATAAAAGCCAGAGGTGACCTCCCTTTGATGTTTTCTGGGTCGAAGCGGAAGGGGTCATAGACCTGGGGGCAAGACAAGACAGGGTTACTGGGTGGTATCTCCCAGGACGTCCATCCTTGGAGAGGCAGATGTGTGTATCACGGGGAGAGTGATGTCTGATTTGCCAGAACCCTGTGCCCTCATTGGGTCTCCAAAAGGGAATGAACAAAGATGATGGAGGCAGGGAGTGGGGGAGGCATCACCTCAGGGTCTTGCCACACAGATGGGTTGTGGTGGGTCCCGAAAATATCAATGAGGCAGACAACACCTGTGGAACAGGAGGGACCAGTCAGGACTAGGTGCTTCCTGCCTTATTGGCCCCTCTTTCTGACCAGGAACCTCCTCCCCTAACCATTGTGGGCACCTTTGGGGATGACCCGGCCATCTGGGAGCACAATGTCCTGGGTACAGCGGCGGGAGATGCTGGTGACTGGGGGGTGCAACCGCAGACTCTCCTTGATGCACATGGTCAGGAAGGGCAACTGGGCCAGGTCGTCCCTATGGAAACCTCATGACAATTATCCAGGAAACAAAAACAGAGACACTCCTCAGCCCTTCGACTGTTCCTTAAGATCCTTCTTCCTAAAACAAAATCCCAGATCAATAAAATATCTCCAAATTGACTGTCATATACGTAAATATAGATAGCTCTTTCTTTGACCATCATGACTCAGTATAAGTTTTAAGAAAGAAAGAAGGAAGGAAGGAAGAAATGCAGGATCAAAAAAGTACTAGAAGAAACTTAGCCAGATATTTTTAGATTTTCTGAACAACTCACCTAAAAGTCAATCATAGAAACTTTTACAATTTTGTAAATGTAAAACATTTTTATGGCAAGACCACAAAATCAGAAGACAAATGACTAAGAAACAGATTCAGTGTTTACTCTTAACTACAGGACTAGAGATGCTAGCTAATACACTTATGTCGGGGTGGGGGGGAGAGTAATGCCATTTGAAATGTGGGGCAAATGTGTCATTTTTTGCAGATAGTGATTTTATATTTAGAAAACAAGTGAATTCACTGGAAAACTTTTATAAACATTGAAGACAAGATCCAGTAAGGGGGGGCTGAATTCTTTTTTTAAATCCCCCCCTATCTGTGTGGTGATTTAAATTCTTCATAGCTGACACAGTTAACTAGCTCAAAACTGGAAAACTTCAAGACAAACCCCCTATGTTCCAACAGCACTCACTTCCCCTCCTCAGTTTTCCTAGTGATTATTTTTTATGTATCCTTCCAGAGGTACCTTTTTGCATTAAAAAAAATTATATAGTAGCATACTGAATACCATACACACTGCTGTTCATTTCAAGTAACTTATACCAATGTCTTATACATCTCTTGGAATTTGTGTCAAAAACAGAGCCTTCCACATTCTGGAGCTAGAAAATAACGTTTCATGGTTTATCCTACAGACTTTAAGACTTCTTTATTTTTCATTTAAATCTTTAATTTGTGTGGATGTTATTTTCTTACAATGCCCAAGAAGCAGGATGAATTAACTTTTCTCCATATACATCCCTAGTTGACCCAGAGCTTTTATTAAACAACCTTTATTTTCCCTAATGATAAGAGACTAAATATTTAGCATTTGCTGTTGCTTGCTGTGGACAAGAAAGCTTTATCCTTAAATTATTAGTTTTTCTATTAGAAATAGCAGTCAGTTAGAAGAGATAATAAAAGAAAAGACGATGGTGATGATACAAAATGTGTGTGTGTGTTGGTATCTTAGTCGTGTCTGACTCTGAGAATCCATGGACTGTAGTTCGCCAGCCTCCTCTGTCCATGGGATTCTCCGGGCAAGAATACTGAAGTGGGTTGCCATTCCCATCTCCATGATATAAAGCATCTGAATTGAACTTATCAAGAAATGTGAATGTGTATTATCCAAATAAACTTATAAATATTTTTCAATCCAGATACACTATATGGTTTACCATAGCAACAAGGGTATCTAAGGGTTAATTTAACAACATGTGAATTGCACTCAATATGCCAGCAAATTTGGAAAACTCAGCAGTGGCCACAGGACTGGAAAAGGTCAGTTTTCATTCCAATCCCAAAGAAAGGCAATGCCAAAGAATGCTCAAACTACCGCACAATTGCACTCATCTCAAACGCTAGTAAAGTAATGCTCAAAATTCTCCAAGCCAGGCTTCAGCAATACGTGAACCATGAACTTCCTGATGTTCAAGCTGGTTTTAGAAAAGGCAGAGGAACCAGAGATCAAATTGACAACATCTGCTGGATCATGGAAAAAGCGAGAGAGTTCCAGAAAAGCATCTATTTCTGCTTTATTGACTATGCCAAAGCCTTTGACTGTGTGGATCACAATAAACTGTGGAAAATTCTTCAAGAGATGGGAATACTAGACCACCTGAGCTGCCTCTTGAGAAATCTGCATGCAGGTCAGGAAGCAACAGTTAGAACTGGACATGGAACAACAGACTGGTTCCAAATAGGAAAAGGAGTTCATCAAGGCTGTATATTGTCACCCTGTTTATTTAACTTATATGCAGGTACATCATGAGAAATGCTGGGCTGGAAGAAGCACAAGCTGGAATCAAGATTGCTGGTAGAAATATCAATAACCTCAGATATGCAGATGAC
>NW_011494550.1:306111-316996 GCF_000754665.1 Bison bison bison
AACAGAGTCAAGGCTATGGTTTTTCCTGTGGTCATGTATGGATGTGAGAGTTGGACTGTGAAAAAGGCTGAGTGCCGAAGAATTGATGCTTTTGAACTGTGGTGTTGGAGAAGACTCTTGAGAGTCCCTTGGACTGCAAGGAGATCCAACCAGTCCATTCTGAAGGAGATCAGCCCTGGGATTTCTTTGAAAGGAGTGATGCTAAAGCTGAAACTCCAGTACTTTGGCCACCTCATGCGAAGAGTTGACTCATTGGAAAAGACTCTGATGCTGGGAGGGATTGGGGGGCAAGAGGAGAAGGGGATGACAGAGGATGAGATATCTGGATGGCATCACTGACTCGATGGATGTGAGTCTGAGTGAACTCCGGGAGTTGGTGATGGACAGGGAGGCCTGGCATGCTGCAATTCATGGGGTCGCAAAGAGTCGGACACAACTGAGTGACTGATCTGATCTGATCTGATCTGAGTATGATCTTCATGCTAAAATTTTAGGCTCCATTAAAAGCCTGGAGATTACAGGGATATCCAAAAATGGATATCCACTTCAAGCTCTGGGATACTGTGTATTAATATTATGCTTCCCACAGGTCAATTATATATTCACAACAACCACCTCTCTCCATCCTTCCTTTCTTTCTCTCTTCTCCTTTCCTCCTAGTTCTTAATTTATTCCCTGCTGTCTTCCTGACCTAATTATATCTCAAATGCACCCAAATATCTACTCTACTCACCAATACTCAGGGTCTCATCTGAGGCACTTTTTTCCACCCTCGATTTTGTCCCTCTTAGCCTAAACTCCAGGCCTGCCCATGTACACTGGAAGTGTCCTGACTTGAAACTATGCCTCCACCAGGCTGGGAGCTCCTGGAAGGCAAAGACTGGGGGCGTCTGGGACCTTCCTGAATCTCCAGGACAACAAAGAAGCTGGAAGGAATTGGAGATGGTATAGAACTGGGGATAGGGAGGCAGGGTGGCAGTGTTTACTAAATGGGGACTGGGTGGAGAAAGATGGGGGTGTCCCTGGACAAGAGTTGAATACCTTATTCCCTCAATGATCCTTCTGAATCCTGGACTAAATAATATGAGGAACTAGAGGGGAAAGGAAATGAGGAAACACAGAGTGAAGATGTTTGAAAACATGTGATTTCAGAGAGAAAATTAAGGGAGTGGAGGGGAAGTTCACTTACTGAATATGTGCCAAGTGTCATCATCTGTCCTCAAACATTGTTGCAAATTATCTCAGAATCCAAATTTTTGTCCCAAGAGCCAGCTTGCCTTGCTATACATGCTGAGTACTAGATCTTGCCTCTGCGTTCTGTTCCTATTCCCACTAAGTGAAAGAATCGACAAAAGGATTTTCTGTCTTCCCCAACCAGGGAGCAGAGCCAAGGAGAGGGATTCAAAAAAAGGCCATGAGGTCTTGAACTCACCATTCAATCTCTTTAGACTCACGGTCCCTCAAAAGATCTTGCACTTCTTGCCGGCAGCGCTCCTGGTATTCTGGGTGCTTTGCAAGGTTGTACAGGATCCAGGAGAGACCACTGGCTGTGGTGTCATGGCCTGAGTAGCATCCAGAAAGACTTGGATCTCTGGGCTACTTCAGCACCAAAGGTGAACAGCACCCTCACAGTAAGGACCATGGGGGTATTGGTAGGGATGAGGTAGCCCAGGATCCACACACCAAGCCCCTGGGATAGAGAGACTCTGCCCTTTCCTGTATTCTGTGTGTTTTGCAAGGCTGTGTAGGACTCAGGAGAGGCCACTGGCTGTGGCATCATGGCCTGAGGGGCATCCAGAACCGCTTGGGTCTCTGGGTTACTTCAGTACTAGAGCATGGACAGCTCCCTTGCATTAAGGCCCATGGGGAGGGATGGGGTAGTCCAGGGTCAATTCAGCAAGTTCCCTCCCTTCCTCTAGCCCCAAACTGGGACCCTCACCCTCAAACATGAAGGTGTCAGCTTCAGCCCGGATATCTTCATCTGACAATCCCTTCCCATCCTCATCCTGCAGAGAAAGAAAGATCCCCAGAATCACATTAGTTCTGAGGGCCCCTGAGTCTAATGTGAAACAATCTGTAAAACTGCATATAAGAACCCAATCCCAACCTGAAGCCCTAGAAATCCTTTGCTCAGCCTGTAACTAGAGGCCATATTCCATAGGCCTCCTCCTTAACATCTTTCTCTACTGTGTTGTCCCTGGTGAGAGGAATCAGTGATCTATAAATATTTTCATGTTTATACATGACAGGGGATTTCTGCAAAAAGTTTCTGGCAATCTGGGTTACAACCTGGGTTATAAACTATAGAACCTTTAGAATTTGCCTTCTCGCCAGAGTATTTGTTTAAGCTCCAGAATAATCTTTCTTCCAGTCCCTCTCTCCATAGGGATAAAGGGGCTGATGTATCAATTGCCCTGTATAAGTTCCAAATGTCAAAATCTAGAGGTACTTGTACTGAGATCCAAGCATGGCTGATATACAAAAAAAAGCATCATGGTGCCCTAATAGGCATTTGGGAATGGGGACCCAGAGCTACAATTCTACTCAGGCTACTATTATGGCCATGAGAAATAAATGTGCTGCTCTGCTCCAGGATTCTGTATGTATATATATAGATAGATAGATAGATTCTGTACCTACATGTAGAGCCTATCTCAGTGGTAGACTGACTTATCAGTTTGCATTAGAATCAAATCACAGGCCCTTCACAGTTTCAGACTCAGCAGTCCCCTACAGGCTATACTGCAAATGATCATCTCTAAAACATCCCTGACCCATCCCTCCCTTCTACAAGCACCTTCCACGGCTCCCCAGGACCCTCTGCATCCCATTCAAATTATTTGATCAGATCAAAGTCCTTTCTACCTCTCGAACTCACATCCCAGAGGAACTCACCTTGGTCAGCAGAAGCACATCAATGAAGTCCAAAGTCTTGGTCTTCGCCTTGGCCTTGAGGAAGTCATCAATATTCTCCTTGGGGAGAGTGCGGCGCCGCTCCTGAATGACGGCATCTGTGAAGTCGTGCACTAGGCGGCAGGCATTGCGGAAGCGCTGCCCGTCTGAGGTGAGATAGTACAGGAAGTCCATATACAGGAAGAGCTGTTGGTTTCTTTTTGACACAAGCGCACTAAGCTCCAAGATGGCGGCGATATATTCACTGGGCTTCCTGAGGAAGAGAGCATAAGGGAGGCAACAACTTAAAACCTGAAGCCCAGAAGCTAGGATCTACCTCCCTTCAGGAATTGAGGCTCCAAGAACAAATAACCCATAGATACAGCGTGGGGATGAGCCAGAAAATGTGACTCTTCAGACTCTTCTCAACCCACATCCTATCTCAGTGAGCTGCCTCCATGCCCCAGGCACCCAGAGCACAGCTTAGATACCATGCTTCTCTCCTTTCTCTCTCACCCAGTATCTCCCCCTTCTCCTTCTCCATACTGTCCACTTGTCTCAGCCCTTATCCTTTCCCAGCTGGTCAATGGCCCAGCCCCTTCCTTAGTCTCCTTACATCCAGTGTCAACAGCATCCAGTGTCTAAATGACTATTGGATTCTCTTGAGTCGGATGTCCAAGCTCAACTTTAACCAAGACCTTCATGTGCTCAAACACCTTCCATAGCTTCCAGGAAACCTCAAATAAAGTTCATATCTTCTTAGCCTGACTTCAGAATTCCCTTAAGATATTACCTTCTCATTCCTCCAACCTTTTTTTCGTGGTGTCTCCTCACAGTTGCGCATACTTTTCTCATCCTACCCTCCTTGCATTTATCAAAGGATTCTACCTACCTGGAAGGATAGCTCCTTCTCTTTCCATTTCCTGTCCTGGGTTGTCCGTCTCTGAGCCACGTCCTCCAGGAAGGCCCTTCCAATTGCCCTGCTCAGTCCTCCCTCCCCCATCTATTTCCTTGAGTCTATGACTCATGTTCCCAGGCCCAGCGATGAAACTCACTCTTGGCAATTGCTGTCAAAACTGAAGACACATTTCTGCAGACTGTCCAGGGTCAGGAGGCTGATGTGTTCAAACATGTCCAGATGGGTGTGGCCCTCTGTGATCAGGTGCTCCCACTTGGCCTGGTCAGAGAAGGAGACAGAGCTGGGGCCCCTTCACAACCACCTGGGTGGACTACCCTAAGACCTTGCCTCTTGGTTCCAGGACCATCCCCAGGGAGCATCAGGCTTGAGTGGAAGTGTAAGCTGTTACTTGTAGAACGTGAAGTTCTCATTGCTGGAAGTCAAGAGACCTGGATTTAAATCCTGACTCAGCCTCCTGCTCTCTGTATATTCTTTATCAATTTGTGACATTAATCCAATGCTCAATAAGTCTTGCTTTCATCATCTTCATTGTTAAAAGCTGATTTGGAAACTGTCCCCTACGTTGAGAAAGGCCAAGGTCCTCCATGGGCCTTGAGTATCCCTGCATATTCTTGCTTGGTATACTAAAAAAATTGGAAGACCCTGATGTTCTTTACCTGGGCCATTTCTCAGAGTTGTGTTTGTAGTAAACAACCTTGAGGAGTGAGGTAATGTGTCCTCCTGGGAAAATATCAGGCTTGCTTCTAGTTCTAAAAGTCATAGAGTCCCTAAACCTAGTAGTTTTACCCACTGTAATACAACATACTACACGAGCAGGCACCTGTGTCATCCTCATAGAATTTGATTATTTGGAAGAAGAATACAAACCAACAGGAAGCATATGCCATTTACTGAGCCAAGAGTAATAAATTATCCTTTGTCTGTGACTCAGGACTCTCATGTCTAATGGCAGAATCCATGAAACAGTAACAAGCTCACTTGTCCATTTGCAAGTATAGAAAAATCCCAAGCACTTCACAAAATCTTCAAACCCTTTGCAATGTGATTTTTAAGTAGATTATAATAGGGCGTGGAGCTTATTTCACCATCCTTTGATTCTGAGTTGACCTTGGACCTGCTTTGGCCAATAACCTAAGAAAAATGATGACTAGTGTGCCCCATAGGCTTCCCTGATAGTTCACTTGGTAAAGAATCCACCTGCAATGCAGGAGACCCCAGTTCGATTCCTGAGTCGGGAAGATCCACTGGAGAAGGGATAGGCTACCAACTACTGTATTCTTGGGCTTCCCTTGTGGCTCAGCTGGTAAAGAATCTGCCTGCAGTGTGGCAGACCTGGGTTGGGAAGATCCCCTGGAGAAGGAAAAGGCTACCCACTCCAGTATTCTGCCCTAGAGAATTCCATGGACTGTATAGTCCATGGGGTCACAAAGAGTCGGGCACAACTGAGTGACTTTGACTTTCAGGGTACCCCAAACCAAGACCCGAAAAGGCATTGCATTTCTGCATTGTCTGTTGTAACTTCTTTTTCAATTCTAATTTTATCAATTTGAGTCTTCCCTCTTCTTTCCTGAGAAGTCTGGCTAATGGTTTATCAATTTATTTATCTTCTCAAAGAAACACCTTAATTTTGTTGCTCTTTGGTACTTTTTTCTTCATTTCTTTTTTATTTCAGCTCCAATCTCTCTGATTTCTTTCCTTCCACTAACTTTGGGGGTTTGTTGTTCTTCCTTTCTATTTGCCTTAGGTGTAATGTTAGGTTGTTTATTTGATATTTTTCTTGTTTTTTGAGGTAGGCTTGAAAAGCAGTTCTTAGAACTATTTTTGCTGCATCCCATAGATTTCGAGTTGTCATGTTTTCAGTGTCATTGGTTTTTGGGTATTTTTAAATTGTGTTTGTGTTTTTTGCAGTTTTTTCCTATAATTGATACCTAACCACATAGCATAGGGGTCAGAAAAAAATGCTTGATACAATTTCAATTTTCTTAAATTTACCAAGGCTTGATTTGTGACCCAAGATGTGATCTATCCTGGGTCACATGTGCACTTGAGGACAAAAAAAATGTATTCTGTTGCTCTTGGAAGGGTTTTCCTGTAGATATCAATTAGGTCCATCTGGAATAATGTGAAAACACAACCCTCAGAATGGCAGAAAATAATTGCAAATAAAGAAACTGACAAAGGATTAATCTCCAAAATATACAAGCAGCCGATGCAGCTCAAAATCAGAAAAACAAACAAGACAATCAAAAAATGGGCAGAGGCCCTCAAGAGAAATTTCTCCAAAGACATACAGGTGGCCAATAAACACACAAAAAAGGTGCTCAGTCTTGCTCATTGTTAGAGAAATGCAAATCAAAACTAAAGTGAGGTATTACCTCACCCCATTTAGAACTTCCATCATTGAAAAGTCTCAAGCAATAAATGCTGGAGAGTATGTGGAGAAAAGGAAACCCTCTTGCACTATCGGTGTGACTATAAATTGATACAAGCCACTGTGGAGAGCAGTATGGAGATTTCTTTAAAAACCAGGAATACTAAGCAATTATCTTGAGAAAATCATAGTTCAAAAAGTCACATATACCCTAATGTTCATTGCTGCACTATTTACAATAGTCAGGATATGGAAACAACCTAGATGCCCATTGACGGATGAATGGATGAAGAAGTTGTTGTACATAGGTACATAGGTACAATGTACTTAGCCATCAAAAGGAACAAATGTGAATCAGTCGTACTGAGGTGGATGAATCTAGAGCTTGTTACACCGAGTGAAGTAAGTTTTATATTGGCCAAGAGAAAAACAAATATTTTGTTATATATATATATATATATATACATGGAATTTGCGTCCCTGGTGGCTCAAACATTAAAGAATCCACTTGCAATGCAAGGAGACTCAGGTTCAATCCCTGGATCAGGGAGACCCCTGGAGAAGGGAATGGCAACCCACTCCAGTATTCTTGCCTGGAGAGTTCCATGGACAGAGGAGCCTGTGGACTACAGTCCATGGGGTCATAAAGAATTGGACACAACTGAGAGACTAACACTTTCACTTTTCATAGAATCTGGAAAAATGGCACTGATAAACCTAATTGCAGGGCAGGAATGGAGATTCAGATATAGAGAACAGACTCTTGAACACAACAGGGAGAAGAGGGGGTGGAGCAAATTGAGAAAGTAGTGTTGATGTATATATTACTATTATGTGTAAAACAGATAGCTATGGGGAAGCTGCTATATATGACTAATTAGCATTGTGGTACGGCAGAAACTGACTCAACATTGTAAAGCAATTAAACTCCAACTAAAAACTAAAATAAAAATAAAAGGGCATTGCAGTTTCTTCTCAGTCTGTTGGAATATTGCTTCTGCCAGTGAACAAACCTGAAATGTCTTCTAGGGAGAGAATCACACAAAAGGAAGTCCATTTCACCTCAGTGAAATGATACAAGATCATCTGAGAAGGGATAGGCTACCCACTCCAGTATTCTTGGGCTTCCCTGGTGGCTCAGCTGGTAAAGAATCCGCCTGCAATGTGGGAGACCTGGGTTCAATCCCTGGGTTGGGAAGATCCCCTGGAGATGGGAAAGGCTACCTACTCCAGTATTTGAGCCTGGAGAACTCCATGGACTGTATGGAGTCACAAAGAGTCAGACACAACTGAGTGACTTTCACTTTTGTGTTATTGTTTGTAAGTGATTTGTTACTCCAGAATAACTACTATACAACATTCATTATTTTCCTAAAATATGTCTCAAGATTCCAAGGCTTCTGTGAAGAAAAAGAGAAACTAACACGTTCTGAGCACCTACTATGTGCCAGGAACATGGCTCCATTACATTATGTTGACCACTTTGCAAAGCAAGGCTCACATTATACTTATTTATCAGCCAAGGAAACTAAGGTTCAGAAGGAAGAACAATGGCCTCAAGGTCAACTGGAAGATCCAGAATTCCAGACAAGATGTTCCTGAGTCCCCGTTATCCTCAAGGCTCCAGCTGGGACCCTGGGTTCAAGAGACTCACGTGCATGATCTCTGCACTCTTGGTGAAAATCTTGATATAGGGCTTCAAGATGTTGAAGTGGAAGGCGGGTGTCAGCATGCGACGGTGGCTGCTCCACTTGTCACCGGCACTCAGCAGGAGCCCATCCCCTAGCAGAGACAGCCACAGGGAGTGAGCAAAGGAACCTTCCCCTGGATCCCCAAAGTCATCCCCAATCCCCTTCACCTACAGTTACTCACCAAGCCAGGGTTTTAGAGTGCCATAGAACTGCATGTCTTTGGGTGCAATGGCAGCTGAAATGAATAAAGAAAATCAGGGGCCACGTAGATGGGAAGGAGAGGGACTTTTGCTGAGAGATGGAGGCTTCCAGCCAGGAATCTACATTCCCTCTCCAAGACCAATATAACAGAATGGGACCAAGAGCACAGGAAGCTGGGAAGGGAGAAGTGACCAGACCAGGCCGCAGCACAGAGAAGAGCAAAGGTAGAGCCCATAGACACAACTCAGTGTGCTTAGACACACCCCAGAGTGACACAACATGCCCCAACATTCCTTGACATAGCCTACAGAGTCCAACACATTCTGACACGGAAGCAAAACCCAGCCCTCTACAAAACACCTTTACAGGGACCAAGAACACCACACCTGCCCCAGCACGGGGACCTCTTCTGAGACATCTGACATGGCCCCATGTGTTACCATGGCCTGACATGGCCCCAACATGCATGACACAACCTGAAATGATGCAACAGCGCTGCCATGGACCTGAAGACCATCTGACCTGTTCCCAGGGAGCCCCAGGCAGGCTCCAGGCAGGACTTGAATACAGTGACCTCACAGACATGAACCAAGTGTGATCCAGGCATACCTTAAGACCTAAAACAGGCAGGATTCACACAAGGTCTCAGGCATTTCTCAAAGTGATCCTGAGCCCCAGACCTGAGGCAAACCTCACATGTGGCCCAGGAGTGATTAACAGGAGAACCAGACAATCTCTAATGACATTTCAGATAAGAACCGGAGAGACTCCTAGATGCCTCAAATGTCCTTGGCCACAGGTGAGCTCCAGACATGACTGAGAACATCTTTGAGCTCAGGTATAAAATATACTAGGTGGCACCAGGTATAACATACACCAATTGTAACCAGAATCCATGTGGATACATAAATGTGACCAGATGTAGCCATGCAGCAGACACTGCACAGACATGACTGGAGGTCAGGCAGGTGGGAGTCTGCCTTGAGAAACAGTGGTACCCTGGCCACACCACCCCCCCCCCCACTGTCTGCATCATGATCAGCTGCCCAATTAGAAGCAACACAGACCATGACAGGGGACAAGCTGTGGCCAAGGATCTACCTGGAGCAAAAAGCACAGGTTTGATGCAGGTGGGGTGGATGATGTAGATGACCACGTGCCAGGGCCCCACCCACCAGCAGCAAGCATCCCCATAGGTGCCGGCCAGGCCCTGTGTGTACAGAAGACCTTCCTTCCAGCTCTGAATCTGGAGAGGAACAATTAGGACCTAATTCAAGCTCTTCTAGGCTGCCAGAGGGAAGGACCTGCAGGGCAGAGAGCCGCACCTGAAGCCATGAATCAATTTCATCAGCTGCTCCTCTGTCCTCACGCTTTCTGAGGCTCCTTCCCCACACTCTCCATAAAGGACAGCTGGATGTCCCTTCAGGTGCAGGGATAGAAAGGGTCTTTCCCTGTGTGGACCCAAACACCACGTTCAACTCACTTCTCTCCCACCCCCATATTCCAGATAAGGAAACTGAGGCTCTGAATATTGAAATGACTTGCCCACAGTCACACAGATACTATGCCTGACACATGAGGCCAGGTGTGCCTGAATCCAGGGTCTGAGTTCTTAACCACTGAACTGCTCTGAGCCCTAAAACAATAGCTCAGGTAACCCTGTGCCTGCCAAGACATGCAATCAGACTCTCAGGAACATGGGAATTGGTCTTATGACCCCAGCCAGGCAAATTAAAGGGAACCTTCAACTTTTTCTAAAACTGTTTTTAATGAGTTCACTTTTCTATGGGGGTTGAGCTTGGAGGATTCAATCTTACCAGGATAAGAGGGAAGCCATCACAGATGAACACAGAACTAAATGATGAAAATAGATTTCTGATGACATTTTAAGACCCAGATCCAGCTGTCCTGAAGACATCTTCCTTGGAGTTTACAGTCAACTGATACTCTTTCTTTGTATAGATCATACAGGGTTGAGTTTCCACCACTAACAGCTGAAAGAAACTTCAGCAGCCAGAGAGAGCTAGGGCCCTTCTCAGAGTCACTCAGCATTCTGGTGTCAGAAACCAGGTCTCTGTCAGAAGCTGCCCATTCCCCTGCTTGCCTGGTCTGTCTGTGGATGGGCAGGGCAGGGGACAAAGTTAGGGAGCCAGGGTGGGATGAGGTAGACTCTCCTCAGGGAGATTCCTGGGCACTGTGTTGGGGGCCAGAGTGAGGTACTCCGCCCATGACAAAGGTCATGAGGAAGGAGGCTCGACATACGCAAAGGCGGGATCGAGCCTCAGGAGTCCCCCTGGAACTCCTCGAGCATCTACCCCCATAACCAGAGCCTGCCTACTTTACTACTTTGTGCTCTTACATACACCTCTGACTTTACGGGGGGCTGTCCCCCACCACCTCTTTCGGAGAAGGAGTTAACCTAGAGCTCCAGTCAATAAAAACTCTTGGGTGTGACAAGAGTGTTTTAACCTACAAACTCCTCTGAAGGTTCTCTAGCCTGCCTGACAGGCTCGTCAGGCCACATGTGATTGCTCACAGCCTCCCAACCGTGAGAGGCACGAGATGCTTTAAACCCTCTAAAAACAGGTTCTTTAGAGAAGTTAGAAAACTATAAGTATAGTGGGCTAATTAGAAATTGTGTTGGTGAAGGGTTTTTCATTTGTTGAGCCAACGTTTGTTGCTAAGTCTCCATATCCCCTGCCCTTACACACATTAATGAATATATAGAAGGAATAAGTATTAACCTTTGATATTAATCACGTTAGACCTTAGGCTAAGTAAATTCTTTCCTTAACTAAAACCCACTACACC
>NW_011494550.1:317096-317283 GCF_000754665.1 Bison bison bison
AACTTTATTTGGGTGGCGTCTGTTTTGAGACTAATCAGCCCTGGAGAAATAAGTGTCCTGACTGACTGACCGCTATCACAAGGAGAGGGTCGTAAATTGTCAGCAGGCCCCTCTGGCCAGAAGATGATGTAACACCCCTAAGACCTCTGTATACATTTGTGTGAAGCACCTGACTTTAATAAAAGTC
>NW_011494550.1:317383-326382 GCF_000754665.1 Bison bison bison
TTGGGTGGCGTCTGTTTTGAGACTAATCAGCCCTGGAGAAATAAGTGTCCTGACTGACTGACCGCTATCACAAGGAGAGGGTCGTAAATTGTCAGCAGGCCCCTCTGGCCAGAAGATGATGTAACACCCCTAAGACCTCTGTATACATTTGTGTGAAGCACCTGACTTTAATAAAAGTCAGGACTGCTGTCCCCATGTGACTTTTGTATAACATCTCAGTGTATAAAAACAGACTCTGGAAAATAAAGAATTGGGATCAGTTTCTCGAAATACTGGTCTCCCCATGTCGCTCTCTCTCTCACTCTGGTTGAGTCTCCATCTGGAGCGCGGAACCCACCATGCTTACTAATTATGCCTGGGCTTCTAAGATCCGACCGGGGAGGCCTCAGTGTCTCCTCTCCTTCGGGAGAACGGAAGGATGCCTGCGGCCTACGTAAGTGGTGCAAACTTCTTGTCTTGAAGTTTTATTGGTCTCCCTCGTAAACCAAGCCACTCAGCCTCTTTTCTCCACTGAATTTTCCTACTGAGCTATCCTCATCCTATTACTCTTTATATCTTTGATAAAATATTTAAATAAATAAATAGGTCGCCGACGCCGTTCCCGCTTCGAATACCCTGGATCAGCCGGGAAGGAAGGCCCAGAATTAGAAGTGGCTGAGCCACAGGATACGGTCAAGAAACCGACCCACTGGAGAGGTGGATGTCACAAAAATAGCAGCCCAGATCATGCACCAGACATAAATTTTCATTGCTGGGGATCTGGGGATGAGTGAGGGCAGTCCTGCCAGGGGGCCTGGGATGCTATGGATGCCCACTGCATCACTCTACCCTCTGCTTTCAAATATATCTGTTCATTGTTCCAGATCCAGTTCCAGCACCTCCTCTTCCAGAAAGCCTTCCAACATGCCCTGACAGAGGACCTTGCTTCTTTTTGGGTCGCCACAGCCTATCTCCCTCCAGCCAATTCCTGACCAACCATACCAGGTCAGGGATATCCTGTTCCATCTCTGAGTCCTGAGATTGGGACATCTTTCAACAGGGCACCAGAGTGGGGTATAGATAACAGAGTGAGGAAGAAGGAGACAGTGAAATGGGGGCTGATGAATATATGAAAGAAAGGAGGAAACGGCTGAGCCAGAGAGGGGAGGAGGGGCCATGGTCCTGTAGGGGCCACATCAAATGTTGGCAAGGAGGAGCTGGAATCCCTCAAATGTGTCATGGCACCCACCACCACAAGCTCTGCCTGGGTACCTGAGGCGTTGGTGATGCTCCGGAGCATGTCAGGGTGGCAGAAGATGACCATTGGGATAATGGGGCCAAACCAGATCAAATATCCACAGGGGTAGTTGGCCGCCATCTGAGTGAAGTAGATCAGGCCCTGCTCCGTGGAGGGCACCTGCAAGCAAGGGAAGAGCCATCACTTCCAGATGGAGCAGTGGGCAGTATGTCAGATTCTGTACAGATGGAGAGAATCTCTGCTTCCTCCTTCTCTGAGGGCAGAAGGGACATGGAGCATCTCCAAGTCCCAAGGATGTACCCCAGGACACAGGGAAAAGACAGGCTCTCTACCCATAGGGAGGTTGACCTTGACTTAAGAAGTCAGATTTTTCATGTCCTGGGAGTGGTCCCAGTTCCAGGAGTGCCTACAGGAGGAGATCCCTATGGGGGAGGTTTGTGGATGCAGGGTGGCCTCAGGACTTCTCCCTAGGTTTGGGTCCCACATCCTTTCATAATCTGGATGGTTCACATGGCCTCCAGTTCCTTACATGGTAAAGGGTCTGCAGACCTGGGACCTTCCAGCCCTGGCAGATCCCAAGGGACAGACATTAATCAAGAAAGCATCTCAGACCTACAAACTTTCTCTGTTGGCTAGGCTCTGTGAAGAGTGCATCCTGTCTGTCTATTCCTCTGCAACCTCAGGATACAACTTTCAATCACACCACTTATAGATGAAGAAACTGACACCATATGCAGCCCAACGGGAAGAAGATGATGCTCCTAGAGAAGCGTCAGGTCCATCAGGATGCTCCATTCAAGCTTGACAAAGGTGCTCCAGGTGCTCTAGGCAGGTGAACATACGTCACTTTTACTTTGGGGCTTTGTTCCCCTCTCCCCAAGGACCTCAGGTGAGGGTTCAGTGCACTTTGAGAACTGGTCCAGAGAGAGAGAGTGACTCAGCCAAGGTCACACAGCAAGAGGGGCCGCAGGAAGGAAAAGTCCAGATCAGACCACACAGCCAAGCCCTTGGAGGGAAGAGCAGAACTGCAGTAATTTTATAACATTCCTGTCACCTCCAGGGCTTGCAGAGACCATTTCTAGACCCAGACTCTCAGGAAATCTACACAGCAAGCTTTGGAGTGCCCCCTGTTCTGGGTTTCTGAACTTTGCCATAATAAACAGGAAAATTGTAGTCAAGTTCTCCCTCAAGTTGTAGTTCTCATCCCAGACAGGAAAGAAAAAATGTTCTCATCTCTCAGCCGGGCTGTTAGATGGGAAGGGCTGGGTACTCATTCCTTTGACCTTGACAGAAGAGGGTAATGGCAAGTTCATCACCTAGATAACCAAACATTTATTTTGCATGCTTACAGTATGCCAGCCCTGGAGTACACACTGTAGTGACTGCTCCCTAGAACTAGCATCAAACTGCTGCTGCTAAGTCACTTCAGTCGTGTCTGACTCTGTGTGACCCCACTGGAAGGTGATTAATATATAATTGGACAATTGACTGTTTATTAATCATAAGCAGAACCAATTCAAAGATCAAAGTCTGGGGCACAAAGTTGGCAAGTACAGAGGGCTTCTTAAAGAAGAAGTGAACTTTATCCAGGTTGGGCAATGAGCCCATTGGGATATCTTGGGAGGACAGAAGGTAAGATTAGAGGAAGGGATCCTGGGAGAGGGTATGGGGAGCTGTGGTCCTATAGGTGGGAGTGGGGAGTTGATAGCCAATTCCTGTGGGACAGCTGTAACCCAGAATGAAAAGACACAGGAAATGGACCACAAGCAGAGCAGACCCTGGACAGCACCCTTGAGGAGACCTCAAGGTCACCATGGAGACTGGAGAGGCCAGGAGACCAGGCTCTGTACAGCCTGAACTAATGTGCTGCTGCTGCTGCTGCTGCTGCTAAGTCGCTTCAGTCGTGTCCGACTCTGTGCGACCCCATAGACGGCAGCCCACCAGGCTTCCCCGTCCCTGGGATTCTCCAGGCAAGAACACTGGAGTGGGTTGCCATTTCCTTCTCCAATGCATGAAAGTGAAAAGGGAAAGTGAAGTCTCTCAGTCGTGTCCGACTCTTTGCGACCCCATGGACTACAGCCTACCAGGCTCCTCTGTCCATGGGATTTTCTAGGCAAAAGTACTGGAGTGGGGTGCCATTGCCTTCTCCGTGCACTAACGTATGGAAGTCAGGCGGGAAATGGACCTCAAAACAGACTAGGGCTGGAAGGACAGGATGTGGGGAAGGTCTCTATGGCAGAGCAGAGGAATGAGTGAGTGAGGAAGAGGGGGCTCCCTGGCTTCCCTTGCTTCTCTGCTGTCTTAGACCCCACCCCCAACCTGAGCCCCATTCCTGACCCTCAGAAAGTCTATCCACCCTGATCCCCCAGACCCATTCTGCTGCCCATACTCACCAGGTTCATGTGACCCAAGAACCAGTTCGGTTTTGGGGGCTGCAGGAAACATCGGAGGCGGCGAGAGTTGTTGTAGAAGGTGTAGGTCCAGGCCAGGACGCGGGCCAGGATCCAGGAGACCCCAGCCAGGAGCGGCAGCAGCCACGGGGAGGCTGCCAGCGGCCCGAGTCCCAGTCGAGATAGGCTCAGCTCCAGCATCCTGTGGGGCAAACAGGGTGAAGGCTGAGCTCCTGAGGGTGAAAGAAGAGGCAGTGATGGTGAGCTGTGAAGCAGAGATAAATAGAGTGGAGGAGCAAGGGAGCAAAGGGCAGGGTCAGTGCTGGGGACAGGGCAAGACAGGCTCAGAAATGGGCAGACATGGGCTCAAAAAAGGAAAGTCAGGGTAAGAGGGAGAATCAGAGACAGAGAGAGATAGAAAGACACACACACAGAATGTTTGTGTGTTAGTTATCTACTGACATCCACTCATCTCCCAGACCAGCTTGTTCCCTGGAGCCACCCTGCCTAGAACAGTGGCCTTTCCCACCCCAGGCCAGGCTCCCCAGCCCCATGACCCCCAGCCTTTCACCTTCTGCCAAGAGCTGCTTGTACTGCACAACTCCCCTCCTCCTCCTGGGACGGCGTGGTCTGACCCTGACCCAAGAAAAAACTGCCAGGATCCACACTAAGCCAGCCAATCCTCACTGCCTGCTTACCTCCTCCCTATCTGGAGGCTGTCCAAATAAAGGGTGAGGCCTGTGAACAAGTTCAGGGTCACAGTTTGTACACTGGATGCTCAGGACTCATCACATCCCAAATGGGAAAATCGTGGGGCAGGTAAAGATGACTCTGGGCTCCCAGGTGTGCAGCCATACCTGCTGCTCTAAGCACAGTGTAGCAGATAAAAGCATGAACATTCAGGTATCATGCAAGCAGGGCCTAGCTCAGCCTTGTCTGAAGTCATTTCCAGGGCTCCTCTCCATGCCTGGGCCAGGAGGGTGTCATGTAACATTTCTCGGCACAGAAACGGGGAGCTTGGAGACCTGAACTCTCTGACCTCCTGGTGACACAGCCTGACAAGAATTCAAGTCCTGCTTCTCAGCAGCCCAGGGCCCAGGTTGAGACACGACTGCTGGGAGCAGGAGCAGAGAAACACCCCCGGCTGAGAATTACAAAGGAATAAAGGACTCAGTCGGAAGAGGGCATCTTGAGACATGAAGGGTAAGGCTGCAAGGGACCTAGAGAGAATAGTATGCACACAGAAGAGGCAGAGCTGGGAGTGGAGTTCTGACCCACCCTCATTCATACTGTGGGCTTTGAAGACCCTCTCTGATCTCAACCTTCCTATCTGGGAAATGGGATGTTGGATGAGACCCTGAAATAAGATTTGCATAAAGGAAACAACTCTGTGTGACAACTGTATATGAGAAGTGCATACTGTGTGCTGGGTCCCTCAAAAAGCATGCCTACAGTGTGTCAGAAGCTCTGCATAAAGCGTGCCTGTTATGTTCTGGATGGGCTACTGAAAGTGCACCTACTGTGTGCCAAGCACTCTGCATAAATCCTGTCTACTGTATGCGAGGTGTTCTACATGGCCAGGGTGTACTGAAGATTCTCCACAAGGCGTGCCTACTAAGTGCTGAGTCCCTACACAAGGCACACCTACTATGTGTTAGGTGTGGTATGTAAAGAAAACCTACTGTGTCTTTGATAATCTATGTAAAACACAGCTGTTGCGTGCTGAGTGCTCCATGTATAGTATGCCTACTGTATGTCCAGCGCTCTACATATAGTAATCCCACTGTGTGCAGGATGTTCTTCCAGCAAGATAATGCATCACCTTTCCCTCAGGGCTCTGGGCCAGCACCCTGGGGTCAGGCAGATGGACCCAAGTGATGGCAGAATGAAAGATACCTATTTAACAAAAGAGTAAACTGAAGTTCATAGAGGTAAAGCTCTAACCTAAGTTGCAAAGCTGGAAAGAAGCCAGGTCTGTCATACCGCCAAGCCTAAGCCTTTCTCCTGTGCTATACTGTTCCACTCCCATTCATAAGGGATGACACTCTACTAATCTGGGGGCGTTTATAATGGTGGGTTCTCTGCCAATATGGTCACCCCAGTGGAGAGATATCTTGAGGTCCTCGTATCATCACGTGGATCATCTTCCCACATCTGGGATGAACCACCCAGTGGATCTGGTGTCCCCTCCTGGTCCTTCCTTGATCCTGTCCAGAACTGTCCTGTGGTGTGGTCTCAGGTGACAGAGAACTTGAAGGATGGAGCTCCTGGCAAAGAAACTGAGCAGGGGAGTGGGGAGAGGACTGTCCTGAAACTGGTGGAATGCTAGAGAGACTCCAAACATCCTTCCCCTCAACACTGGCTGGGGGATTCAAGTGGAGGATCCTAATGTTCTCAGGGGTGTGGGGTGCATCTTCCCCCAAGAATGACCTTCTCCTCCACAGGGGTAGATTCTGCCTCCTGGCAAGTTCATTCACATCAGGGTTAAAGTGGCAAGGCCAGAATATGATAAACCATGAAATGACAACATACACATAGAAGGAGCCCCAGTGCCTGAAGGGGTTCAACTCACTGCAGACCAACTATGGGCCAGGAATAAGCAGGAAGCCTAGAGCAGGAATGGCAACCACCACCCAGCATTTGCCAACAGGGGCCACTGAAGCTGTTTGACGCCTTCTCATGTATGAACTTTTTTGTTTGCTTTTCATTTTAGAGTTGAGGAAACTGAGACTGAAAACTATGTGAGTGACTCACCCAAAGTCATGTATGTGATGGAAACAGGCTGTGACCCAGGCCTCACGCTGGGTAGCCTGAACCATGAAGCTCTCCTTCTTCCCTGTGTGTAAGTGGGCATTTCATTAGCATCACCTCTCATGGAAAATGGGAGGGATCACTAAGAGACAATGCTTACAGAACACAGAAGACAGAGGAAGGGGTCAGTAAATGCAAGTCATTGTTTGTTGTTGTCGTTGTTATTGACGTAATCTTCCAACAGCCTTGGCCCAGTTTTACAGAGAAGGAGCTGGAAATTCAGAGATGTGAAGCAACTTGCAGCAGCTCCCCAGCAAATTAGTTAAATAAGACTGTACAGGTGATAGCAAAGCCTGACACATAATAACACTCATTGTAAAACTGGGAAGGAGAGAAAGGTTTGCATCAGGCAGTTCCAAGGCTAGGCTGCCGAAAGTGTGGTCCTCAAACTGCCATCCCACCATATCACCTGAGAGTTTGCAAATAAATACAGAAACCCCCGTGTGGAAACAGACTCCGAACTGCATCTAAATAGATACCTAGGGGAACTGTGTACACTGCTTCGAGTTTTAGGAAGTGTTGCCATAAGACTCCTGAGCCTGGATTCAGAAAAGGACACAGGGAGCACAGTGCCTTCCTTCATCCTGCTAATTCTAATTTTCAGTTATAAAGAGAAAAATCTATACCTTTGAAGCTGTTCCTACAACCATGATTGTTACTATTTCAGGCACGGGGATGCAGCAGTGAGCACTGCAGATATTTTCCCTGCTGTCAAGGGGCTCACATCTTGTGAGGAGAGGGGCAATGATTGAATGAATCACCAAGGATGTGTCAGAGAGTGGTGAGTGATGTGTCCAGAGAACATCCTACCTTAGTCCAAGGGTGTGGATGGGCAGAGACCTGAATGAGGAGCAACAGCCTCCAAGAACAGACATTGGGTAGAACATCCAGGCTGCACAAAAGGGCAAGTGGGTGTTGTCCTTTGACATCTGTGCTAAAAGTTGATATCATGTGATTGACCTTTAGCATCTGGTCCCATTACTTCATGGCAAATAGATGGGGAAAAGGTAGAAGCAATGACAGATTTTATTTTCTTGGCCCCCAAAATCACTGCAGATGGTGACTGCAGCCATGAAAATAAAATTAAAATTATCTACAAGCCTAGATAGCATATTAAAAAGTAGAGATACCACTTTACTGACAAAGGTTTGTATAGTCAAAGCTATGGTTTTTCCAGTAGCCATTTATGGACCATAAAGCATTGGACCATAAAGAAGGCTGAGCACCAAAAAATTGATGCTTTTAAACTATGGTGCTGGAGAAGACTCTTGAGATTCCCTTGGACAGCTAGATCAAACCAGTCAGTCCTAGAGGAAATCAATCCTAAATAGTCATTGGAAGAATTGTTGCTGAAGCTCCAATACTTTGGCCACCTGATGCAATAATCTGACTTGTTGGAAAAGACCCTGATGCTGGGAAAGACTGAAGGCAAAAGGAGAAGAAGACTGCACAGGATGAGATGATTAGATAGCATTACTGACTCAATAGACATGAATTTCAACAAACTCTGGGAGATAGTGGAGGACAGAGGAGCCTGGAATGCTGTAATCCATGGGGCTGCAAGGACTCAGATGTGATTTAGCTATGGGACAACAATAAATTGATCCTTATGAAGGGCAACATGCAGAGCAAATTCTAGCCCCATATTGAAGCTCTAAGCAGGTATCTAACTTTCTGTAGCCAGGACCAAATACTCAAGCCACAGCAGGTCTCTGTAGCCAACACAAGGACAGGGTCTACTGGCCTGGCTCCCCTGACTCCTGGATCAGGTGGTAGAAGGGAAAGGGGAGGCAGCACAGGAGGCAGGCACACTCAGAAGAAGAAATTCTGTGCAGAACCTGAGGAGGCTGGAGCATCCCCAATGGTTTTTCATCAAACACAAACATCTCAGCTGCCAAATCACAGAAGCCTGGCTTATGAAATGTCCCCCAGCCTGTGTTGAAAACACTTCACCCACTGTGCCTTCTCCAGGGGTTCTTCCACCCTCATCCAGAACCGTTCAGTGGGCAAGCTTGTATCACATCAGCTATTCTGGTCACTTGGTGTCACCCCTCTGAACCACTTTCTTCATATGTGTTAAATAGGCTGATAGAATGTCACAGAGAGTTGCAAACATCGTATTAAACAAAGACAGAGTAGGGGAAAGTATGTTTCAAAAATGGTATGTGAGTAAAGGTTCCATTCATAAATGAAACAGGAACGTGTGTGTATGTGTGCACACTTTGCGCATGTATTGGGAAAAAACCAGAGGAATCCACTCACCGTGGGGGAATTGGAGGAAGTAGAATTGTAGTCTCAGTCCCCTGGCCATGGACAAGTACTGGTCCCTGGCCTGTTAGGAACTGGGCCACACAGCAGGATGTGAGCGGTGGGAGAGCAAGCCAGCGATGCTTCATCTTTATTTAGTCACGCCTCGTGGCATTCCCAGGGTTCCCTGGTGGCTCAGCTGGTGAAGAACCCACCTACAATGCGGGAGACCTGGGTTCAATCCCTGGGTTGGGAAGACCCCCTGGAGAGGGAAAAGGCTACCCACTCCAGTTTTCTGGCCTGGAGAATGCCAT
>NW_011494550.1:326482-331201 GCF_000754665.1 Bison bison bison
ATATAGTCCGTGGGGTCACAGAGTCGGACACGACTGAGCTACTTTCACTTTCACTTTCATGGCTATCCCATCACCCCTAGATGGGACCATCTACTTGCAGGAAAACAACCTCAGAGCTGTCACTGAATCTGTATTATGGTAAGTTGTGTAATTATTTCATTAAATTCCACAATGTAATAATAACGGACATATAAAGTATACAAAAAACATCATGCGAATGAATCATCTGAAACCATCCCTTGTGCCACCTCGTCAGTCGAAATTTGCCTTTTGTAAAACTGGTCCCTGGTGCCAAAAGGGTTGGGGACCCCCTATTCTAATGCATTGATCACCCACACTGAGCTGCTATAATTTCTAAGACACGATTTTTTTTTAAATTTATTTATTTTAATTGGAGGCTAATTACTTTACAATATTGTATTGGTTTTGCCATACATTGACATGAATCAGCCATGGGTATACATGTGTTCCCCATCCTGAACCCCCATCCCACCTCCCTCCCCATCCCATCCCTCTGGGTCATCCCAGTGCACCAGCCCCGAGCATCTTGTATTGTGCATCAAACCTGGACTGGCGATCTGTTTCACATATGATAATATACATGTTTCAATGCCATTCTCTCAAATCATCCCACCCTCTCCTTCTCCCACAGAGTCCAAAAGACTGTTTTATACATCTGTGTCGCTTTTGCTGTCTCGCATATAATGTCATCGTTACTGTCTTTCTAAATTCCACATATATGCGTTAGTATACTGTATTGGTGTTTTTCTTTCTGACTTACTTCACTGTGTATAATAGGCTCCAGTTTCATCCACCTCATTAGGACTGTTTCAAATGTATTCTTTTTAATGGCTGAGTAATATTCCATTGTGTATATATACTACAGCTTTCTTATCCATTTGTCTGCTGATGAACATCTAGGTTGCTTCCATGTCCTGGCTATTGTAAACAGTGCTGTGATGAACATTGGGGTGTATGTGTCTCTTTCAATTCTGGTTTCCTAGGTGTGTATGCCAGCAATGGGATTGCTGGGTCATATGGCAGTTCTATTTCCAGTTTTAAAGGAATCTCCACACTGTTCTCCATAGTGGCTTGTACTAGTTTGCATTCCCACCAACAGTAAGACACAATTTTTAAAAGAAATAGGAATCTGGAATGGTGAGGAGCACATTGTTGTTGTCTAGTCATTAAGTTATGTCCAACTTTTTGGGACCCAATAGACTGTAGCCTACCAGGTTCCTCTGTCCATGGGATTTTTCCAGGCAAGAGTACTGCAGTGGGGTGACATTTCCTTCTCCAGGGGATCTTTCCAAGCCAGCGATCAAACTCACATCCCCTGAATCAGCAGGCAGATTCTTTACCACCGAGCCACCTGAGAAGACACAGCTGGCACATAAAATGGATGAGCAGTTCTTATTTCATCTTGCCATGAAGACACGTCTCCCAGGAACCGGCCTGGCATCTCTCTAGAGCTTAGGCAAGAGATAGATGGGCCCTGGGCAGAGCAGCTGGACTTTGTCAAGCAGAATAAATTGTAACTTTGTTTTCCCTAACACCCCAAGGACAAAGTTAATGGCAGGAACTAGCTCTGCTAGAACAAAGAGATAAGATGAGCAAATCTATCGCTCCTGAGGTCAAGGAAGTCTCCCCCACTGCACACGCACAGAGTCAATAAGGGAGGGGTTGCCGCCCCATAATAGGTATTGTTGAACCTCCCCCAGGCCTCTGCACTGGTATCCATTCGGACAAAAAGATGTGCAAGTGTGTAGAGGAGGGTCCTAGTGAAGGTCTTCCCTGTAGGAAGGACTTAACTGTAGCTCAAATGGTAAAGAATCTGCCTACAATGCAGGAGACCAGGGTTCAATCCTTAGGTCAGGAAGATCCTCTGGAGAAGGGAATGGCAATCCACTCATGGAGAATCCCATGGACAGAGAAGACTGGTGAGCTACAGTCCATGTGGTTGCAAAGAGTCTGACACTGAGTGACAAAACCACAGGGAAGGTCAGGTGTAAACAAAGAAATGAGATAAAGGACCAAAGGTAAATAAAGACCTGGAAGAACTGCCTTACTGGCGTGGGAAGCCATTCCCTCCTCCAGGGGATCTTCCTGACTCAGGGAGCGAATCCAAGTCTCCTGCATTACAGGCAGATTCTTTACCATCTGAGCCACCAGGGGAGCTCATAAATATGATTTAACTGCCTCTTTTCCATGCTCTTCCTCTTTAGAGGGGACACCTGCACTGTTTCTCTCTGGGTGTGTACTTCTGCCTTGCTTCTGTCCTAAATAAACAAACTTTCCCTGTGTGATTTTCCACATGTTATTCTGTGTCTCTGATAATAAATTTTGTACCTGTGTTTTACAGGCTTGCCTTAGAGAAATTCATTTTTCAAATGGGGCAAGAGACAATAGGGCATCTTCCTTCTTAGTCTCTAAGACTTGATGGTATAGAAGCTAGAATTCCCAGGGATTTTTTTGCCTCCCCACCCCCAGGCTGCATGTGTGTTAGTCGCTCAGTTGTGTTCAACTGTTTGTGACCCTATGGACTGTAGCCTGCCAGACTCCTCTGTCCGTGGGATTCTCCAGGCAAGAATACTGGAGTGGGTTGTCATGCCCTCCTCCAGGGGATCTTCTCTACCCAGGGACTGAACCCAGGTCTCCTGCATTGCAGGCAGATTCTTTACCATCTGAGCCACCAGGGAAGTTGTCCAGGCTATCCAAGTTCAATTCCTGTGCAAGAATCTAAAACTCTGCCTCAGTACCACCAGCTGCCATCTACCCAGGATCAGAACAAGCATGCAGGCTGCCTGCTACCTGAAATTTCACCATTTCTTCCTCATGTTGTTGCTGTTCAGTCACTCATTGTGTCTGACTCTTTGTGACCCCATGGACTGTGGCACGCCAGGCTTCCCTGTCCTTCACTATCTCCCAGAGTTTGCTCAAATTCAAGTCTATTGAGTTGGTGACACCACCGAACTATCTCACTCTCTGTTGCCCCCTTCTCCTCAGGCCCTCAGCATTTCATTTCTTTGTGTCAAAGGCAAATGGGCTTGCCAAGGGCAAATGTGCTGCCTCTGTGGAGATTGAACCCTGTGCTGCCACAGCTGCTGACCTTCAATACGCCCTGAAGGGAGTTCACGGTGGAGAATGAGGCACTTTGTGCCCCAGGAAAACTGGTGGAACAGGTCCTTAGATAATTAAATATTTTCAGGAACTGACTTCATAATCCTAATCCCTGTATTTCTTCATATCCAGAAAAGCATTAAACCCTCCATGGTGACATCAGCTCCTTGTGACTAGCACAAAACCTTTTGTAAGATAAGAGCTTGATTGCATGAACTCTCCCTTCACCAAAATCACATATATTCTCATTCCCCCACTACCTCTTTGGAGAAATTCCTCAGACCTATCTGAGATGCTCTCTCCAGGGCTGCAGTTCTCATTTTTCCACACCCCCCCCCCCCAAAAAAAACAAACAAAAAACTTCACACACAGCTCTAACATTGTGCATCTTTTGTTTGCTTTTTTTAAACTCAACACTCATCTCTTGGGAAAGTACAACTTCTGCCTTCAACAGAACTCACTGAGTTCAAAGTCTCAGCTCTGCCTCAGTGACCATGTGACCTTGGGCAGTTCAGTTGCCTTCTCTGAGTCTCATATCCTCCTCTGTAAATCAAAAGGTAGGTTTATTTTCCCAGGTAGTTGATTGTTCAACAACAACAACAAAACTGTGCTTGACCACCTACTGTGTACCACACACTCTGCTAGAACTCACGACATGGAATAAACAAGATAGACAAGGTCTCTGGATTATGGCTTTCTTGTCTGATGGAGGAGGCCAACAGGAAATAAGAACAAGTCAGATGGTGGCAATAATGAGTGAAATCAACAGCGTGAGATGTGCTAGAAAGTGACCAAGGGGGCTGCTGTAGACTGGACAATCAGGGAAGTCCTCCATGAGCACACAGCCTTTGAAGACACGGAGTAGTGGGTCTTGAATAAAGATCACCACCCATGCCCCCTAAAGCCTTGCTAGGACTGTAAAGACCCAGCACAAGTTGGGGTAATCAAATAGACTTTTTAAAAAGGTATCATTATTGCTTACTTCCTCAAACACACTGAAATACACAGAGAAAGGGAGGCAGTTTCATCCCATGTCATTATGTGGGAAAAGCAAGTATTAGCCTTGCCTGGTGGTTCAGATGGTAAGAAATCTGCCCGCAATGCAGGAGACCTGGGTTCAATCCATGGGTCAGGAAGATCCCCTGGAGAAGGGAATGGCTACACTCCAGAACACTTGCCTGGAGAATTCCATGGACAGAAGAGCCTGAAAGGCTACACAGAAAATGGGGTCACAAAAATTCAGACATGACTGAACAACTAATTCATGCACACAAGGTGTACTGGACAGGCACATTGATGAAGAAATCTGGCCAGAGGCTCAAGCAGGAAGCAACTATTGCATCTCACTTACCATAATAAAGATCAGGAAACCTAACCAGCCCCTGAGGGCACACGGAGCCTGAGCTGACCAGATCTGTAGACTGGGGCTGCCAACTTCTTGGCATACATACCAGAAGAACAAATGAGCTGGTTTTGGAAAAGGTAAGGCACAAGGAAAACTTCAGTAAGGTCCAAAAGACCCATTGTAAATTGCATTCACTTCCCTTGGTTGGAATTTATTGGGTGATGCTAGTTCTGACCTCTCCAACCACTCAGAAG
>NW_011494550.1:331334-334205 GCF_000754665.1 Bison bison bison
GGGGGGGGGGGTCAATAGAGAACATCCCTGTGGAGGGGGAAAGAGGGGTTTCTCATCCAAAAACCAATGGAGACAGCCCCTAAGAACATCACTCAAAGGGAGAAGAAAGTGCCTATAGGGAGAGAGGCAAAATTTTGCTCTCCATTCAGGTGTCTGCTTAGTCAGGGGGCAGAGGTACTGGCCAGGTACACAGGAGGTGAGTGAACTCCCATCTGTAGTGACATGTGGAGTTGAAACTGACCCAGGTTGAGAAAATGGACTACAGTAGCATTACTGAGTACAGATTTCTACTGCTCACCACAAGACAGGCAAAGAACAAGGTGCTGGGGCACGGAATAGTAACTTTTTTGGAAAGCTAGCAGACCGAGAAGATGGGCAACTGACCCAAAGAAACATCTTACTGGAGTTGGAAGTCAGGCTTCTTTTACACTAGAAAGGGAGGGGATGTGGCTGGTTGTTGTAGACTTCTTGGGTCCAGCCAGACACTGGAGGAGGTGTGATAATCCCTTGTTCTTAAAGCTCTCCATGCAGCTGTTGTCAAGATATTTATGTAAACCTACAAGAAGACAAGCATTTTCTGTTTTGCAGCATTTTATCTGTATATGAATGAAAAGGGTAAAAAAGAAGAGTGAAAAGGCTGCCTTAAAACACAGCATTTAAAATAAAAATGAGATCATGGCATCCAGTCCCATCACTTCACAGCAAATAGAAGAGAGAAAAGTGGACATACGTTCTTTTCTTAGGTTCTGAAATCACTGCAAATGGTGCTTGTAGCCATGAAAGTAAAAGATGCTTGCTCCTTGGAAGGAAAGTTATGACAAAGGTAAACAGTGTATTAAAAAGCAGAGACACCACTTTGCCAGCAAAGGTCCACATAGTCAAAGCTATGGTTTTCCCAGTAGTCATGTGTGGATGTGAGAGATGGACCATAAAGAAGGCTGAGCTCCAAGGAATTGATGCTTTTGAATTGTGGTGCTGGAGAAGACTCTTTAGAGTCCCTTGGGATGCAAGGAGTTACTCCTAAAAGAAAGCAGTTAAAGATTCAACCCTAAATATTCATTGGGAGGACTGTTGCTGAAGCTGAAGCTCCAATACTTTGGCCCCCGATGCAAAGAGCTCACTCACTGGAAAAGACCCTGATGCTGGGAAAGACTGAAGGCGAAAAAAGAAGGGAGACGCAGAGGGTGAGATGGTTAAATAGCATCACCAACTCAATGGACCTGAATTTAAGCAAACTCTGGGAGATAGTGGAGGGCAGAGGAGCCTGGTGTGCTGCAGTCCATGGGGTTGCAAAGAGTCAGAAGTGACTTATGGACTGAACAACAACACCAGTGAACAAAAAGTGTTATGGCTTTAAAGGTCAATCCTGGGAGGCAAAGTCTTGAGAAAGGGATATCATGTATATTTCAGGCTATAGGCAATGTTCTTTTACAAAGGTGCAGAGTCAGCATGCCTAAGCACTGGCAACACAGCACCAAAGGTTAGAGATAAAGGAATAGATCTGATGTGAAGTCACATTTGTTCTTCCCTGTTACAACAGGAGTTTTTAGCCATCTACCTACAGCCTCTCTGGGTCGAGAAAGGAGATGACATTTGGTAGTGGAAGGCATCTTCAGGCAATCAGACAGCGTTAGAGGATTGACATCTATCCTTTCCAGTGGCCACCTGCTTGCAGTTTCAGCTCATCTCTCTATATTCCAGGACCAGCTACTCCCTGTCCTGGGGGTTGTGTCAGCTCTCAACTGATGCTAGCCCCCAGAGTGCTACACTTGATGGTTCCCCTTGGTCCTGTTGTCAACTGAAATGAAAAACACACAGTGTAAGAGTAGCGAGTTTCAGTTTAATTCAGAGACCCTACTGAGGACTGTAGCCCAGAATACAGCCTCTCACATAGCTCTGAGAAACGGCTCCAAAGAGGTAAGAGGGGAGGTCAGCATACATGTGATTTTGGCTAAGGGGTACAGACAATCCAATATACACCTTGGGATAAGGTTATTGCCAGTCACAGGGAACAGATTTCTCAGTTAATCATTGAAGTACTTTTCTAAGTATGGCAAGATGCAAAATTCAGGCTCATAAAAATTTTTTCCTGAAATATATATATATATATATATATATGTATAAGTATCTAAAGGCATTTTTTGCCTCTTTTCCCAATGTACAGAGTACCCCATCCTGTTCTCTGTGCTGAATAGTGACTGCAGTGGCTAATGATTTAATCCTTATAGAACCAGATAGCGAGAAGTATTTCTTGCTTACACAGCTCATATTTTGTAAACGGCCCCTACCTAAACCCGACAAAGTAGCCCATCTGAGGTCCCTATCAGGACCCAACTATTACATTCCCCAAAGAGATGGAACACCTCAGCAATCCAGCCATGACAGTGTCCTTGATTGTGTAGGCACAGAAAAATTGAAATATTACACCCAACACCTGGAATGGGAGGGCGGAGTAGAAGGAACAATGGTTCTGTTAAGTGTCTCAGTTCAGTTCAGTTCAGTTCAGTTGCTCAGTCATGTCCAACTGTTTGTGACCCCATGGACTGCAGCACGCCAGGCTTCCCTGTCCATGACCAACTCCCAGAGCCTACTCAAATTCATGTCCATTGAGTTGGTGATGCCATCCAACCATCTGTCATCCCCTTCTCCTCCCAGATCTTTCCCAGCATCAGGGTCTTTTCAAATGAGTCAGTTCTTTGCATCAGGTGGCCAAAGTATTGGAGTTTCAGTTTCAGCATCAGTCCTTCCATTGAATATTCAGGACTGATTTCCTTTAGGATGGACTGGTTTGATCTCCTTGCTGTCCAAGGGACTCTCAAGAGTCTTCTCCAACACCACAGTACAAAAGCATCAATTCTTCAGTGCTCAGCT
>NW_011494550.1:334305-342948 GCF_000754665.1 Bison bison bison
TGATTTCCTTTAGGATGGACTGGTTTGATCTCCTTGCTGTCCAAGGGACTCTCAAGAGTCTTCTCCAACACCACAGTACAAAAGCATCAATTCTTCAGTGCTCAGCTTTCTTTATAGTCCAACTCTCACACCCATACATGACTACTGGAAAAACCATAGCTTTGTCTAGATGGACCTTTGTTGGCAAAGTAATGTCTCTGCTTTTTAATATGCTATCTAGGTTGGTCATAACTTTTCTTTCAAGGAGCAAGTATCTTTTAATTTCATGGCTGCATTCACCATCTGCAGTGGTTTTGGAACCCCCAAAAATAGTCTCTCACTGTTTCCATTGCTTCCCCATCTATTTGCCATGAAGTGATGGGACCAGATGCCATGATCTTCATTTTCTGAATGTCGAGCTTTAAGCCAACTTTTTCACTCTCCACTTTCACTTTCATCAAGAGGCTCTTTAGTTCTTCGCTTTCTGCCATAAGGGTGGTGTCATCTGCATATCTGAGGTTATTGATATTTCTCCCGGCAATCTTGATTCCAGCTTGTGCTTCCTCCAACCCAGCATTTTTCATGATGTACTCTGCGTAGAAGTTAAATAAGCAGGGTGACAATATACAGCCTTGACATTCTCCTTTCCCTATTTGGAACCAGTCTGTTGTTTCATGTCCAGATCTAACTATTTCTTTCTGACCTGCATACAGGTTTCTCAGGAGGCAGGTAAGGTGGTCTAGTATTCCCATCTCTTTAAGAATTTTCCACAGGTTGTTGTGATCCACACAGTCAAAGGCTTTGGCCTTTGACTACAAGTAGTCTATGTGTAACCAATTGTTTCTTTCCTTAGATGAATCTTGCAAAATGTTTTTCATTGTAATTGCTAATCTATGTGATTATAAATTTAAAAAATAATTTGAAAATTATAAAATTTTTAATTTTCAAAATTTTTAAAATTAAAAAGAAAAATGCTTAGTTTTATGGTAGTAATATGCTTATTGCATACTTAATGCCCTGCCTTCCATGCAGCAGGATACAACATATACAAACTATGAAAAGCCAGATGCATGCTCGTTAAAAAAAGAAAAATACAAGGACTCCAGGTTCCAGGATTCAAATCAGGACCACCAGACTAAATTTGGGCATGCTCTTCTTAAATGAATTTAAATGAGTTAAATGGTTATAACAACACTCCCAGGCTCAGAGTCAGCACCAAGCATGAATAACTACCATTGTTTCCTGATTTCATAACAGAATGAGGACTTGGGCAAACACTGGGCTTTGGGTCAGAGGGCTCATGGTCAAAGCTGGTCTTTGCCATTCTCCAGCTGATGTGCCCTCTCTGAACTTCACATTCTTTCTCAGTAAAAAAGGTAATAAACACAGGCCCTTGGGGACTGGAGGAGTGAACCTACATGAGTCTTAGTTACCTCTCTTACTAGGACCAAGTGAACAGTGTCTAGAGTCACCAGGTACCACATGCTGTATGAAAAGTGTTTCATGTATGTGTATCTACTACATATAAATGAAATTTCTACACCCAAAGGTATGCAATTAAGAGTAACTCAATTTGTAACTTGTGATATAAAAAGTGCATAAAGAGAATCCTTACTAAGCTTTTTCCTAACACAGTGCCATTTACAAAAATAAAGAGTGACTTGAATACTTAACACTTAAAGATTTTTAAAGACCCCCAGATGATGATTGTATGTTGTGGGAGGATGTTCATAATATATTATTATATGAAAACCCAGATTAGCAAGAAAAAAAATAGGATAAAACAGCATTTTTTTCTTGATGCAAAATTCACTTAAGATAAAATTCACTATTTTGACCACTATAAAAGGTTCAATTCCATGCATCTAGTACATTCACAATACTGTACAGCCACCACATCTCCTCTTTCTGCTTTCAAGATATTTTCATCATCTGAAAGGAGTAAGGTACCCAATAGCAGTCACTCTCTATTTCCCACTCCACCCTCCATCTCGTGAATCTCTCTCTATGGATTTACCTATTCTGCACATTTCATATAAATGAAAATATATAATATGGATGCTTTGTGTCCAGCTCCCTTCATTTAGCATGTTTTCAAAGTTCATTCATGTTGGAGTATATATCAGTGCTTCATTTGTTTTTATGACCCAACAATATTCCTTATTATGATACCTCATTTTGTTTACCCATTCATCTGTTAATAGATATTTGGATTGTTTCCCAAATATTCAACTTCTGGCAATTATGGACAGTGTCACTACAAAGAATCATGTACAAGTATCTGTTTTCAATTCTTTTGGGTATATACCTAAGCATGAGATGGCTGGATCATATAATAATTCGAGGTTTGACTTACTGACTATTTTCCACAGTGGCTGTACCATTTTACATTCCCAACACAGTGTATAAGGATTTCAATTATCTCACATCCTCACCAAAACTTTTTATTTTCCATTGTTTCATATTCTTGTGATCCTAGTGGGTGTAAAATGGTATTGAAAGGTTGTTGGTGAACGAAAAGATGCCAGGATTCTTGCCATCTGGAGGAGAAGAATTCAATCTGGGGCCAGAAACAAGGCTTGATCGCTCAGAGGTTTTATGTGATAAAGTGTTATTAAAGTATAAAGGAGATAGAGAGAGCTTCTAACATAGGCATCAGAAGGGGGCAGAAAGAGTACCCCCACTGCTAGTCTTCAGCTGGATGTTATATAGTCACTAGCAGTCTGTTAACGAAAGAAAAGAGTGTCTTAAAACTCAGAATGGCACCAGGCCCCTCATCCATAAGATTTATTTTGGGATAATCTTGGCACCAGATGGGCCATAAAACGATTGACTTGAATCTTGTAGAAGGACAGATTACCATACAAATAGTTTCATTTACATAGATTAGGGGAACAATATCTGTGTATAACATACTGGTTTGTCAAGTAGGTTCTGAGCCATTAGGTGGAACCGGCTTGAAGACAGAGTTTGGGGTAAATGAATAGTACATTAACATAGCTTAAAACAAACATTTCCATAAGAAAAATGCATTGGTTAACTCAAGGTTTGAGAAGAGTTACCTTCAGGTGAAACCAGGTGTCATTATGGCAACACAGTATTTTAAGAGAAACCTCCTTTTAAATTTGTATAGACAAGAAAAAAATATCGCTAGTTTGTTTTCTCCGGCTGCTTAAGAGAGATAAAAATGTCTGACACTTGCAGCCTATTTCCTCCGTTTGGAGACCCCTGGCCCTCCTGCCTGTTACCCTCTCAGTATCACACTCTGGCATTGATTTGCATTTCAATAACCTCTAATGATGTTGAGCATCCTTTCATGTGCTTGGTAGTCAGTAAAACAGCATTTTTAAAGGCGATTACATGATGTAATTGTAATACATTCAGATGTAAAGCCAAATTTTTACTGATATAAGGATTACATATACATTTAAAACGTGGCAATTTGTGTGAAAGGATATGAACAGTGATTACTTTGATATGTTTGGGCTATGGACATGATTTTTACTTCTTATTTTTTTATTCACATTTTTCTTCTATGATAAGGTATCATTTAGGGTACAAGACAAACATTTTAAATAAGAACTCTGAAGGCAAAGAAAAACAAATGTGATTTTCAGCTTAGAATATATTAAATACTTGCTCTTTTATGTTACAGGGCTTCTTTCTTATTAGTTAACCATTAAGTTTTCTGTCCCCCAACTTGTAGACTCCTGAAAGGGTCTGAGACTAGGACTCTGCCCCAGAAGCCCCTGCGGCCTGAGTCGTGGGGCAAGGTGCGCTTAGTCCTGGGGCAGCTACTGTCCCAGGTGCTGAAGGAAGTGGTCCCACTCCTGCCACCTCCATCTTCTCTGACTAATGTGAACCTGCTTAACCTCCACTTCCTAGAACAGCAAGACAAAAATGAAATCCTGGGTCACGTCTCTGTGAAGGGAAAAAGTTGGTTTTTTCAGTACCTAACTTCAGGTCAGCTTCACATTAAAGCTCCTGGCAACTGTGTAATAGATTTAACTATGGGGATTTTTTTACTTTCTGACTCTTCTACTGATAGTTTTCTTCAACAGCAGGTTTCCACCTGTCTCAAAACTTAAATATGACTTGTATGACTTTGAAGCATTTTAAATTTGAGAAAGTGATGCATAAAGAAAGGAGGAAATGAACTCTTATTGAGTACTGATGCTTACCAGATATTGAGTCAGTCACTTTGCACACACTTGTTTATTCAGTTTCTGCAACAGCGCAATGACATGGCTACTATTATGTAATATAAAATGAGGCTTTGAGAGAGAAACGATTTCCCCCAAACAAAACAGCTAGTAAATGGCAGACAGGGATGGTGACCTTGGCAGTACAATAGCAGGGAGTGAATCTGATCCTGGCTACATCAAGCTCTCTGGTCAACCTTCCCTAACGAGTAGTCTTACCCTCATGACTCAGGTTTGCGCTCCAGCTACCACATCAGCGTTCCCTCCCACACACATTCCTCCTATCCCCCAAGTTCACAGCCACTCCGGTCCTGTTGAACCTAGAAAGTACCAAGCGCCCCCTGCTGGCTGTTGATGAGAATAGCGCAGAAGTGACCACATAGTTTTTATTCCTGGGAATTTTCAGGGAGGTGGCTAGACCAGGGGAGGATTCCAGGAGAGAAAGGGCTGCTGTGTCATTGCTGGTCTGCGCTCAGCGGCTCCACCCGCAGCCAAAGTCCGCCCTCCGCACGCAGGATCAGCTCTGGCTTCCGGCGAGGCTCCTCACCCGGCAGGACGCGGAAGCGCAGTAGCGTGAGCGCCAGGACCACCTTCATCTCCGTCATGGCAAATGTCTGCCCGATGCAGTTCCTGTGGCCCGGAGTGAGGTCTTTGACTGTGCTGGGAAACTTCATCCAGGCCCCATCGCTCCTAGAATCTAGCTCACAACTCCCACCCCCACCCACAGTGATAGAGAATACGAAACTTGCCTGGGACCCCCACATAGGCTTGAATATCTAAGCCTGACCGAAAACCCATTCAGGGACACAGACCAGCAGGCAGGGAAACAGGACTCCCAGCACGATGTAGACCCCTTCTGGACCCACTATCATTCCCCAAACACTCCTATAACTTCCAGGGGAGGGGAGGGAAGGAGAACCAAAACTCTGACCATCTTCATTTTCCCCACTCCCCTACCAGAGAGTCAAGTCTGGAATCTCAGTCCCAGAACCTCCAACACACCACCCCATCCCTACCTCAGATGCCCACTACCCTCACCTGGGACCCACTGAGAAGGGAATAAAAGCCAGAGGTGACCTCCCCTTGATGTTTTCTGGCTCGAAGCGGAAGGGGTCATAGACCTGGGGGCAAAACAAGACAAGGCTACTGGATGGGATCTCCCAGGACATCCATCCTTGGAGAAGCAGATGTGTGTATAATGGGAGGGAGGTGATGTCTGATTTGCCAATCAGAATTCTGTAGTCTCCCCTGGGCCTCCCAAGGGGAATGGACAGGGATGATGGAGGTATGACGTGGGGGAGGAATCACCTCAGGGTCTGGCCACACAGATGGGTTGTGGTGGGTCCCAATAATATTGATGAGGCAGATAACACCTGTGGAACAAGAGAGGGCAGCAGGGCTAGGTCCTCACTGCCTCATTGACCCCTCTTTCTCACCAGGAAACTCCTTCCTTAGTCATTGTGAGTACCTTTGGGGATGACCCGGCCATCTGGAAGCAAAGTGTCCTGGGCATAGCGGCGGGAGATGACCGAGACCGGGGGGTGCAATCGCAGACTCTCCTTGATGCACATGGTCAGGAAGGGCAACTGGGCCAGGTCGTCCCTAAGGAAGCCCCACGACAACTATCCAGGGAGCAAAAACAGAGACACACCACCAGCCCTCCTGGTGCCCCATAAGATCCTCTCTGCCCAGAACAAAATCACAGATGGATCAAATATCTCCAAACTCAGTAAGTCATATACATAAATTATACAGCTTTTTCTTTATCCCTTGTACCTCAATTAAATGGTTTTTAAAAAGATAGAAAGAAAAGCAGTATCACAGAAGAACCAGACAAAATTGAGTCTGATGTTTTCAGCTTTTCTGAGCAACATACCCAAAATCTAGCCATAAAAATATTCAAAAATTTGTATAGAAATATATTATTCTTTACAGCAAGAACGAAATCAAAAGGCAGATGAGTAAGAAGCAAAAGAAACAGATTAAATGATGTTTACTCTTATTTATTACTGCACTACAGACACTAGTTAATGCAATTAGATGGGGGTGGGAAGGAGAGAAATATCATTTGAATGTGGGGGTAAATGTGTCATTTTTGGCAGATAATGATTTTATATTTAGAAAACAAGAGAATTCACTAGAAAATTTCTATAAACTTTGAAGATAAGATCCAGTAAGGGGACTGAGTTTTTTCCCTAATCCTCTTCATTTTGTGTGGTGATTTAAATTCTTAATAAATGGTACAGTTAACTAGTTCAAGATTAGAAAACTACACACTCCTATGGCCCAACACTCATTTCCCCTCCTCACTGTTTCCCTAGGTAACTTTGTTTTATGTATCCTTCCAAGGAGAGTGTATTGCATTTTAAAAGTTATATAGTATTAATAGCATGCTGTATAATGTACACCCTGGTCTGTATCTTTTTCATGTAACAGTATATCAGTGTCTTCTTGTACAGCTCCTAGACTTGTGTCAAGAATAGGGCCTTCTCTTCTGCGGAACTACAAATAATTTCCCATGGCTTCCTCTAGAGCCTTTGTGCCTGTGCGTGCTCAGTCACTCAGTTGTGTCCAACTCTTTGCTACCCCATGGACTGTAGCCCGCCAGGTTCCTCTGTCCATGGGATTCTCCAGGCAGGAATGCTAGAGTGGGTTGCCATTTTCTGCTCCAGGGGATCTTCCCAACCCAGAGACAGAACCCATGTCTCCTGTGTCTCTTGAATTGGCAGGTAGATTCTTTACCACTCTGCCACCTGGGAAGCCCTCTAGAGCCTTTAAGATACATTTATTTTATATTTTATGCCTTTGATTCATGTCGATGTTATGTTCATGTAAGACCTGAGAAAGAAGTTGGATTCATTTTTTCCATCTAACTCTCCAGTTGTTACAAGAGCTTTTATTAAACAGGCTTTATTTTTCCTATTGATATGACACTCCATATTTTTAGTGTTACCATGTTCACTGGGCAAGAAATTTATATCCATACATTGTTAGCTTTCCTGTGAGAAATAATAGAAAAGATGATGAAAAAAGATGATGATGACATCGACTATTTGGTTTAAATTTAGCAAGAAATGTTAGTGTCTGTATGCCACATGGACATATAGATGTTTCTCTATCCAGGTAGAATATATGATTTACCATAACAACGAGAGTATTTAAGGGTTAATTTAACAAAATGTGCATATGGTCTCCATACTAAAATCTCAGACTATATTTAAACTATATTATTTTAATATCCAAAATTGGTTATCCACTCCACACTCTGGAGTAGTGTGTGTTGATATTAGGAATTAATCTACCTTACACAGTCAGTCACATGTACAAATCGAACCCCTCCCTCCCTCCTGCCTCTCACTCCCCTTCTCCCCTATACCTTCTTACTCTCCATCTCTTCATTTTGGCCCCGCTATTTCTTGACCATAGAGCACCTAAAATGCACCTCAAAATAGCTACTGCTCATCTTGGAAGATCTAAGTTGAGGACATTTTTTCCAACCTCGATTTTCCTCTCTAAATAAAAACCCCACCCTGGCCATCTACACTGGTAATGTTCTGACCTGGGACTATTCCTCACCAGGCTGAGAGCTCCTGGAAGGCAAGACTGGGTCTGGTCCTTCCCGAGTCTCCAGGACACAGAATGGGACTTAGAAGAATTGGAGATGTCATAGAACTGAGAAGAAGGAGGCAGTGTACCAGTGTTTGTGGAATGGGGACTGGATGGAGGAAGATGCGGGTATCCCTGGACAGGTGGTGAATGACTTTAGTCCCTAAGAGTTCCATGTGAATCCTGGACTAAATAATATGAAGATATAGGGGTCAGGAGATCAGCAAACACTCATGGAATGAAGATGTTTGAAAACGTGATTTTTAGAGAGAAAGGTAACAGAGTGAAGGGGAAGTTCACATAGTGAATACGTGCTAAGTAGCAACATCTGCCCTCCCACATTGTCACCAGTTATCTCAGAAATCCAAGTTTCTGTCCTCAAAGCCAGAAAACTTTACCCTGCTATCCATACTGAGTAACAGATCCAGCTTCTGAGCTTTGCTACTATTCCCACTAAGTAATAATGACAAAATCCACACAAAATTTCCCTTATCCCCAGCCAGGAAACAGAGTCAGTGAGAGGGGTTCAGGAGCACACCATGAGGACCTGCACTCACCACTCAATCTCTTTAGACTCACGGTCCCTCAGAAGGTCTTGCACTTCTTGCCGGCAGCGTTCCTGGTATTCTGGGTGCTTTGCAAGGTTGTACAGGACCCAGGAGAGGCCACTAGCTGTGGTGTCATGGCCTGAGGAGTATCAAGAAAGGTTTGGATCTCTGGGCTACTTCAGCACCAGAGGGTGGACAGTACCCTCCCATGGGGAGGATGGGGAGGGGTTGAGTGGTCCAAGGTCCCCTTGGCAACATCCTGGAGTAGAGAGACCCAGCCTTCTAAGTAGTCCCACACTGGGACTCTC
>NW_011494550.1:343048-351700 GCF_000754665.1 Bison bison bison
AAACTGGGACCCTCACCCTCAAACATGAAGGTGTCAGCTTCAGCCCGGATATCTTCATCTGATAATCCCTTCCCATCTTCATCCTGGAGAGAAAGCAAGATCCCCAGAATCACACTAACTCATAGTCCCTGAGCCTAAACTGCAAAAACCTCTGAATCTCCATCATCCATCCAGAAACCCAAGCCCACCCGGAACTCCTAGACCTCTTATGCCCACTCCAGATGTCTTTATTTCTTTGCCTCCTATGTTGTGCCTGGTGATAGAAATCAGTGATCCATTCATATTTTTATGTTTTGATATGATGAGGGATTTTGGAGGAAAAAAGGTAATGTCCACCTGGGTTACAGGATGATCAACTCAACTAGCAACTTGTTTTGGAAGCTAGAGATTGAGCCTTGTCCCCAAAGACATCTGCTCACAGGCTTGGTGAGTAAATCCAAAGATCTTTTTATCCTGGAGATAGGGAATGGGTATTAAACCTATAGAATCATAGACTGCTTTCTCACCAAAGATGATTTATTTAAGCTCCAAACAATCTCTCTTTTCTTCTCTCCTCTCTCCCTCTCTCTCTCCGTCTTCCTATGCCTATCCATATACCTTTCCCTACCCACTTTAGGGAAGAAGGGGCAGAAGTATTAGCTGTCCTGTATGGGTTCCAAATTTCAAAATCTGGAGGTAATTCTGCTGTGATGCTAGTATGGCTGCATGTACAAGTACAAGTATCATGGTGCCCTCAAAAGAATTTGCAAATGGAGAACCAGAGCTAAGTTCTACTATGACTACTGAAATTAATGCTCTGCTCTGATCCAAGGTTCTGCATACATACAACACACACACACACAGAGACTAACTTATCAACTTGGAAGTAGACTAAAGTCTCAGGCCCTTGACAGTTTCAGAAATAGCAGTCCCTGCAGACAGTATGCCACACAATCTCTGACCCATACTTCCCTTCCTCAAGCACCTTCCATGACTCTCCAGTACCCTCTGTATCTTATTTAAGTTCTCTGATCAGATAAAAGTCCATTCTACTTCCTAAACTCAGATCCCAGAGGAACCCACCTTGGTCAACAGAAGCACATCGATGAAGTCCAAAGTCTTGGTCTTCACCTTGGCCTTGAGGAAGTCATCAGTACCCTCACTGGGAAGGGTGTGGCGCCGCTCCTGAATGACTGCATCTGTGAAGTCATGTACCAGGCGGCAGGCCCTGCGGAAGTGCCGCCAGTCTGGGGTGAGGAAGTACAGAAAGTCCATGTGGAAGAAGATCTGCTGGTTCCGCTTTGCCACAAGCGCACTGAGCTCCAAGATGGTGGCAATATATTCATTGGGCTTCCTGAAGGATGAGAGCATAAAGGGAAGCCACCACTTAAAATACCAGAAGCCCAGAAGCTGGGGGCTACCTCCCTTCAGGAAGCTGAGGCTCCAGAAACAGATGGTTCATAGATACAGTGTGGGGATGAGCCAGGAGATGTGGCTCTTCAAACTCTTCTCAACCCACATCCCATCTCCGTGAGCTGCCTCCATTCCCCAGGCACCCAGAGTACAGCTTAGACATCAGGCTTCTCTCCTTTCTCACCCAGTTTCTGTTCCCCATTCCTTCCCCACAGTGTTCACTCAATTCAGAACCTTAACCTTGCCCAGCTGATCAATGGGGATAACAGCTTCCTTACTCTCCTTACTTCCCGTGTCAACACAGTTGAATGGTGTTGTGCCTATCACAGTTGGTCTTGAGTCATCTGACAAGTGATCTCTTGGACATCTTCAAAGCTCAACTTTGACCATGACCTTCGTGTGCTCAAATATCTTCCTTGGCTCTCTGGAAACCTCAGAATAAATTTCCTATCCTTTTTGTTTGGTTTCAGAAGGTTTTAAGCCCACTCCTCTAAACTTATTTCCAAGGTGTCTCCTCACTATTGCACACACTTTGCTCATTTTAGCCTGCTAGTTTTTATCAAGGGCTTCCCTGGTGTCTCAGAGGTTAAAGCATCTGCCTGCAATGCAGGAGACCTGGGTTTGATTCCTAGGTTGGGAAGATCCCCTGGAGAAGGAAATGGCAACCCACTCCAGTATTCTTGCCTGGAGAATCCCATGGACAGAGGAGCCTGGTAGGCTACAGTCCATGGGGTCACAAAGAGTCAGACACGACTGAGCAACTTCACTTTCCAAGCAATTCTACCTACCTAAAAGGATATCTCCGGAAGTGGGAGAAGGGTCCTAAGATGGTGGAGGAATAGGACAGGGAGACCACTTTCTCCCCCACAAATTCATCAAAAGAACATTTGAATGCTGAGTAAGTTCCACAAAACCACTTCTGAATGCTGGCAGAGGACATCAGGCACCCAGAAAAGCAGCCCATTGTCTTCAAAAGGAGGTAGGAAAAAATATATAAAAGATAAAAAGAGAGTCAAAAGAGGTAGGGACAGAGATCCATCCTGGGAAGGGAGTCTGTAAAAAGAGAGAAGTTTCCAAACACCAGGAAACACTCTCACTGGCAAGTCTGTGGCAAGCCTTGGAACCTCAGAGGGCAGCATAACTGGGAGGAAAAATAAATAAATAATCAAAAGCCACAGATTATGTGCCCAGTGGTAACTCCCAGCGAATAAGCAGCACAGACACCTGCATCTGCCACTAGCAAGCAGGGGCTTGGCAGGGAGGCAAGGGCTGCATTGCTTAGGGTAAAGACCAGGCCTGAATGCTCTGAGGGCAATCTGAAGAAACTAACTTGAGATAGCAAACCAGACTGTGGGATAGCTATCCCGCGAAAAGCCCTAACCTAAGACACCACCAGGCCCACTCACAGAACAAAGGACTGAGCAGAGCTAGCCGGCTGTGGACTGGCCCACCCCCCACTGGAGACAGGCAGGTGAGGGCAGCCAGAGCCGGAAGGGAGCTATCGTGGCCCCAGAGAGGCATCATCTACCAACTGCAAGCAGGCTTCGTTGCTAACCAAGATTTCTTGATATTCTGGATGGTCGACATCTGCCGGGAGGGTCACAGCCAGAGACCAGCTTCCCAGAAGAGACACACAGCACACCTGAGAAGGTGCACTAGTTGTACACCCAGAAAACCAAGTGGCAGGGGCGGGGGAGGCGATAAGTTGCAGCGACCCTGCTTGCCAGGCACCTGGTACCTTAGCTGCTTGGACCTGGGAAGACACAAAATGCAGGCTAAAACAATCCTGCACCTTTCTGGAGCACCTGAGTACCTGAACCTGAGCGGCTTAGACCTGGGAAGTGCATACAACCCAGGGCCAGCCTCAGACAGTTCCCGGCAGAGCAACCTAGAGCCTAAGCAGTGCAGACAGGGAAAGCACAAACGCTGGGAGCTGGGGCAAACCCAGTGTGGCTGAGACACTGCGAGCACACGACAGTGTTATTTGTTTGCAGTGTTCCTCGCTCCCCACAGCACAACGAAATGAGCCTAAAAAAGTGTCCACCACCGCCACCTTGTGTCAGGGCAGAAATTAGGCACTGAAGAGACCAGTAAACAGAAGAAGCTAAATAAAACAGAGGGAACCACCTTGGAAGTGACAGGTGCAATAGATTAAAACCCTGTAGTTAGCACCAGCTACATAGGAAGGGGCCTATAGATCTTGAGAAGTATAAGCCGGATCAAGGAACTATCTGAAAATGAACTGACCCCACACTGTCCACAACAACACCAGAGAAAGTCTTAGATATATCTTTACTATTATCATTCTTTAAATTAAAAATAAAATTATTTTTAAGTCCTCTATTACTCTTTTAATTTTCATTTTATAACCTACTATTACTTTGCACAAAAGACCCTATTTTTTAAAGCAAACCTCATATATATATATATATTTTATAATTTTTGTGGCTTTGTTTTTTTCTTTAATATTGTATTTATGAGAATCTAAAGTGGAGAGTGAAAAAGTTGGCTTAAAGCTCAACATTCAGAAAACGAAGATCATGGCATCCGATCCCATCACATCATGGGAAATAGATGGGGAAACAGTGGAAACAGTGTCAGACTTTATTTTTCTGGGCTCCAAAATCACTGCAGATGGTGACTTCAGCCATGAAATTAAAAGATGCTTACTCCTTGGAAGGAAAGTTATAACCAACCTAGATAGCATATTCAAAAGCAGAGACATTACTTTGCCAACAAAGCTTTGTCTAGTCAAGGCTATGGTTTTTCCTGTGGTCATGTATGGATGTGAGAGTTGGACTGTGAAGAAGGCAGAGCGCCGAAGAATTGATGCTTTTGAACTGTGGTGTTGGAGAAGACTCTTGAGAGTCCTTTGGACTGCAAGGAGATCCAACCAGTCCATTCTGAAGGAGATCAGCCCTGGGATTTTTTTGGAAGGAATAATGCTAAAGCTGAAACTCCAGTACTTTGGCCATCTCATGCGAAGAGTTGACTCATTGGAAAAGACTCTGATGCTGGGAGGGATTGGGGGCAAGAGGAGAAGGGGACGACAGAGGATGAGATGGCTGGATGGCATCACTGACTCGATGGACGTGAGTCTGGGTGAACTCTGGGATTTTGGTGATGGACAGGGAGGCCTGGCGTGCTGCAATTCATGGGATCGCAGAGTCAGACACGACTGAGCAACTGAACTGAACTGAACTGAACCTCTACTCTAGATTTTTAATCTTTGCTTATTGGTATTTGTTATCAATTTTGCACCTTTAAGAACCCAATCTTCAGTACCCATTTTGACTTGGGAATCAGATTACTGGCTTGACTGCTCTCTCCCTCTTTTGACTATCCTTTTTCTCCACCAGGTCACCTCTATCTCCTCCCTCCCCCTTCTCTTCTCTACTCAACTTTGAATCTCTTTGTGTGTTCTGGGTAGTGGAGAACACTTAGGGAACTGATTACTGCCTGGACCTGTCTCTCACCCTTTGATTCCCCCTTTTATCCTCCTGGCCACCTCTGTCTCCTTCCTCCCTCTTCTCTTCTCTGTGTAACTCCATGAACATCTCTGAGGGATCCACACTGTGGACAGCACATAGGGAATTGATTACTAGCTAGCTTGCTCTCGCCCCTTTTGATTCCCCATCTTCTCCTGGTCACCTCTATCTCCCTCCTCCCTCTTCTCTTCTTCATGTAACTCTGTGAACCTCTCTGGGTGTCCCTCACTGTGGAGAAACTTTTCATCTTTAACCAAGATGTTTTATCATCAGTGCTGTATAGATGGAGAAGTCCTGAAGCTACTGTAAGAATAAGACTGAAAACCAGAGGCAGGAGGCTTAAGTCCAAATCCTGAGAACACCAGAGAACTCCTGACTCCAGGGAACATTAATCAATAGGAGCTCATCAAACGCCTCCATGCTGACACTGAAACCAAGCATCACCCAAGGGCCAACAAGATCCAGAGCAGACATACCACGCAAATTCTCCAGCAACACAAGAACATAGCCCTGGGCTTCAATATACAGGCTGCCCAAAGTCACACCAAACCCACTGACATCTCATAACTCATTACTAGTCACTTCATTGCACTCCAGAGAGAAGAAATCCAGCTCCACACACAAGAACACTGACACAAGCTTCCCTAACCAGGAAACCTTGACAAGCCACGGGTCCAACCCCACCCATAGTGAGGAAACTCCACAATAAAGAGAACTCTAGAAACTGTGAGAATACGGAAAGGCCACCCCAAACACAGAAATATAAACAAGATGAAAAGGTAGAGAAATACCAGAAGGTAAAGGAACAGGATAAATGCCCACCAAACCAAACAAAAGAGGAAGAGATAGGGAATCTACCTGATAAAGAATTCAGAATAATGATAGTGAAAATGATCCAGTATCTTGAAAACAAAATGGAGTTACAGATATATAGCCTGGAGACAAGGATTGAGAAGATGCAAGAAAGGTTTAACAAGGACCTAGAAGAAATAAAAAAGAGTCAGTATATAATGAATAATGCAATAAATGAGATCAGAAACACTCTGGAGGGAACCAACAGTAGAATAATGGAGGCAGAAGATAGGATAAGTAAGTAGAAGATAGAATGGTGGAAATAAATGAAACAGAGAGGAAAAAAGAAAAATGAATTAAAAGAAATAAGGACAATCTAAGAAACCTCTAGGACAATGTTAAATGCCCAAACATTCAAATCATAGGAGTCCCAGAAGAAGAAGACAAAAAGAAAGACCATGAGAAAATACTTGAGGAGATAATAGCTGAAAACTTCCCTAAAATGGGGAAGGAAATAGTCACCCAAATCCAAGAAACCCAGAGTGTCTCAAACAGGATAAACCCAAGGTAAACCAACGCAGGACACATATTAATCAAATTACCAAAGATCAAACACAAAGAACAAATATTAAAAGCAGCAAGGGAAAAACAACAAATAACACACAAGGGGATTCCCATAAGGATAACAGCTGACCTTTCAACAGAAACTCTTCAGGCCAGGAGGGAATGGCAGGACATACTTAAAGTGATGAAAGAAAATAACCTACATCCCAGATTACTGTACCCAGCAAGGATCTCATTCAAATATGAAGGAGAAATCAAAAGCTTTACAGACAAACAAAAGCTGATAGAATTCAGCACCACCAAACCAGCTCTCCAACAAAGGCTAAAGGATATTCTCTAGACAGGAAACACAGAAAGGGCGTATAAACTCAAGCCCAAAACAACAAAGTAAATGGCAATGGGATCATACTTATCAATAATTACCTTAAATGTAAATGGGTTGAATGCCCCAACCAAGAGACAAACTCTTGCTGAATGGTTACAAAAACAAAACCCCTATATATATTGTCTACAAGAGACCCACCTCAAAACAAGGGACACATACAGACTGAAAGGGAAGGTCTGGAAAAAAGATATTTCATGCAAATAGAGACCAAAAGAAATCAGGAGTAGCAATACTCATATCAGATAAAATAGACTTTAAAACAAAGGCTGTGAAAAGAGCCAAAGAAGGACACTATGTAATGATCAAAGGATCAATCCAAGAAGAAGATATAACAATTATAAATATATATGCACCCAACATAGGAGCACCACAATATGTAAGACAAATGCTAACAAGTATGAAAGGGGAAATTAACAATAACACAATAATAGTGGGAGACTTTAATACCCCACTCACACCTATGGATAGATCAACTAAACAGAAAATTAACAAGGAAACACAAACTTTAAATGATACAACAGACCAGTTAGACCTAATTGATATCTATAGGACATTTCACCTCAAAATAATGAATTTCACCTTTTTCTCAAGCGCAGATGGAAGCTTCTCCAGGATAGATCACATCCTGGGCCATAAATCTAGCCTTGGTAAATTTAAAAAAATTGAAATCATTCCAAGCACCTTTTCTGACCACAATGCCATAAGATTACATCTCAATTACAGGACAAAACTTAAAAATTCCAACATATGGAGGCTGAAAAACATGCTGCTAAATAACCAACAAATCACAGAAGAAATCAAAAAAGAAATAAAAATATGCATAGAAATGAATGGAAATGAAAACACAACAACACAAAACCTGTGGGACACTGTAAAAGCAGTGCTAAGGGGAAGGTTCATAGCAATACAGGTATACCTCAAGAAACAAGAAAAAAGTCAAATAAATAACCTAACTCTACACCTAAAGCAACTAGAAAAGGAAGAAATGAAGAACCCCAGGATTAGTAGAAGGAAAGAAATCTTAAAAATTAGGACAGAAATAAATGCAAAAGAAACAAAACAGACCATAACAAAAATCAACAAAGCCAAAAGCTGGTTCTTTGAGAAGATAAATAAAATTGACAAACCATTAGCCAGACTCATAAAGAAACAAAGAAAGAAAAATCAATAAAATTAGAAATGAAAGTGGAAAGATCAAAACAGACAACACAGAAATACAAAGGATCATAAGAGACTACTATCAGCAACTATATGCCAATAAAATGGACAACTTGGAAGAAATGGACAAAATCTTATAAAAGTACAACTTTCCAAAACTGAACCAGGAAGAAATATAAAATCTTAACAGACCCATCACAAGCACGGTAATTGAAACTGTAATCAGAAATCTTCCAACAAACGAAAACCCAGGACCAGATGGCTTCACTGCTGAATTCTACCAAAAATTTAGAGAAGAGATAACACCTATCCTACTCAAACTCTTCCAGAAAATTGCAGAGGAAGGTAAACTTCTAAACTCATTCTGTAAGGCCACCATCACCCTAATACCAAAATCAGACAAAGATGCCACAAAAAAGAAAACTACAGGCCAATATCACTGATGAAAATAGATGCAAAAATCCTTAACAAAATTCTAGCAAACAGAATCCAACAACATATTAAAATGATCATACATCATGACCAAGTGGACTTTATCTCAGGGATGCAAGGATTCTTCACTATCCACAAATCAATCAATGTAATACAGCACATTAAGAAATTGAAAGATAAAAACCATATGATTATCTCAATAGATGCAGAGAAAACCTTTGACAAAATTCATCATCCATTTATTATAAAAACCCTCCAGAAAGCAGGAATAGGCAATGGTACCCCACTCCAGTACTCTTGCCTGGAAAATCCCATGGATGGAGGAGACTGGTAGGCTGCAGTCCATGGGGTCACAAAGAGTCGGACACGACTGAGTGACTTCACTTTCACTTTTCACTTTCATGCATTGGAGAAGGAAATGGCAACCCCCTCCAGTGTTCT
>NW_011494550.1:351800-367896 GCF_000754665.1 Bison bison bison
ACTTCACTTTCACTTTTCACTTTCATGCATTGGAGAAGGAAATGGCAACCCCCTCCAGTGTTCTTGCCTGGAGAATCTCAGGGACGGGGGAGCCTGGTGGGCTGCCATCTATGGGGTCGAACAGAGTCGGACACGACTGAAGTGACTTAGCATAGCATTAGCATACCTCAAAATAATAAAAGCTATATATGACAAACCCACAGCAAACATTATCCTCAATGGTGAAAAATTGAAAGCATTTCCCCTAAAGTCAGGAACAAAACAAGGATGCCCACTCTTACCACTACTATTCAATATAGTGTTGGAAGTTTTGGCCACAGCGATCAGAGTAGAAAAGGAAATAAAAAGAATCAAGATTGGAAAAGAAGAAGTAAAACTCTCACTGTTTGCAGATGACATGATCCTCTACATAGAAAACCCAAAAGAATCCACCAAAAAATTACTAGAGCTAATCAATGAATATAGTAAAGTTGCAGGATATAAAATCAACACACAGAAATCCCTTGAATTTCTATACACTAATAATGAGAAAATAGAGAAATTAAGGAAACAATTCCATTCACTGTTGCAATGAAAAGAATAAAACACTTAAGTATATATCACCTAAATAAACAAAAGACCTATATATATAAAAATATAAAACACTAGTGAAAGAAATCAAAGAGGACACAAATAGATGGAAAAATATACCATGTTCATGGATCAGAAGAATCAATATAGTGGAAATGAGTATACTACCCAAAGCAATCTATAGATTCAATGCAATCCCTATCAAGCTACCAACAGTATTTTTCACAGAGCCAGAACAAATAATTTCACAATTTGTACAGAAATACAAAAAACCTCTAATAGCCAAAGCAATCTTGAGAAAGAAGAATGGAAGTGGAAGAATCAACCTGCCTGACTTCAGGCTCTACTACAAAGCCACAGTCATCAAGACAGTATGGTGCTGGCACAAAGACAGAAATATAGATCAATGGAACAAAAGAGAAAGCCCAGAGATAAATCCACGCACCTATGGAGGGACTGGGGGCAAGAAGAGAAGGGGACGACAGAGGATGAGATGGCTGGATGGCATCACTGACTCGATGGATGTGAGTCTCAGTGAACTCTGGGAGTTGGTGATGTACAGGGAGGCCTGGAGTGCTGCGATTCATGGGGTCGCAAAGAGTCGGACACAACTAAGCGACTGATCTGATCTGATGGACACCTTATCTTTGACAAAGGCAACAACATACAATGGAGAAAAGACAATCTCTTTAACAAGTGGTGCTGGGAAAACTGGTCAACCGCTTGTAAATGAAACTAGAACACTTTCTAACACCATACACAAAAATAAACTCAAAATGGATTAAAGATCTAAACATAAGACCGGAAACTATAAAACTCCTAGAGGAAAACATAAGCAAAACACTCTCCAACATAAATCACAACAAGATCCTCTATGACCCACCTCTTGGAATATTGGAAATAAAAGCAAAAATAAACAAATGGGACCTAATTAAAATTAAAAGCTTCTGCACAACAAAGGAAACTATAAGCAAGGTGAAAAGACAGCCTTCAGAATGGGAGAAAATAATAGCAAATGAAGCAACTGACAAAGAATTAATCTCAAAAACATACAAGCAACTCCTGCAGCTCAATTCCAGAAAAATAAATGACCCAATCAAAAAATGGGCCAAAGAACTAAACAGACATTTCTCCAAAGAAGACATACAGATGGCTAACAAACACATGAAAAGATGCTCAACATCACTCATTATCAGAGAAATGCAAATCAAAACCACAATGCAAAATGCAAATCAAAACCACCATTTCACGCCAGTCAGAATGGCTGCTATCCAAAAGTCTATAAGCAATAAATGCTGGAGAGGGTGTGGAGAAAAGGGAACCCTCTTACTCTGTTGGTGGGAATGCAAACTAGTACAGCCACTCTGGGGAACAGTGTGGAGATTCCTTAAAAAACTAGAAATAGAACTGCCATATGACCCAGCAATCCCACTGCTGGGCATACACACCGAGGAAACTAGAATTGAAAGAGACACATGTACCTCAATGTTCATCGCAGCACAGTTTATAATAGCCAGGACATGGAAGCAACCTAGAATGTCCATCAGCAGACGAATGGATAAGAAAGCTGTGGTACATATACACAATCGAATATTACTCAGCCATTAAAAAGAATGCATTTGAATCAGTTCTAATGAGGTGGATGAAACTGGAGCCTATTATACAGAGTGAAGCAAGCCAGAAAGAGAAACACCAATACAGTACAACAATGCATATACATGGAATTTAGAAAGATGGTAATGATAACCCTGTATGTGAGACAGCAAAAGGGACACAGATGTATAGAACAGTCTTTTGGACTCTGTGGGAGAGGGCAAGGGTGGGATGAAATGGGAGAATGGCATTGAAACATGTATATTATCATATGTGAAATGAATCACCAGTCCAGGTTCAATACATGATACAGGATGCCTGGGCTTGGTACACTGTGATGACCCAGAGGGATGGGATGGGGAGGGAGGTGGGAGGGGGGTTCAGGATGGGGACATGTACACCCATGGCAGACTCATGGCAATGTATGGCAAAACCACTAAAATATTGTAAAGTAATTAGCCTCCAATTAAAATAAATAAATTTATATTTTAAAAGAGAAAAAAAAATAAAAGGATATCTCCTTCTCCTTTCCCTTCCTGTTGTTCAATGTCGAGCTCTGACCCGCCTCCTCCAGGAAGTCCCTTCTGATTGTCCTAGCCAGTCTCCCCTCCCTCATCTGCTCCTTTGGATCTATGTCTCATGTTCCCAGGCCCTTGGCCAAGACTCACTCTTGGCAATTGCTGTCATAACTGAAGACACATTTCTGCAGACTGTCCAGGGTCATGAGGCTGATGTGTTCAAACATGTCCAGATGGGTGTGGCCTTCTGTGATCAGACGCTGCCACTTGGCCTGGACAGAGAAGGGAACAGCGTTAGGGCTGAAAGCTTGTTCCTCTGAGCCTCTCCTCAGTCTGAACCACTTGGATGGACTCCCTCAGATCCTGCATCCTGGGCCTGGGATCCCCTTTCCAGGAAGAACCAGGCTTGGGTGGAAGTGAAAGTTGTTACTGTTAGGACGTTAAGTCCCCATGGCTAGGAGTCAGGAGATCTGGGTTTTTTAAATCCTGGCTCTGTTTCCTACATCTTTGTATACTGTGGTAACATTAATGCATAAAGTAGGTACACAGCAAATGTTAACTTTCTTCCTGCTTATTTTTGTAAATTGATTAAGAAAATGTCCCCTATGTTGAAAGAAGTAGTCTTACATGAGCTCTGAGTAACCCTGCCCTTTAATGTTGGGTATGCAAAAAAAAAAAAAATTGCAAGATCTCTACATTCTTTACCTTAACCATTTTGCAGAGTTATATTTATAGGCAACAACCTTGAGGGGTGAGGTTATGTCTCCCCCTGGACAAATATCAAGCTTGCTTCTAATCCTATAAAATTCATAAAGTCCCTAAACCTATACTCCTACCCCCAGTAATACAACATGCTACATGAGCAGGCAGCAATTGAAGACCATTTGTGGCATCTGCATGGGATTTGGTGACATGGAGGAAGAACGCAACCAACTAGAAGCACATGCTGTTTGCTGGGCCAAAAGTAAGAAACTGTCCTTTGTCTCTGACCCAGGATCTCATGTATTCTGGCAGAATCCATGAAACAGTAGCAAGCTCACTTGAAGCCTGTATGTAGGAAAAATTCCAAGCACTTCACAGAAGCCTGCCTTCTAGTCCTTCATTTCCCTATGTATATATCCCAAGCCTTTGCAATGTAATTTCTCAGAAGCTTCTATTATGAGATGGAGCCTATTTCACCATCTTTCATTTATGACCTGCTCCTAGACTTGTTTTGGCCAGTAGACCATGCTGAAAACGATGAGATGCTTATCCCAAACCTAGATCCCAAGGGACATTGTAGTTCCCCTCAATCTGAGGGAACCCTGCTTCTGTGATGTGAACAAGCCTCAGATACCTTCTAAAGGAAGACAGTCATGAAAGGAAATCCATTTGCCCCAGGCGAGGTCATCCTAGATCAAATTGCAGTCAGCCAAGCCCTTAATGTGACAGAGCACAGAACTTTGGCTCAGCAAAGTTTCCTGTCTGACCCACAGCTGATCACAGATACATGGGCGGCCCCATCCACCTCCACAAGGACCGGCCAACTGACCTACAGTCCTGTTGTCAACACTAAACTCTTATTGTTTCGAAGTTGTTACTTGGGAATAACCACTACACAGTGTGCCTCATTATCACCAAACATATTCCAAGATTTCAAGGCTTCCCTAATGGAAACAGAGAAACTAAAACCTACTATGTGCCAGAGACATGGCTCCATACGTCTCAACCCCCTGCAAAGCAGGGATCACAGCGTACTCATTTTTATAGCTGAAGAAACTGAGGCTCAGAAAGAACAATGGACTCAAGCTGCCCAGAAGAGGCAGAATTCCAAAATGATATCTCTGAGTCTCCATTATCTCCAAGAATCCAGCTGGGACCCTGGGTTCAAGAGACTCACATGCATGGTGTCTGCGCTCTTGGTGAAAATCTTCATATAGGGCTTCAGGATGTTGAAGTGGAAGGCGGGTGTCAGCATGCGACGGTGCCTGCTCCACTTTTCACCAGCACTCAGCAGGAGCCCATCCCCTAGCAGAGACAGCCACGGGGAGTGGGCAAAGGAAGACCTTCTCCTGGGTCCCCAGAGTCATCCCTAACCCCCTTCACAAACAGTTACTCACCCAGCCAAGGCTTCAGAAAGTCATAGAAGATCACATCCTTGGGTGCAGCAGCAGCTGACATGAAGGAGGACCATCAGGGGCCAGGGAGAGGGGGAGGGGACAATCTTTTGTGTGGAATAGAGGATCCCAGCCAGGAATCTGCCCACTCTGAGCCCTCCATAGCAGGAATGGGATCAAGAGCATAGGAAGCCAGAAGCCAGGTGGAGAGGTGACAGAAGGCAGGGACCAGACCAGGCTGCAGAACAGAAAAGAGCAAAGCAGAGTCCATAGACACAACTCTGTGTGCTTAGACACACCCCAACATGACACAACATGCCCCAACATTCCCTGACACAGCTCCTACATGGTCCAACAGGTTATGAAGACACAGGCATAACTCAGAACTTTACAAAACATCATTATGGGGACCAAGGACACCACATCTGCCCCAGTACTGACCTCTTCTGAGACATCTGACATGGCCACATGTGTTAACATGTCCTGACATGGCTCCAACATGAATGACACAACCTGATATGACCCAACAGCTCTGCCATGAACCTGAAGACCATCTGACCTGACCTCAGTGTGCCCCAGGCAGGCTCCAGACAGGACTTGAATATACTGATGACCTGAACCAGGGGACCCAAGCATACCCTAAAACCTGCATCAGACAAGACTCACATAAGGTCTCAAGCATTTCTGAGTGACCCTGAGTCCCAGACCTCAGACAGACCCCAAATGTGGCCCAAACATGACCAGCAGGAGAATCAGACAATCTCAGAGAAGAACCAATCAGGTCCTAACATGCCTCAGATATCTTTGGCCACAGCTGAACCTCAGGTATGAATCTCTGACCTCAGGTGTAAACATATATCAAGTGTCACCAGTATAACATATGCCAGCTGTAACCAGAGTTCAGGGAGAAACATAAACCTGACCAGACATGGCCATGCATCCCACATCACACAGACATGCCCTAGGCATGAGTAGACATGTCTGGAGGTCAGGCAGATGAGGGATCCAGGTGAGAGAGAGACATTGGTATCTCTGCCACACACCCCTCTGCCTGCACCCTGGTCACCCACACACCTGAAAGCAACACTTTGGCCATGGCAGCAAGCAAGCTGTGGCCAGGGAGGCATCTACCTGGAGCAAAGAGCACAGGCTTGATGCAGGTGGGGTGGATGGTGCGGATGATCACACTCCAGGACCCGACCCACTAGCAGTACACATCCCCATAGGTGCTGGTCAGGCCCTGTGTGTACAGGAGACCTTCCTCTTAGCTCCAAATCTGGAAAGGAACAAAAAGGACCCAATTCACAATCTTCTAGGCTGCCAGAGGCAAAGACTGGCAAGGCAGTAATTGACACCTGCACTCATGGATCACCTCTAGCAGCTGCTCCTCTGTTCTCAGTCTCTTCCCAGGGTCCCTCCTACACCTTTTATGAACTGGGATCTGTTGGGTACAGAATGGCCTTCCCAGGTGGTGCTAGTGGTAAAGAACCTGCCTGCCAATGCAGGAGATGTAAGAGATAGGGGTTCTATCCCTGAGTCAGGAAGATCCTCTGGAGGAGGGCATGGAACCCCACTCCAGTGTTCTTGCCTGGAGAATCCCACAGACAGAGAAGCCTGATGGGCTACAGTCCATGGGGTCACACAGAGTTGGATATGACTGAAGCAACTCAGCATGCTTGCAAGGATACATGATAGAAAGGGGACTTCCCTGTTTGGACCCCAAACACCATTTTCATGCAACTTCTCTTCCATCCCCATATTCCAGGTGAAGAAACTCTGGCTCTACATAATAATTTGCCGACATTCTCATAGACAGTAAGCCTGAGGTGGAAGTCCAAGTCTGTCCAAATACAGAGCTTGAGTTCTTAGCCATTAAACTGCTCTGAATCCCAAAACAATAGCTCAGAGGACCCTGTGCCTCCAAGACCAGACACTCAGAGGCTTGCGGAACTGGTCCTATGAATCTGGCAAGGGAAATTAAAGGAAATCCTATCATTTTCCTAGAAATGTTGTGAATGAGCTGATTTTTCTGTGGGGATTGAGCTTCTGGGCTTAATCTTAACCAGGATGACAGGGAAGCCATCATAGATGAACTCAGGACTAAATGATGAAGACAGATGTCTGATGACATTATTTAGTATGTGGAGCCCAGCTAGGCCTGAATATACCCTCAAGGAGGGTGACTTCAAAGTCAATTGATTTCTTGGCGAAGTTCATAGTAGGGTGGTTTTTTCCCCACTACTAACAATGAAAGACAACTTCAGCAGCCAGAGGCAGTCAGGGTGCTTCCAAGGCTCACCCAGCATTATGGTGTCAGAGCCAAGGTTTCTGCCACATGCTTCCTGTCCCCCTTGCCTGCTTGGACTGTCGAAGAGTGGGAGGGGCAGAGGACAAAGGAAGGGAGCCAGGGTGTGGTAGAGTCTCCTCAGGAAGATTCCTGGGGCCTGGAGAAGGAGGACACTGAACTGGAAGTGGTCAAGCCCCAGGATTGGGTCAAAGAAACCGACCCTTCAGAGAGGTAGATGTCAGGTTTCAAGATGGCGGTGGTTGGGTGGTTGACCGAAAGGCCGAGGTGAAGGCCCTTACGAAGTCAAACGGGCCGAGAATCATTTTAAAAAAAGAAAAGAAAAAAAAAAAAAAAAGAGAGAGGTAGATGTCATGGAAATAGCAACCTGGATCCTGCACCAGCTAGGAGCCTTCATTGCTCTCGGACAGGGGATGCGTGGGATGAGGCCAGACCTGGAAAGGGGTCTGGGAGGCCATGGATGCTTATAACATCCCTCTACTCTTTGCTTGAAAAAATTTCTGCTCATCGCTCCAGACCCAGTTCCAGAAACTCCTCCTCCAGGAAGACTTCCAGCATGCCCCAGCAGAGAGCCTTGCTTCTTCTCTGCATTGTCACAGCCCAACATCTTCCTCTGGCCAGGTCCTGACCTACCACACCAGATATGTGACCTCAAGACTAAGGGTGTCCTTCACCCAGAACACCAGGGTTGGGTAGAGACAGCTTTGGGAGGAGGGAAGAGGCAGCAAGAACGGTATTGGTGAATATTTGAAGGAAAGAGAAAGATGGCTGAGACAGACGAGGGGAAGTGGAGTGGGGTTGGTAGGGGCCACATAGAAGCTTGGCAGGGAGGAGCTGGAAGCCCAGAGGTGTGTCATGGCACCCACCATCACAAGCTCTGCATGGGTACCTGAGGCATTGGCGACGATCCGGATCATGTCAGGGTGGCAGAAAATGATGATGGGAATGGCAGGGCCAAGGCAGATCCTAAATCCTTGGGGGTAGTTGGCTACCAGCTGGGTGAAGTCCCGCAAGCCCTTCTCCGTGGGGGGGTACTGCAAGCAAAGTAAGGGCCATCACTCTTCTAAAGAAGCCACTGCAATGGACAGTGTGTGGGATTCTGCACAAATGGAGGGAACTTTTGCTTCCTCCTTCCCTCTGGGGGAGAGAGGGTCCTGGAGCATCTCCAAGTCCCAAGGATATACCCCAGAGCACAGGAAAAAAACAGGCTTTCTGCCCACAGGGAGGCTGATCTTGGCTTGAGAAGGCAAGTTTTTCTTGACCTGGGAGTGATTTCAGCCCCAAGGGGTGGCCATAGAGGAGATGCCCACCGGGGAGGTTTGTGGATAGCAGGGTGGCCTCAGGACTCCTCCCTGGGTTTGTTCTCACTTTATTTCATAGTCTGTTCCATCTACATAGTCTCCAGTCCCTGGCATGCTGAAGGGTCTGCAGACCTAAGACCTTCCAGTCCTGATCTACTGCAAGGGACAGATGTGAACTCTGCTTAACCATCAGGAAAGCGGCTCTGATCTCTGCTGGCCAGGCTCTGCATCCTGTCTAACCTATGGGTGTACCATTTACACAGAAGAAACAGAGGCCATGTTCCCCAAAGAGGGTAGAATGGAGGGTTGTCTCCTGGTGAAACCCTCAGAATCCTCCCCGTCTGGGTGCCCCATTCAAGTCTGACAAATACCCCCAGATGTTCTTGGGAAGTGAACATAAGTCACTCTCACCTCTGTGACTTGCTTTCCTCTGCCCAAAGGCCACCTGAGCACTCAAAGCACTTGAGATTGGTCCAGAGAGGAAGAGTCACTTATCTGAGGTCACACAGAAAGAGGGGCTAGAGAAAGGAAGAGTGACCAAGACCAGACCCCACCACCAAGCCGTTAGAGGGGACGGCAGAACTGCAGTGATTTTGTAACATTCCTACTTTCCCCAGACTTGGCTGAGACCCTTTCAAGACCCAGAATCTCAGGAAATCTTCCCTGCAGGCTTTAGAATGTATTTCCCTTCTGAATGTTGCCATAATAAACAATAAAATTGCAGTAAGTCCTCCCCCAAGTTGTAGTTCTCATCCCAGGCAGGAAAGAAAAGTTGCATTCATCTCTTAGCTGGGCTGCCAGGCAGAAGGTGCTGGACACCCATTCATTTGACTTTGACCGAGGGAGTTGATGGAATGTTCATTACCTAGGTCCTCAAGCATTTATCTTGCATGCTTACAGTATATGCCAGCCCCGCACTTGGCACTGTAGTGTCTGCTCACCAGAACTGTCATCAAATTGGGAGGTGGTTAATAAGTAATTGGACAATTTACTGTTCAATTATCATGAGAAAGGCCAATGAAAGTTCAAGGTCTGGTGCACAAGGTGGGCAGGCGTGGAGGAGAGGAAGGTCTAAAAAGGCTTTTGAAAGAGGAAATGATTGTCCAACTTTATCCAGATGGGGTGAGGGGACCAGTGGGACCTCTTGGTTGGGGGGGAGTATGAGAAGAGGGAGGGGTCCCTGAACAGGGAGGGGGTGGGTAGCTCTATGCCATAGGTGGGGATGGGGAGGTGATAGCTGTTTCCTGGAAGGAAGCCGTAACCCAGAATGAAAAGACACAGGAAAGTGGCCACATGCAGAGCAGACCCTGGACAGCACCCTTGAGGAGGTCTCAAGGCCACCATGCAGACTGGAGAGGCCAAGGGACCAGGTTCTGTGCAGCCCAGCCTCTGAGGTGCACTAATGTGTGCAAGGCAGGCAGGAAATGGACCCCAAAGCAGGCTAAGGCTGGAAAGACAGGATGTGGGGAAGGTCTCAGTGGCAGAGCAGAGGAATGAGGGAGGGAGGGAAGAGGGGGCTCCCTGGCCTCCCTGGCTTCTCTGCTGTCCTAGACCCCAGCCCAAACCCTGAGGCCTATTCATGAAGTCCATCCAACCTGATCCCCCAGACCTGTCCTGCTGCTCACACTCACCTGGCCCATGTGACCCAAGAACCAGTTGCGTTTTGGTGGTTGTGGGAAACACTGAAGGTGGCGAGAGTTGTTGTAGAAGGTGTAAGTCCAGGCCAGGACGTGGGCCAGGATCCAGGAGGCCCCAACCAGCACCAGCAGCAGCCACGGAGAGGCTGCCACCGGCCTGAGTCCCAGCCAGGATAGGCTCAGCTCCAGCATCCTGTGGTCAGATGGGGTGCAGAGTGAGTCCTGAGGATGAAGGAAGAGACAGTGATGGTGAGCTGTGAGGCAGAGATGGAAAGAGGGAGAGGAGCAAGGGAATGAGGGGCAGGGATGGGGAGTGATGGGGATGGGCAAGATGGGCTCAGAGACAGGTAGACAGGGGCTGGGAGAGGGGAGGGAGAAACAGAAATTTAGAGGAAGAGGGAGAGAGAGAGACTGAGGCTGGGAGAGGAAAGGGAGAGCCAGAGAAATTCAGAGGAAAGACAGAAACAAAGAGAGAGAGACAGAAAGACATACACACAGATAGAGTGTGTGTATTTGTTACCCACTGGTATCTATTCATTTCCTAGGCCAGTTTATTACCTGGAACCACTGCTTAGGGCAGTCTGCCCCACCCCTAGCTATGGCACCACCACCCAACCCACTGCCCACCTCTTGTCTCCCAACCTAGCACTCTCTGTCAGGAGCAGGTTGCTGACACAGGGTTTCCTGGCCCCTCCTCCTAGAAGGTCTCTCTCCCTGGCCTGACCTCTGATCTAGGAGAGGCTGGGCTTGGTGGCCCAGCCAGCCAATCCCCACAGCCTCTTTACCTCCCCCACCCCATTCCTGGCAGCTGCCCAAATAGACTTTGGAGTAAGAGGGGCTATACTGAGAGAGGTCTTGCAAATCAGCTCAGAGTACCATAGTGTGAAAATTGATCTGCAGGACTCAGTACCTCCCATGATAACAAGATGGGGGGCGGGAAACGGTGACTCTGAATCTCAAGTTAACAGCCGCCCCTGCCCTTCCAAGGTCAGGGTGCAGCAGGCAAAAGCATAAACGTTCGGGTGCCAGGTGAGCAGGGGAAGCATCTCCTGGACTCTTTGTGGGCCAGAAGGACATGATGCACAGATGGGCTTCCCTGGTGGCTCAGGTGGTAAAGAATCTGCCCACAATGAGGGAGACCTGGGTTCAGTCCCTGGGTTGGGACGATCTCCTGGAAAAGGGAATGGCAACCCACTCTAGTATTCTTGCTTGGAGAACTCCTTGGACAGAGGAGCCTGGTGGGCTACAGTTCATGGGGTCACAAAGAGTCAGACATGACTGAGCGACTGACCCACTAGGCGCAAAATCAGGAAGCTCAGAACTATGAAGCCTCTGGTCTCCAGGGCACACAGCCTGGCAGGAGCTCAAGTCCTATTTCCAAGCAACCCAGGGCCTGGGGTGAGACATGACTTTTGGGAACAGAATAGAATCCAGCCTGGCTGTGGATTACCTTCATCAGATTCAGAGGGTAAAGGGCCCAGTTAGAAGAGGACATCTAGAGGCATGAGGGTAAGGCTGCAAGGGGCTCATAGGGGAGGGAGGAGCTGAAATATCCTGAGTAGGCAGTCTCACCGTGACTATGGGCTGTGCCGACCTTCCCTGGGCTCAGTCTTCCCATCCGACAAATGGGATTGTTGGATGAGAGCCTTGAGAGGGGCACCAAAGAGGATTTCATGGAAAAACAGGAAGGATCAGGAGCCCCAAACCTCCTTCCCCCCAACCCTGGTGAGGGGATTCAAGAGCAGGATCCTAAAACTCCCAGTGGTGTGGGGTGGACCCATCCCCACCCCTGCATAATCTCCTTCCCCTCTGCAGGAGTAGATTTCACCACCTGACAGTCCCATTCACATCAGGGTCAGGCAGGCAAAGCCAGAATATGATAAACCAGGCAGAGTCCTGGGACACACAAGAGACATACAAGAAACCAGTGCCCAGAGGGGTTCAGCTCACTGCAGACCTACTGTGTGCCAGGAATAGGCAGGCATCCTATAGTAGGACCACAGCCATCACACCAGCATTTTTCCACATAAGCCACTGAAGCTGTTTTAAGTTCTCTAAGTATATTAACCTTTTATTTTTTTCATTTTATAAATGAGGAAACAGACAAAAACTATGTGAGTGACTTGCCCAAAGCCACACAGCTGTCAGACCAGGCTGTGCCCAGGCTTCACCCTGGGTACCCTGAACCACTAAGCTCTGCTCCTTCCATATCTATAAATCGACATTTCATTAGCACCACCTCCACAGATGGTGGAAATCATTCAGGGAGACCATGAGTGTAAAAACAAAGAACAGAGCAAGGGCCCAATAAATGCAAGTCATTGTTTTGCTGTTGTTGTCATTGTGGTTGTTCTTCATGCAATCATCCAATAGACCTGCAAGATAAAATCCATGAGTCTGTTTTTACAGAAGAGGGAATCCAAACATGTGAAACAACTTTCTCCAGCCTCCCGGAAAATTAGGTAAATACCACATTACAAGTGACTGAAAAGCCTGGCATGTAGTACATGTTCATTAAATGTCTGGGGAAAATAGAAAAGTTTCAAAGAGTGAATTCTAAAGTTCAGCTGCTGAAACTCTGACCCTTGAACCACCCCCCTCCCATCATCAGTATCACCTGAGAGTTTGCAGTAAATGCAGAATCTCACACCCCCATGTGGAAACACAGACTCAGAACTGCATCTAACTAGATCTTCTGGGGAACTGTGTACACTTCTTCAAGTATTAGAAGTGTTGCTTTAAGACTCTGGAGTCTGGATTCTGCAAGGGATGCAGGAAGCCAAAGCCTCAACCCTTTTGGTTCTCAGAGTTGTTTTCAGTTATAAAGTAAAGAGAAAAATCTATATCTCCTGGGGCTATAAACATGATTATGTACCACGTATTATGAGCTGGGCTTCCCCGGTGGCTCAGAGATAAAGACTCCACCTGCAATGCAGGAGACACAGTTTCAATCCATGAGTCAGGAAGATTCCCTGGAGGAGGAAATGGCTACCCACTCCAATATTTTGCCTGGGAAATCCCATGGACAGAGGAGCCTAGTGGGGCTACAGTCCATGGGATCACAAAAGAGTCGGTCATTACTGAGCAACTGAACAACAACAGCAACAGGATTATGAACTGGACACTATTTTGGTCACTTGAAATGAAGCAGTGAGCACTGCAGATGTCATTCCTGCTGTCAAGAGGCTCACATCTTGTGGGGAGATGGGTTTTGATGGAACAAATGACCAAGGATGTGTCAGACAGTGATGAGTTATGTGCCTGAGGAGGGGTCCTACCATAGTCCAGGAGCCAGGGTGAGCAGAGACCTGAATGAGGAAAGAGAGCCTCCACGAACAGAACAAGGTGGAAATCCAAGACTGCACAAAAAAAGCAGGTGGGTTTTATTCTTTTGACATTGGGTCTAACATTTGACATCATGTAATTGACACTTGGGAAGGCCAACATGGGCAGCAAATTCTGGCCCCTTACGGAAGCAATAAATGAGTGTCGGACTTCCTCGTCTATCACCTGGCTCCTCTGATTTCCGAGATCAGGTGGTAGTGAAAGGGACAGAAGAGGATAGTTGCACTGCTGGTTTAGAAAACCCACTTGCGGAAGATAGAGAGGGACTAATGGAGATCACCAAAAGCTAGACTCCAAACAGGAGATGCCCAGAACATCTGACAGCTAAACAACAATCCAAATATTTTAAAAGTAAACAGACTTACTTAGACCACTAGTCTATATAATCAGGAATAAGGCATACCACAGAACAATGGATTTGAGATCTGCATTTGGCCTGGTGAGGTCTATAAGATAATGGACTCTGAAAAACCGCTTTCCTATACACAGCTTCCATAGGAATGTGGGGGAAAGGTGAAAGAAACTAGGGGAAGGTGACATCATACTGAAACCTAAGATGATTCACCATGAATGTATGTATGTTGCCAGCCTTCTGCTCTTTTACATAGCACCATGACACTCCCAGTTGGGCCATATAGGGTCAAAAACTCCCCCTCAAGACTTGTAGGAGAAATTAATGACGAAAACTTGACATTTACTCAAAAAATGAGTAAGAAGGGGATCTTCACCACTTTTCTTTCGTTTATGAAACTAAAGCTTACTCGCTTCTAAGGGCAAAGCCCTTCTGCCTGCCCGCTTGTATCTCTCACAAGCATCTGAAGCTAATAATTTCACTCTTTATCTGTTACTTTGCCTCTCACAGAATTCTTCTGCACCAAGATAAAAGAAACTGAGCTTCAGTCCTGAGATGAAGTATGTGGTTTCAGTATAAGGGGAAAGGAACCAGAACAGGAGGCAGGAAGCCAGAGGTAGAGACATTCTGTTCATCGACAGGAAAGTTCTGGGACATTGTCAAAGGACTTTCAACAAACAAGGAGCATCTCAGCTGCCAAATTACACAAGCTTGGCTTATGGAATATTCCTCAGCCAGTGCTAGAAGAGAGGACCCACTTGCCTCTTGTCCCATTTCATGGGTCCTTCCACCCCAACTCAGAGTCAGGCAGAAGGCAAACCTGTATCAGACACGTGGGAGCAGTCACTGTGAGTCACCAGCTTGGGCACAACACATCAACCATTTGAACGTCACTCTTCAAATCTAAAATGGACCTGATAATACCTCACAGAGAGTTGCAAGCATCCCATTAGACACAGGCAGAAATAGCAGGGGAAAGTATGTTTCAAATGGTATGTGAATAAAGATCCTATCTATAAATAAAACTTGTGAATGTGTGTGTGTGGTTGGGGGGGGGAACGTGTTTGTATATGCATTGAAAAAATCCAGAAGAATCTGCACATCATGGTGGAATTGGAGGAAGTAGAATTGAAGTTTCTAGTACATTTTTCAGCCACATTGAACTGCTAGAACTTCTACCACTAAAACACAATCTTAAAAAGAAGTATTTGGCACAGTGAGGGGTACAACTGTTGTTGTTCAACTGCCAAGTCTTGTCCGACTCTGCAATCCCATGGACTGCAACACACCAGGCTTCCCAGTCTTTCACTGTCTCCTGGAGTTTGCTCAAATTCATGTCCATTGAGTCCATGATGTTATCCAACCATCTCATCCTCTGTCGTCCCCTTCTTCTCCTGCCCTCAATCTTTCCCAGCATCAGGATCTTTTCCAATGAGTTGGCTCTTTGCATCAAGGAGCCAAAGTGTTGGAGCTTTGGCATCAGTTTTTCCAATGAATATTCAAAGTTGATTTCCTTTAGGATTAACTGGTTTGATCTCCTGGCTGTCCAAGGGACTCTCAAGAGTCTTCTCCAGCACCATTCAAAAGCATCAGTTTTTCATAGCTCAAGACTTCCTTATGGTCCAACTCTCACATCCATACATGACTACTGGAAAAACCATAGCTTTGACTATATGGCCCTTTGTCCACAAAGTGACATCTCTGCTTTTTAATACACTGTCTAGGTTTTGTCACAGATTTTCTTCCAAGGATCAAGTGTATTTTTAATTTCAATGGCTGCAGTCACTGTCTGCAGTGATTTTGGAGCCCAAACAGGTGAGCAGTTCTTATTTTGTGTCACCATAAAGACACACTTCCCAAGAATCAGTCAGGGGTCTCTCTAGAGTAAGCATGCGGAATGCCTGCTGGCTGGCATATCATCTGTCCTTTCCTTGGCTGCAGTGAAGAAATAAGCACTAGTTTCAGCAGAACTGAGTTCAAATCCAAGCTCTACCACTTGCTGGCTGTGTGACCTTGGGCCTGTCGACTGTCCTCTCTGATCTTCACGTCCTCTTGTGTAAATAGAGAGGTGGGCTTATACCTCCCAGGTCGTTCACTCCTCAGCAACAAACTGTACCTGACCACCCACTCTGTACCATGCACAGCGCTGGGGCCCAAACACAGAATGAACAAGACGGACAAGGTCTCTGGATTGTGTGCTCATGTCTCATGGGGGAAGCAAATAGGAAATAAGACCAAGTAAGAAGGTGGTCTTAGCACGGGCGGCTGCCACCGGCGCACTTAGCACGGCCAAGAGGAGCTACCCCACGTCTGAGGTCAGGGGTAGAAGCCGGGAGGACCCCATGCCCAAGGGGCAGCAGCCAAGAGGAGCCTCCCCAC
>NW_011494550.1:367996-369934 GCF_000754665.1 Bison bison bison
GGTCAGGGGCGGCAGCTGAGAGGAGCTACCCCAGGCCCAAGGCCAGGGGCTGCGGCTGGGAGGAGTAACCCCGCATCCAAGGAGCGGTGACTGCGTGGGCGCAGGAGGGCCTAGAGGAGCTATTCCATGTTCAATGTCAGGAGGGGTGGCGGTGAGGAGATACTCCTCGTCCAAGGTAAGGAGCAGTGGCTGTGCTATGCTGGAGCAGCCGTGAAGAGGTACCCTATGTCCAAGGTAAGAGAAACCCAAGTAAGACAGTTGGTGTTGCAAGAGGGCATCAGAGGGCAGACACACTGAAACCATACTCACAGAAATCTAGTCAATCTAATCACACTAGGACCATGGCCTTGTCTAACTCAATGAAACTAAGCCATGCCCAGGGGGCCACCCAAGATGGGCGGGTAATGGTGGAGAGGTCTGACAGAATGTGGTACACTGGAGAAGGGAATGGAAAACCACTTCAGTATTCTTGCCTTGAGAACCCCATGAACAGTATGAAAAAGCAAAATGATAGGATACTGAAAGAGGAACTCCCCAGGTCAGTAGGTGCCCAATATGCTACTGGAGGTCAGTGGAGAAATAACTCCAGAAAGAATGAAGGAAAGGAGCCAAAGCAAAAACAATACCCAGTTGTGGATGTGACTGGTGATAGAAGCAAGGTCCGATGCTGTAAAGAGCAATATTTCACAGGAACCTGGAATGTCAGGTCCATGAATCAAGGCAAATTGGAAGTGGTCAAAAAAGAGATGGCAAGAGTGAACATCGACATTCTAGGAATCAGCGAACTAAAATGGTCTGAATGGGTGAATTTAACTCAGATGACAATTATATCTACTACTGCAGGCAGGAATCCCTCAGAAAAAATGGAGTAGCCATCATGGTCAACAAAAGAGTCTGAAATGAAGTACTTGGATGCAATCTGAAAAACGACAGAATGATCTCTGTTCATTTCCAAGGCAAACCATTCAATATCACAGTAATCCAAGCCTATGCCCCAACCAGTAAGGCTGAAGAAGCTGAAATTGAACGGTTCTATGAAGACCTACAAGACCTTTTAGAACTAACACCCAAAAAAGATGTCCTTTTCATTATAGGGGACTGGAGGCAAAAGTAGGAAGTCAAGAAACACCTGGAGTAACAGGCAAATTTGGCCTTGGAATACGGAATGAAGCAGGGCAAAGACTAATAGAGTTTTGCCAAGAAAAGGCACTGGTCATAGCAAACACCCTCTTCCAACACAAGAAAAGACTCTACACGTGCACATCACCAGATGGTCAACACTGAAATCAGATTGATTATATTCTTTGCAGCCAAAGATGGAGAAGCTCTATACAGTCAACAAAACAAGACCAGGAGCTGACTGTGGCTCAGATCATGAACTTCTTATTGCCAAATTCAGACTTAAATTGAAGAAAGTAGGGGAAACCACTAGACCATTCAGGTATGACCTAAATCAAATCCCTTATGATTATACAGTGGAAGTGAGAAATAGATATAAGGGACTAGATCTGATAGATAGAGTGCCTGATGAACTATGGATGGGGGTTCGTGACATTGTACAGGAGACAGGGATCAAGATCATCCCCATGGAAAAGAAATGCAAAAAAGCAAAATGGCTGTCTGGGGAGGCCTTACAAATAGCTGTGAAAGAAGAGAAGTGAAAAGCAAAGGAGAAAAGGAAAGATATATGCATCTGAATGCAGAGTTCCAAAGAATAGCAAGAAGAGATAAGAAAGCCTTCCTCAGCGATCAATGCAAAGAAATAGAGGAAAACGGCAGAATGGGGAAGACTAGATAGCTCTTCAAGAAAATTAGAGATACCAAGGGAACATTTCACGCAAAGATGGGCTCGATAAAGGACAGAAATGGTATGGACCTAAGAGAAGCAGAAGATATTAAGAAGAGGTGGCAAGGATACACAGAAGAACTGTACAAAAA
>NW_011494550.1:370034-390281 GCF_000754665.1 Bison bison bison
AAGTGCTGCACTCAATATGCCAACAAATTTGGAAAACTCAGTAGTGGCCACAGGACTGGAAAAGGTCAGTTTTCATTCCAATCCCAAAGAAAGGCAATGCCAAAGAATGCTCAAACTACCACACAATTGCACTCATCTCACATGCTAGTAAAGTAATGCTCAAAATTCTCCAAGCCAGGCTTCAGCAATACGTGAACCATGAAATTCCAGATGTTCAAGCTGGTTTTAGAAAAGGCAGAGGAACCAGAGATCCAATTGCCAACATCCACTGGATCATGGAAAAGGCAAGGGAGTTCCAGAAAAACATCTATTTCTGCTTTACTGACTATTCAAAGCCTTTGACTGTGTGGATCACAATAAACTGAGGACAGTTCTGAAAGAGATGGCAATACCAGACCACCTGAGCTGCCTCTTGAGAAACCTATATGCAGGTCAGGGAGCAACAGTTAGAACTGGACATGGAACAACAGACTGGTTCCAAATAGGAAAAGGAGTACGTCAAGGCTGTATATTGTCACCCTGCTTATTTAACTTCTATGCAGAGTACATCATGAGAAATGCTGGGCTGGAAGAAACACAAGCTGGAATCAAGATCACCGGGAGAAATATCAATAACCTCAGATATGCAGATGACACTACCCTTATGGCAGAAAGTGAAGAGGAACTAAAGAGCCTCTTGATGAAAGTGAAAGAGGAGAGTGAAAAAGTTGGCTTAAAGCTCAACATTCAGAAAACGAAGGTCATGGCATCCGGTCCCATCACTTCATGGGAAACAGATGGAGAAACAGTGTCAGAATTTATTTTGGGGGGGCTCCAAAATCACTGCAGATGGTGGCTGCAGCCATGAAATTAAAAGACGCTTACTCCTTGGAAGGAAAGTTATGACCAACCTAGACAGCATATTGAAAAGCAGAGACATTACTTTGCCAACAAAGCTTTGTCTAGTCAAGGCTATGGTTTTTCCAGTGGTCATGTATGGATGTGAGAGTTGGACTGTGAAGAAAGCTGAGCGCCGAAGAATTGATGCTTTTGAACTGTGGTGTTGGAGAAGACTCTTGAGAGTCTCTTGGACTGCAAGGAGATCCAACCAGTCCATTCTGAAGGAGATCAGCCCTGGGATTTCTTTGGAAGGAATGATGCTAAAGCTGAAATTCCAGTACTTTGGCCACCTCATGTGAAGAGTTGACTCATTGGAAAAGACTCTGATGCTGGGAGGGATTGGGGGCAAGAGGAGAAGGGGACGACAGAGGATGAGATGGCTGGATGGCATCACTGACTTGATGGACCTGAGTCTGAGTGAACTCCGGGAGTTGGTGATGGACAGGGAGGCCTGGCGTGCTGTGATTCATGGGGTTGCCTAGAGTCAGACATGACTGAGCGCCTGAACTGAGCTGAAGAAGGTGGTAATGATGATGGAAAGTCATAGTGTGGCCTGCTAGAAAGTGTCTGAGGGGGTTCTTCTGAATGGAGCAATCAAAGACAGCCTCCCTGAGGAGGTCGCCTTGTTACAGAGTCCAAGCTTTAAGAGCAGAGGTTTGGGGCAAGATATGGACAGAGGAGCCTGGTGGGGTGCAGTCCATGGGGTCGCTAAAAGTCAGACACGACTGAGCGACTTCACTTTCACTTTTCACTTTCATGCATTGGAGAAGGAAATGGCATCCCACTCCAGTGTTCTTGCCTGGAGAATCCCAGGGACGGGGGAGCCTGGTGGGCTGCCATTTATGGGGTCGCACAGAGTCAGACACGACTGAAGCGACTTAGCATAGCACAGCATATGATGACTTTATTCAGAAAGCTAGAAGACCAAGGAGATGGTGGACTGATGTCACAGAGGACCATCTTGTGCTTGTGTTCAGTCACATCTGACTCTTTGTGACTAGACTGTAGCTCAGGAGGCTCCTCTGTCCGTGGGATTTTGCAGGCAAAAATACTGGAGTGGGTTGCCATTTCCTCCTGGGTAGGGTATCTTCCCTACCCAGGGACTGAACTCGAGTCTCCTGTGTTTCCTGCATTGCAGGCATATTCTTTACCCACTGAGTCATCAATTAAGCTGAGAACCATCTTACTGAAGTTAGAATTCAAGCTTCTTTTACTCTTAAAGGAGGCTTGGGAGTGTAACTGGTTGTTGCAAGCTTCTTGATGCTAGGACACTTTGTTCTTGCGGTTATCCACAAATGTCCAGTTACAATGTTCCTGTAAATGTCCAGTAATACAAATGTTATTCTTTATGCCACAACTTTTTCCCCTATGCGAATAAAAAGTTTTATACCTTTAAATGTCAAGCCTGGAAGACAGAGCCTTGAGAATGGGCAAAACCATGTATTTCAGACTAAGCACAGACAGCAGAGCACAGAGATTAAAGGTAAAGGAATAGATACAAAATAGGGTCAGGTTTGTTCCTTTCTGTTAGGACCTTTGAGCAAAACCTGAATGACATGGAGAAGTGGGTAGTGAATAAAGATCAACCCCACACACATTCCCCCAAGCCTGGCCAGCTGTGAAAGGACCCAGCACAAAATGAAGCAATCAAATGGACTTAAAAAGTGTCATTCTTGCTTCCTTCCTCAGATGTGCTGAGATAAATGGAGAAAGTGAGGCAATTTCCCTCCATGTCTAACCAAGGGGGAAGTAAGAACTAATCATACTGGAGACTCACACTGATGGTGAAATCTGGCCAGACACTCAAGCAGGAAGCAGTATTTCACTTACCATAATAAAGATTAGGAAATTTAACCAGACCCTGAAGGCACACTGAGTCAGGGCAGATCTGTAAGCTGATATTGCCAACTTCTTGGCAGAGGTACCAGGAGAACAAATAATCTGGTTTTTTAAAATGAAAAAGGACACAAGGAACATTTCAATAAAGTCCTGAAGACATGAGAGTCAGCTTCAGTTTGCCATGGATGGGAGTTTTTTGCTGATACCAGTTCTGAAAAGTAGCCTGACCACCCCTGCCACACAAAAGTGGGAGGATTGGAGAGGGGATTAATAGAGTACATCCCTGTGGAGGAGGAAGGGTGTTTTTCACCACCACTCCCCCAAAAATGAATGTGGGTAAGCTGCAAGAGTAGTGTTAGTTGCTCAGTCATATCTGACTCTTTGTGAGCCCATGGACTGTAGCCCATGAAGCTCTTCTGTCCATGGAATTCTCCAGACAAGAATACTGGAGTGTGTTGCCGTTCCCTTCTCCATCACTCAAAAGGAGAGGAAGGAGCCTGCAGGGGGAGAGACAGAATTTTTATCCTAATTCAGGTGTCTGCTTAGTTAATGGGCAAAGGCACTGGCTAGGTATACAGCAGGTGAGTAAACTCCTGTCTACAAGGGCATGTGGACCTGACACTGACCCAGGATAATAAAATGGGCTACAATAATGTTACTGGTTCCAAGCTCATACTCCTCACTATACAACAGGCCGATACTTAAGAGAAGAGTTGTTAGGACCAGAAAACATGACTTTAGACAGAGAAGGAGAAATAGCATATGACATCCCTTATAAGTGGAATCTAAAAAGAAATGATACAAATTAACTTACTTACAAAGCAGAAATAGACTCACAGATTTAGAGAATAAAATAATAGAACTTATGGTTGCATGGGAAAGGATTAGGGGAAGGGATAGTTAGGGAATTTGGGGTGGACATGAATATATTGCTATATTTTAAATAGATAACCAACAAGGTCCTATAGTATAGCTCAGGGAACCCTGCTCAATATTACGTGGCAACCTGGATGGGAGGGAGGTTTGGGGGAGAATGGATACGTGTAGTGGAGGACAGGGCAGCCTGGAGTGGTGCAGTCCATGGGATCACAAAGAGTAGGACATGACTTGATGACTGAACAACAACAACAAATATGTATGGCTGAGTCCCTTTGCTGTTCACCTGAAACTATCACAACATCGTTAATACAGAATTTTAAAGGTTTCATAAAAGAAAACTTGACTTGGAGACCAAACGTCTTAGAGCTTGTTGTTTCCAAATCTTCCAGCAGAAGGAGCCTCCAAAACACTCAGGAGAGGAATGGACACCCTCATAGCAGCCAGTGACAGAACCAGGGCTGGGTGTGTACTGAAAATTAAACCCACAGGTGCAGCACCATCTGGGGCCCCACAGGGGCCACACCTCTCCTCCTCCCTCTGTCTCATTCACTCACCATCACAGCCTTTAGTGGCAAGTCGAAGCCTTTGTCTAGTGAAAGGGGAGACATTTGACACCCAAGTATACACAACTCTTTGAAGGGGTTAGCTCCACAGTGGGGGAAAAACATAGTGTATTAACTGATGGGAAAATGGGGTTGTGAGAAAGACGCTCACCAGCCCAAACTCAAAAGAATGGACTTGGAGACATGAGATGCAGCGGGAAGCAAGGCTTTGATGATGGTCTTGCAAGATCGGGTGTCTGGTGGGCAGGCACACCCAGAGTCATTGCACAGAGCAAGTAATCCTAGCACGCAAATCCCTCCAGGATTTGCCAGTTCCTCACTGGCTGAGTATTATGGGGTGAACAATTTTCCCAGATGTCTCCTAGGTTTGTTCCCTTCCTCTTTAAAGGCTGGCCCCTCCCTGACATCTTGTTTCCTCCTTTCCTGTGCACTTATTCCCATTCTTGTGTTTTGAAGTCACCAACAGAATGAACCCTTTGAAAATTCTAGGCATCCCACCCTCCCTTTTTTTGCCTGGACTTTCCAGTTTTGTAAGCCTTATGGCTATCAGCTATTACATCAGCAAGCTGTCACTCAAAGCTAGCTATTTTTAAAAATAGACCACTTAAAGCTTTTTATTTCTTACAGGGTCAATTGAAAGTGGTTTTGTTTTTTTTTTAAGATTGAGGTAAAAACATCATTTGTATTCCATTAGGAATGATCCAATAGACTTCAGGGTACATGTTCAATATACAAAAATTAATTCTATTTCTGTATTCCAGGAGTTATCAAACTGTGGTCTATGGACTAAACCTGGCTTATGGCTTATCTTTGAAAGATATGCAAGAAAGTAATTCTTCTATATTTTTCAAGGATTATAAAAGAGGGGGAGGAAGAGAAGGAGGAGTTCCTGAACATGACTTGCAAGCACTAAAATATTTACTATATGGAATTATAGAATCATCCTTCTATACACTAGGGGCTTCCCTGGTGGCTCAGACAGTAAAGTATCTGCCTGCAATGTGGGAGACCGGGGTTCAATCCCTGGGTCAGGAAGATTCCTGGAGAAGGAAATGGCAACCCACTCCAGTATCCTTGCCTGGAGAATCCCATGGATGGAGGAGCCTGGTAGGCTACAGTCCACAGGGGTCTCAAAGAGTCAGACACGACTGAGCTACATCACTTTCACTTTCACTTTCTCTTTCTATACACTAGCAGCAAACAATTGGGAAATGTTTTCACACACCATTTTTCAAGAATCATTCACTGGAAGAAGTGGGATATTCAGGTATAAATCTAACAAAATATGTTCATGAATTCCAGGATGAAAACTTCAAGCCACAGATGAAAGAAATCCATAAATACCCAAGTGAGTGGAAAGATTAAAAACCTTCATAAAGCAGAAGACTCAATGTCATTAAGATGTTGGGTGGTGGTGGTTTAGTAGTGAAAGGTTGTTACTGAACAAAAACACACCGGGATTCTTGGCCTCCAGAGGAGAAGAATTCAATCTGGGGCCAGAGACAAGGCTTGATCGCTCAGAGCTTTTGTGTAATAAAGTTTTATTAAAGTATAAAGGGGATAGAGAAAGCTTCTGACATAGGCATCAGAAGGGGGCAGAAAGAGTGTCCCCCTGCTAATCTTCAGCTGGATGTTATATAGTCACTAACAGTCTATTAATGAAAGAAAGGAATGTCTTAAAACTCAGAATGGCACCAGGCCCCTCATCCATAAGAGGCATTTTGAGATAATCTTGGCACCAGATGATTCATCCCAGGCCGTAAAACGATTGACTTGAATCTTGTAGAAAGGCAGATTACCATACAAGTAGTTTCATTTACATAGATTAGGGGAACAGTATCTGTGTATAACATACTGGTTTGTCAAGTAGGTTCTGAGCCATTAGGTGGAACCGATTTGAAGACAGAGTTTGGGGTAAATACATAGCACATTAACATAGCTTAAGACAAACATTTCCATAAGAAAAATGCATTGGTTAACTCAAAGTTTGAGAATAGTTAACTTCAGGTGAAACCAGGTGTCATTATGGCAACACAGTATTTTACGAGAAATCTCCTTTTAAATTTGTATAGAGAAGGAAAAAAATATTGCTAGTTTGTTTCCTCCTGCCGCTTAAGAGAGATAAAAATGTCTGACATTTGCAGCCTATTTCCTCCGTTTGGAGACCCCTGGCCTTCCTGCCTGTTACCCTCTCAGTGGCTAAGTGGTATCCTACTCTTTGTGACCCCATGGACTATAGACCACCAGGCTCCTCTGTCCATGGGATTCTCCAGGCAAGAATACTCGTGTGGATTGCCATTTCCTTCTCCAGGGGATCCTCCTGACCCAGGGATGGAACCCACATCTCCTGCAGGCAGATTCTTTACCTACTGAACCATCAAGGAAGCCCCATTAAGATGTTAAGTCTCCTCAAACTGATCTACAAATTCTAAGTAATCCCAATCCTAGAAGGACTTTTTTGTAGAAATAGATAAGCTGATCACAAAATCTACATGAAAATGCAAGGGACTCAGAATAGCCAATATATTTCTGGAAAAGAGCAATGTATAATAGTTGAAGGATTTATAAGACCCCTTTCAAGATATACAATAAAACCAACCATAGTTCAAAAATATTTCTTCCCCAGATATTTAATGAGTAGGTACTATGTGCCAAGCTTTGCTGTCACCCGTCCTATCACATTTACCTAAATTGCTGGTGAGGTGGAGCAAGTTGCTTCACCTCTCTGAAATCTCCAGCTCCTCTTCTGTAAAAACAGGTAGTGAATTTGATCTTGCAGGGCTGTTGGATGATTACAACAAAAACAATGACAACAGCAATAATGACTTCGTCTATTGAGCCCTTCCTCCATCCTATGTGTTTTACACGTGTGGTCTCTTTCAGTGATTTCCACCATCTTGGAAAGTGGTGCTAATGAAATGCCCATTTACAGATATGGAAGAGGCAGAGCTTAGTGGTTCAGAGTACCCACTGTGAAGCCTGCGGCAGAGTGTGGTTCCACCAGGTGTATATGGCTTTGTGTGAGTCACTCACATGATTTTCAAGTCTCAGTTTCCTCAACTGTATGAAATGAAAAAAGTTAATGTACTTGTGTGTGTGTTAGTCTCTCAGTTGTGTCCGACTCTTTACAACACTATGGACTGTAGACCACCAGGATCCTCTGTCCATGGAATTCTCAAGGCGAGAATACTGGAGTGGGCAGCCAGTCCCTTTTCCAGGAGTCTTCCCTACCCAGGGAAGGGGCTTAACACAGCTTCAGTGGCTTATGTTGAAAAATGCTGGTGTGGTGGCTACAGTTACTACTCTAAGCTGCCTCCCTATTCCCAGCACACAGTAGGTCTGCAGTGAGCTGACTCCTCTGAGCACTAGGGACTCTTTCTCTTGCATGTCCCAGGATGCTGCTTGGCTTATCATATTCTGGCTTTGCCTGCCTAACTCTGATGTAAATGGAACTGTCAGGAGGTGAAATCTATGGAGGGGAAGAAAATTCTGGAGGCAGGGTGCACCCAACCCCACTGACAGTTTTAGGATCTTCCACTTGATTCCCCTGGCCAGTGTTGGGGGAGGAGGTTTAGGGTCTCCCCAGCATCCTACCAGTGTCAGGACTCCTTCCTCCCCACACTACTTTCCTGATCAGTAGCTCTGCCAGGAGCCCCATCATTCAAGTTTTCTCTCACCAGAGACCACCCCACAGGATCAGGAAGAGATGGTGCATTCACTGAAGATCCTTTGGGTGGTGCATCCTAAATATGGCTGTATGATCCATGTGATAATACAAAGACCTCAAGGTATCTCCCCACTGGGGTCGCCATTTTGCCTGAGATTACATCTTTATAAGTATCCCTGGATTAAAAGGGCATTGTCCCTTGTGAATGAGGGTGGAGCAGCATGGCAGAGGGGAAAGGCTTAGGCCTGGTGACATGACAGACATGGGTTCCTTCCAGTTCTGCAACTTAGGCTAGAGGCTTGCCTTCTTTGAGCCTCAGTTTGCTCTTCTGTTCATAAGTATCTCCCCACTTGTCATCACTTGGGTCTCTGCCTGATTCCAGGGTGCTATCCCAGAGCACTGAGGGAAGGATGATGTACTATCTTACTGACAGAACTTCTGGCACACAGCAGGTGTACTTTGTGTAGAGCACCTGACTCATAGCACAAATATTTTATATACAGTACCTGACACATAGTACGCATGATTCTTTTAGAGGACCCAGCACATAGTAGATGTTCTTCGTGTATTATGTCAGGCATTCGACAGGTACGCTTTATGTAGAATACACTGGATATGACAGATAGGATTTGTTTAGAGTAGCCAGTGTGTAGTGAGCTTCCCAGGTGGCTCAGTGGTAAAGAATCCACCTACCAATGCAGGAGATGCTGGTTCGATCCTTGGGTCAGGAAGATTCCCTGGAGAAGGAAATGGTAACCCATTCCAGTACTCTTGCCTGGGAAATCCCACGGACTGAAATCCCTGGCGGGCTACAGTCCATGGGGTTGCAAAAGAGTTGAACATGACTTAGTGACTAAACAATAACCCAGCATATAGTAAGTACACTTTATGTAGAATATCTAGCATATAGTCAATATGCATGTGTCTGTGCTAAGTCACTTCAGTTGTGTCTGACTCTTTACGACCCTTTGGACCATAGCCCACCAGGCTCCTCGGTCCTTGGGATTCTCCAGGCAAGAATACTGGAGTGGGTTGCCATGCCCTCCTCCAGGGAATCTTCCTGATCCAGGGACTGAACTCATGTATCGTAAGTCTCCTGCATTGGCAGGTGAGTTCTTTACCACTAGGCCCACCTGGGAAGGCCACATAGTCAATATGCTTTATGTAAGTACTTTGCACAGAATAGGTTCATTTTATTTAGAGCAGTTGACACACAGCAGGTATGCTTTATGTAAGGCATGTGGCACACAGTGGGCATATTTACATAGAGCAACCTGCACATGGTAGATGTGCTTTACAAAGATGACCAAACTCACAGCGGGCATGCTTTGTGTACAACACTTGGCATACACTAGACAAGATTTATACAGAGTATGTGGCACAGTAGATGCACTTTACATAGAGCATCTGACACATAGTAGGCATGCTTTTTGAGGCACCCAGCACAGAGTAGGCAATCTTTACATACAGTTGTCTGCACAGAGTAGGCTTACTATATGTGGGCTACTGGCACGTGTCGTGGTCTGTATATGGGTTGGAAAAGAATTTCCAGACATGAGGCAGAATGAGAGAATATTTTATTAGAGTAGGAGATGCTTTTAGAACAGCGGGCAGGCTCAAAGAAGAGCTGAACCCTTTCACAGGCTAGTAGCCAATTTTTGTAGCCTCAAGACAGAGAAAATTCCTGCTGCAATGGTGGTATTAGGTGATTGGTTAGGATGCTACGTGTGTATTCAGTTGCGTCTGACTCTTTGTAACCCCATGGAATGTAGCCCACCAGGTTTCTCTTGTCCATGGATTTCTCAGGCAAGAATGTTGGAGTGGGTTGTTATAGGGTGGACATTTTACCTAACATGGTGTCAGGAAACCAGCCAGTTTAGGTCCAGAGGTTCATGGCAACAGTTGCTATGGGACTTGGTCATTTGCAGAGCGTTTTGTCCTATGACTTGGCATAGGGCTCCAGAGCATACACTAGCACAAGTAGTAGTAGCTAGCCCTTTTCCTTCATTCCATCTTTTTGGGCGCTCTTGATCCTTACCATCTTCCTGTAGAACCCTTCTCGGTCCCCCTCTCAGGGTCTTATCCAGCATCCCATTTCCCAGATGGGAATACTGAGCCCACAGAGGGTACACATAGCCCACAATCAGAGCGAGGGCAGGGCAGAACACTCCCAGCTCTGCCCTCCCCAGTGTGGACCCTGCTCTCTCTAGGCCGCTCACAGCCTCCAGGAGCCCTCTTCCAAATGGGCCCTTTATCTTCTGAGTCTGATGCAGGTAATCCCCAGTCAAGCCGGTTTCTCTATTCCTGTTCTGCAGCAGTCACATCTCACCCCAGACCCTGGGCTGCTTGGAGACACAACCTGAACTCCTGCCAGGCTGTGTGTGCTCCCAAAAGCCTGAATTTTAACAGTTCTGAGCTTCCTGATTCCAGGCCTGGAAATGGTGCGTGAAGGCTTCCTGACCCATGTGTGGAGAGGAGCTGCAGAGAGCTTTGCCCTGCCCTCCTGTACATGTGTTTGCCTACCACACACCGGCCTTGGAAGTGCAGGGGTGGCTGTGAACCTGGAGGCCCAGAGTCACCTTTGTCTGCACCACAACTTGCTCACGTGGAAGGTACTGAGTCCAGAGGAGCCAGTGTCCATACAGGGGGGCAGATCCTGAGCTGATTCACAGGCAGCTCCCCCTCCCCCCACCCTGTATCCAGACAGCTTCCGGGTAGGGAGGAAGTAAAGAAGCTGTGGGGATTGGCTGGCTTAGCCCGGCCCCTGGCAGCTTCCTCTAGATCTGGGGTCAGACCCAGCCATCCCAGGAGGAGGGCAGAAGAAGTTGTGTGGGACAAGCCAGCCCACACGGAAGGTAAGAGGCTGGGGGTTCTGGCCCAAGGTGGGGAAGGTATATGCCCAAGGCAGGGTGGCTCCAGGGAATGAGATGACCTGGGAGATGAGTGGGTACCAGTGTGTGTGTGTGTTTGTGTGTGTGTGTGTCTGTCTGTCTGTCTCTGTTTCTCCCTCTTCCTCTGAGTTTGTTTCTCCCTCCCCTCTCCCAGTCCCTGTCTGTCTGTCTCTGAGCCCTTCTTGCCCATCCCCAGCACTCCCTATCCCTGCCTCTCCCTCCCTTGCTCCTCTCTCTCTATCCATCTCTGCCTCACAGCTCACCATCACTATCTCTTCCTTCATCCTCAGAACTCACCCTCCACCCCATCTGACCACAGGATGCTGGAGCTGAGCCTGTCTTGGCTGGGACTCGGGCCAGTAGCAGCCTCCCCATGGCTGCTGCTGCTGCTGGTCGGGGCCTCCTGGATCCTGGCCCACGTCCTGGCCTGGACCTACACCTCCTACAACAACTCTCTCCGCCTCCGATGCTTCCCGCAGCCCCCAAAACGTAACTGGTTCTTGGGTCACCTGGGCCTGGTGAGTGTGGGCAGCAGATTGAGTCTGGGAAATCCAGGTAGATGGACTTCCTGGAGGTCAGGAATGGGGCTCAGGTTTGAGCTGGGGTCTAGGACAGCAGAGAAGACAGGGAAGCCAAGGAACCCCCTCTTCCCTCACTCATTCATTCCTCTACTCTGCCATCGAGACGTTCTCCACATCCTGTCCTTCCAGTCCTAGCCTGCTTTCGGGTCCATTCCCTGTCTGACTTCCACATGTTATGCGCCTGATAAGATTCACTGTCCAGCGTCTGCTCTGCACAGGGCCCATATCCTTGTGTCTTGTTCTCAGCCACAGCTTTCCTAAGGGAAATAACTACCACCTCCCCATTCCCACCTACAGGAGCACAGCTGCCCACCCCCTCCCCTTTCCAGGACCCCTTCCTCTAATTTAACTATCATCCCTCCCCCGAAGATGTCCCAAAGGGCCTGTTGCCCAATCTAGATAAAGTCAGCTACTCACTTCCTCTTTCAAAAGCCTTCTTAGACCTACCCCACCTCCACACCTGCCTAGATTGTGCCCCAGACTGATACTTATGACTTGACCCCACTCATGATTAATGAAACAGGTAATCATCCAATTACTTAGTAACCACTTCCCAATTTGATGATAGTTTGGGGGAGCAGACACTACAGTGCCCAGTCCAGGACTGGAGCGATGTAAGCGCTCAAAATAAATGCTTGATGACCGAGGTGATCAACTTGCCATCACCTCCCTCAGTCAAGGTCAAAGGGATTATATTCAGCTCCCCCTATCTCCCAGACAACTTTTCCTTTCATGCCTGGGATGAGAACTACAAGTTGGGGGAGGACTTATTGCAATTACTATTCATTAAGGCAAAGTTCACAGTGGAGGGTGTCCAAAGCTCACCACAAAGATTTGCTGAGGTTCCAGATCTTCAAATGGTCTCAGCGAGCCCTGGAAGCAGCAGGAATGTTACAAAGTTCTCCAGTTCTGCCTTCCCTGCCTCCAGGGCTTGGCTGTGGGGACCAGTTCAGTCACTCTTCTGTGTGACTTCAGCTGAGCCACGCTCCCTCTCTGGGCCAGTCTCATCTAGTGCTTTGAATCCTCACCTTAGGGCCTTCGGATAGGGGAGCAAGTCACAAAGGTGAAAGTGTTTTATGTCACCTGCCTAGAGTACCTGAGGGTATTTGTCAGGTTTGAATGGAGCATCGTGAGGGAGAGGGTGCTTCACTAGGAGGCTACCTGCACTTCTTCCCCTTTGAGGGGATATGGCATCAGTTTCTTCTTTTGAAAATGTCACAATTGAAAGGCATGCCCATAACTTGCAGAGAAACAGACAGGATGCACTCTGCACCGAGCCTGATCAGTGAAGGTTATAGTCCATGTTCCTCCTTTGGTTAATAGGCAGAGTTCATGTCTGTCTCTGGGGGATGGCCAGGGCTATAAGGTCAGAGGTCTGCAGAACCCTTGCCATGCAAGAAATCAGAAGCCATGTGGAGCAGGAAAAACATGGGAGGGTGTTGGACCAAAGCCCATTCATCCTGCTACCCACAAAGCTGCCCACTGAGGATCTCCTTCTTAGATTGCCCTTGCACTGGGACCACTCCCAGGACAAGAAAAATGTGTCTTCTCAAGCCAAGATTTGCCTCCCTGTGGGCAGAGAGCCTGTCTTCTCCCTGTGCCCTGGGATAGACCCTTGGGACTTAGAGAGCCTCCAGGTGCCTCTTTCCCCCAGAGGGAAGGAGGAAGCAGAGATTCCCTCCATCTGTATAGGATCCCACACTCTGTCCACCTCAGTGGACTCTCCTTCTGTGAAGTGATGGCCCTTACCTTGCTTACAGGTTCCCCCCACGGAGCAGGGCTTGAGCAAAGTAACTCAGCTGGTGACCAACTACCCTCAGGGTTACTTGATGTGGATGGGCCCCATCATCCCCCTGGTCATTTTCTGCCACCCTGACTTGATCCGGACTTTTGCCAGTGCTTCAGGTACCCAGGCAGAGCTGGTGGTGGTGGGTGCCATGATACACCTCAGGACTTCCAGCCTCACCCCTGCCAAGCTTCCATGTGGCCCCTACAGGACCCCAACCCCCTTCCCCTCCTCTCTCTGCCATCTTCCTCTTTCCTTCATGTATTGATCACTGCCATCTCACATCCTCCTCCTTTCTCTCACTGCCATTTACACCCCACCCTGGTGTCCTGGGCAAAAGACAGGACATGAAGATTCAGATTCAGGCAGAGAGATCTGTGACCTGGTGTGGTCAGGAATTGGCCAGAGGGAAATGAGCTCTGCAAACCCAGAGAAGAAGCAAGATTCTCTTCTAGGGGATGCTGGAAGGATTCCTGGAGGAGTAGTTGGAACTGGGTCTGGAACGACGAGCAGAAAGTTTTTAAAACAGAGTATGGAGTGATGCATGGGCATCCATAACATCCCAGGTCCCCTGCCAGACCTTCCCTCAGTCCCCACCTATCCCCAGGTGCTGAGCAATGATGGCTTATGGCTAGTGTACATATAAGTTGCTATTCCCATGACATCTACCTCTCTGGTGGGTCACTTTATTTTCCCCTATCTTGGAGCTGGTCCACTTCTAGATCAGTGCCCTCCTTCTCCAGTTGCCAGGAATCTTCCTGAGGAGGCTCCACCCCACCCTGGCTCTCTTCCCTTGTCCCCTACCCCTCCCATCCGCAGACAGATGACCAGGCAAGCAGGGGAACAGGCAGCGTGTAACAGAAACCTGAGTTCAGACCCAAGAATGCGGAGTGAACATGAGAAGGGCCTTGGCTCACTCTGGCTGCTGAAGTCTCCTTCAGCTGTTAGTGGTAGAAACGCCACCCCGTATGACCTATGGAAAGAAAAGGAATCAAGTGACTATAAAGTCCAAGGAGGGGTATCTTCAGACCCAAATCTATCCATATCTATATAATGTCGTAAGAAATCTGTTTTCCTTGTTTAGATCTCTGTTCCTCTGTGGTGGCTTCCCTATCATCTTGGTAAAACTGAATCCAACAAGCTCAACCCCCATGGAAAAGTGAGCTCATTGACAACATTTTCAGGAAAAGACACAGGATTTCCCTAGCCTGTGTTATAGGACCCATTCCTGTGTCCCTGAAACTCTGAGTACCCAATCTTGGAGGTGGTTTAAGGGTCCTCTAAGCTGTTGTTTTGAGGCTCAGAGTGATTTGATGGTTAAGAACACAGACCCTGGGTTCAGATAGATGTGGCTTATTGTCTCAAGCTTATTGTCTGAGAGAATGTGGGCAACAGACTCCATTGTTCAGAGCCTCAGTCTCCTTATCAAGAATATGGGAATGGAAGAGAAGTCAGGGGAACACGGTGTTTGGGGTCCAAACAGAAAAAGACCCTTCCTATCCCTATATTCAAGGGACCCCAATTATCATGTAAGGAGGATAAAGGGAGAGAGGGTGGCAGGAGGCTTAGGACAGAGGAGCAGCTGCTGGAGGTGATTCACCGTCCCAGCTCTGGATCACTGTCCTGCAGGTCCTTCCCTCTGGCAGCCTAGAAGAGTGTGAATTGGGTCCTATTTGTTCTTCTCCAGATTCAGAGCTCAGAGGAAGGTCTCCTGTACACTCAGGGCCTGGCCAGCACCTATGGGGATGCGTGCTGCTGGTGGATGGGACCCTGGCACGCAATCATCCGCATCTTCCACCCCACCTGTATCAAGCCTGTGCTCTTTGCTCCAGGTAGACGCCTCCCTGGCCATAGCTTGCCCATTGCCAGGGTCTCTGTGTTGCCTCTAGTTGTACAAGTGACCAGGATGCAGGCAGAGGGGGGCATGGCAAAGATGCCACTGTCTCCCACTGCAGAATCCCAGCTGCATGCTCTCCAGTCACGTCTGTGCAATGTCTGCTGAATGGCCACGTCTGATCAGATTTATGTTTCTACGTGGATTCTGGTTACAGTTGGTGTATGTTATATCTAGTAATACCTGGTATATGTTTAAATATGAGTTCAGAGATGTTCTCAATCATGTCTAGAGCTCATCTGTGGCCAAGGACATTTGAGGCATCTTGAAGCCTCTCTGGTTCTTGTCTGAGATGCTGTTAGAAATTGCCTGGTTCTCCAGTTGGTCACTTCTGGGTGTCTGTCTGAAGTCTGGAACTCCAGGGTCACTCTGAGAAATGCCTGAGACCTTATGTGAATCTTGTCTGATGCTTAGGATATGTTTGAGTTTTGCCTGGTTCAGGTCTGTGTCATCAGTGTATTCAAGTCCTGTCTGGAGTCCACGTGGGGCACACTGAGGTGATGCCAGATTGTCTTGAGGCCCATGGCAAAGCATCCTGTCATGTCATCTTGTATCATTCATGGTATGGCCTTGTTAGGACTTGTTAAGATATGGGACCATGTCAGATGTCTCAGAAGGGGTCAGTGCTGGGGCAGATGTGGTGTCCTAGATCCCTGTAAAGGTGTTTTGTAAAGTGATAGACCATACTTGTGAGGTAGAAGATGCAATGTCCAGTCATATGTCAGGTTGGGGTGTGTCTAAGCACATTGAGATGTGTCTATGGGCCCTGCCTTTGCTCTGTTCTGTGCTGTGGCCTGGTCTGGTCTGGTCTCCTCTCCCCTCCCAGCTTCCTGTGCTCTTGGTCCCATTCTGCTAAGTTGGGCTTGGAGGGGGAATGCTGATTCTTGGCTGGGAGCCTCCACTCCCCACTAAAAGACCCTCCCCTCCCCATCTCCTTGGTCCCTGGTGGTCCTCATTCATATCAGCTGCCATCGCACCCAAGAATGTGGTCTTCTACAACTTTCTGAAGCCTTGGCTGGGTGAGTAACTATGAGTGAAGGGGGTTGAGGGTGACTTTGGGGAACCAGGGGAAGGTCTTCCTTTGCTCACTCCCTGTGGCTGTCTCTGCTAGGGGATGGGCTCCTGCTGAGTGCTGGTGAAAAGTGGAGCAGCCACCGTCGCATGCTGACACCTGCCTTCCACTTCAACATCCTGAAGCCCTATATGAAGATTTTCACCAAGAGCGCAGACATCATGCATGTGAGTCTCTTGAACCCAGGGTCCCAGCTGGAGTCTTGGGGAAAACAGGGACTCAGAGACATCTTGTCTGGATTTCTCCCTCTTCTGATTGGCTTAAGTCCATCGTTCGTCCTTTCTCAGCCTCAGTGTCCTTGGCTATATAAAGAATGTAATATGATCCCTGCTTTGCAGGGTGGTCAAGATGTCCTGCAAGCTGAGCTTCCCTGGTGGCTCAGATGGTAAAGAATCTCCCTGCAATGCAGGAGACCCGGGTTCAATCCCTGGGTCAGGAAGATCCCTTGGAGAAGGAAATGGCAACCCAGTGTTGCCATTCTCCAATGTTCTTGCCTGGAGAAGTCCATAGACAGGGGAGCCTGGCACGCTACAGTTCATGGGGTCACAAAGAGTCGTTCATAACTGAATGACTAACACTTTCACTTTCAAGATATCATAATGGAGCCACATCCCTGGCACATAGTAGATGCTCAGAAGGTGTTAGCTTCTATTTTACCTTCCCAGAAGCCTTAGAATCTTGAGACATATTTGATGGTAATAATTAATATGAGTATCAGGCAGTAGTTGTTTCTGAGTAATGAATCACTTGAAAACAATAAGGATTTAGTATTTACAGCAAGACTGTGAGTCAATTGGGTGGTTTCTCTGGATGTGGATGGGGCCACTCATGTACCAGTGATCAGCTGAGGGTCTGGTCATGCTGGAATGTACCCTGCGGTACTGCAAGACTCAAGACTGAAGAAAGAGCTGGAGTCTATAACACAGACATACATCAGTGGTTTAATGGATAAGAGGATCTTATGTGTCTGAAGCAAAGTCCTGGAGTGATATCCCATCATGTATATCTGTGGCTGACAGCAAGTATGTCAGCATTTACTGATTAGGCTCCATGAGTAAGAGGAAATGTGAGTAGGGTGTAGGTGAAGCAGGGACTGGTCAAGCATGGGATGTACAGAGAACAAGAGGACAGCTGTCTTGGGTGGCCTGACCATACAGATAGGAAGCATTGCTGGTCTGGGGTCAGTCCTCTCACAGGTTTGAAGCTTGGTTGGCTGTAAGCTGATCTAGCATGACCTCAGGGAGGGTAAATAGACTTACTTTCATGGGATTCTCTCCCTTCAAAAGGCATCTCAGGCTGGTTCATATGGTAGACGTAGGGTATGAAAAGACTGAGAAGAAGTGCCCTTTGGGGTCTAGGTTTGGAATGATCACCTCATCATTTTCACTGCAGTCTGTTGACCAAAGAAAGTCCAGGGCCAGCTCAGAATCAAAGGATGGTAAAAGAGGCTCCACCTCCAAGTAGAGTTACTGAAAAATTACATTGCAAAGGGTTTTGATATATACATGGGAAAGTAAAGAACTGGAGCACAGGCTTGAAGTGCCTGTGATTTTTTTCATACTTGCAAGCCCATAAGAGAGCTTGTCACTGTTTCTTGGATTCTGCCAGGATACGTGAGACTCCTAGGTCACAGACAAAGGACAGTTTATTACTCTTGGCACAGCAAACAGCATGTGCTTTTTGTTGGTTTGCATTCTTCTTCCAAGTCACCAAATCTCATGCAAATAACACAGGTGGGCTTCTATGGATGCCTACTCATATAGTATATTATATCACAGGGGAGGGAATATTAGTTTTAGGAACTCTGTGACATTTATAGCAGTTAGAAGCAAGCTTGATATTTTCCAGGGGGACACATTACCTCACTTATCAAGGTTGTTTGCTACAAACACAACTCTGAGAAATGGTCCAGGTAAAGAACATAGGGGTCTTAGAACTTTTTGGCAAAACCAAAAAAAAAAAAAAGTGCAGGAGTACTCAGGGCCCATGGAGGACTATCTCTATTAACATAGGGATCATTTTCCTAATCAACTTATAACAATGAAAATGATGAAAACTAACATTTGTTAGCACTTACTTTATGAAAAGTTGACCAATGGTGCACAAAGTATGAGCTCAACAGATAAAGAATCCACCTGCAATGCTGGAGACTCAGGAGACGTGGGTTTGATCCCTAGGTTGGGAACATTCCCTAGAGGAGAAAATGGCAACCCACCATACTATTCCTGCCTGAAAAATCCCAAGGACAGAGGAGCCTGGGGGGCCACAGTCCAAAGTATCAGACACAGAGTCGGACACGAATGAGTAACTGAGCACACACTCATGCACATAAAGTATAGTAGGTAGAATCAGGATTACAAAACCCAGACCTTCTGACTCCCAGTCATGGAGACTTCATGTCCTAATAGTAACAGTTTTCACTCCTACATGAGCCTGGTCCTCCCTGGGGGTGAGTGCCTCGGACCAGGAGACAGAGCCCAGGAAGTGCATCTTGGTATCTGGGGTTAGGAAGGGGCACCAAGGAGGCAGTTCTCAGCCTCAGCTGTGTCCCCTTCTCTGTTCAGGCCAAGTGGCAGCGTCTGATCATAGAGGGCCACACCCATCTGGACATGTTTGAACACATCAGCCTCATGACCCTGGACAGTCTGCAGAAATGCGTCTTCAGTTACGACAGCAATTGCCAAGAGTGAGTCTTACCCAAGGGCCTGGGGAACATGAGCCACAGACCCACGGGAGTAGATGGGTGAGGGAGGGTTGACCAGGACAATCAGAAAGGTCTTCTTGGAAGAGGTGGGTCAGATCTGGACATTGAAGAACAAGAAGGGGAACGAGAAGAAGCCATCCTTTTAGGTGGGTAGAACTGTTTGATAAAGACCAGGAGGCTAGGAGGAGCACGGTATGTGCAATAGTGAGGCGACATCTTGGAGATAAGGATGGAGGCATTGGTATCTTTATATTTTAAGAACATTCTGAAACCAAAGAGGATATGAACTTTCTCCTGGGCTTTCCAGAGAGCCATGGAAGGTGTTTGAGAATAAGAGGGTTCTGTTCAAAGTTTATTTCAGACATCAGATATTTCTTGCTCTCATCCTGTAGGAAGCCCAGTGACTATATCGCTGCCATCTTGGAGCTCAGTGCCCTTGTGGCAAAACGATATCAACAGATCTTCCTGCACATGGACTTCCTGTACTACCTCACCCCTGATGGGTGGCGCTTCCGCAGGGCCTGCCGCCTAGTGCATGACTTCACAGGTGCTGTCATCCAGGAGCGGCGCCGCACCCTCCCCAAGGAAGATATTGATGACTTCCTCAAGGCCAAGGAGAAGACCAAGACTTTGGACTTTATTGACGTACTCCTGCTGACCAAGGTGGGCTCCTCTGGGATCTGAATTCAAGAAGCAGTATAGGCCTTGGGAACTTGATTTAATCAAAGTTAAACTGGATTGAACTGGATACAGAGGGTGCTGGGGAGCCATGTGAGATTCTTGTTGAAGGAAGGGCTGGGTTAGGGGTAAGTTTTAGAGATGACCATGTGGAATGCACAGGGCTTCCCTGGTGGCTCACAGTCAAGAATCCACCTCCAGTGCAGGAGGCCCAAGTTCGATCCCTAGGTCAGGAAGATCCCCTGGAGTAGGAAATGGCAACCCACTCCAGTATTCTTGCCTAGAGAATTCCATGGACAGAAGAGCCTGGTGGGCTTCAGTCCATGGGGCTGCAAAGAGTCAGACAGGACTGAGTGACTAACACACACACATGTGGGGTGCAGCCTGCAGGGGACTACTAAGTCTGAAACTGTGAAGGCCTGAGATTTTACTCTCCTTCCCAATTAGTAAGTTAGTCTACTACAGAAATAGACTGTATATATCCATGTATACATAGAGAATACTGGATCATAAGAATCCATTTATTACTTATAGCAGTAACAGTAACCAGAGCAGAATGGTATCTCTGCTCCCCCATTCCCAAATTCCTCTGAGATCTCCATGATTTCTTTATCTTCCCATGTAGCCATACTTGACATTACAGAAAAAAATACCTTCAGTTTTCTTTTATTTTTTTTATTTTTAATTAATTAATTAATTTTAATTGGAGGCTAATTACTTTACAATACTGTACTGGTTTTTGCCATACATTCACATGAATCAGCCATGGGTGTACAGGTGTTCCCCATCCTGAACCCCCCTCCCACCTCCCACC
>NW_011494550.1:390381-395184 GCF_000754665.1 Bison bison bison
GAATTTCCCTCCCACCTCCCACCCATCCCATCCCTCTGGGTCATCCCAGTGCATCAGCCCTGAGCACCCTGTCTCATGCATCAAACCTGGACTGGCAATCTATTTCACATATGGTGATATACATGTTTCAGTGCTATTCTCTAAAATCATCCCACCCTCACCTTCTCCCATAGAGTCCAAAAAGTCTGTTCTTCACATCTGTGTCTCTTTTGCTGTCTTGTATATAGGGTCACCGTTACCATCTTTCTAAATTCCATAAATATGCATTAATATACTGTATTGGTGTTTTTCATTCTGACTTACTTCACTCTGTATAAAAGGCTCCAGTTTCATCCACCTCATTAGAACTGATTCAAATGCATTCTTTTTAATAGCTAAGTAATATTCCATTGTGTATATGTACCACAGCTTTCTTATCCATTCATCTGCTGATGGACATCTAAGTTGTTTCCATGTCCTAGCTACTGTAAACAGTGCTGCGATGAACATTGGGGTACACGTGTTTCTTTCACTTCTGGATTCCTCAGCGTGTATGCCCAGCAGTGGGATTGCTGGGTCATATGGCAATTAAAAGACCCTTACTCCTTGGAAGAAAAGTTATGACCAACCTAGATAGCATATTAAAAAGCAGAGATATTACTTTGCCAACAAAGGTCCGTCTAGTCAAGGCTATGGTATTTCCAGGGGGCATGTATGGATGTGAGAGTTGGACTGTGAAGAAAGCTGAGCGCCGAAGAATTGATGCTTTTGAACTGTGGTGTTGGAGAAGACTCTTGAGAGTCCCTTGGTCTACAAGGAGATCCAACCAGTCCATTATAAAGGAGAACAGTCCTGGGTGTTCATTAGAAGGACTGATGCTAAAGCTGAAACTCCAATACTTTGGCCACCTCATGCGAAGAGTTGACTCATTGGAAAAGACCCTGATGCTGGGAGAGATTGGGGGCAGAAGGAAAAGGGGACAACAGAGGATGAGATGGCTGGATGGCATCACTGACTTGATGGACATGAGTTTGAGTAAACTCCAGGAGTTGGTGATGGTGTGCTGTGATTCATGGGGTCGCAGAGTCAGACACGACTGAGTGACTAAACTGAACTGAACTAAATGGCAGTTCTGTTTCCAGGTTTTTAAGGAACCTCCTCACTGTTCTCTATAGAGGTTGTACTACTTTGCATTCCCACCAACAGAGTAGCAGGGTCCCCTTTTCTCCTCACCCTCTCCAGGATCTATTGTTTGTAGACTTTTGGATAGCAGGCATTCTGACCGGCGTGAAATAGTACCACATTGTGGTTTTGATTTGCGTTTCTCTGATAATGAGTGATGTTGAGCGTCTTTCCATGTGTTTGTTGGCCATCTGTATGTCTCCTTTGGAGAAATGCCTGTTTAGATCTTTGGCCCATTTTCTGATTGGGTCGTTTATTTGCCTAGAATTGAGCTGCAGGAGTTGCTTGTATATTTTTGAGATTAATTCTTTGTCAGCTGCTTCATCTGCTATTATTTTCTCCCATTCTGAAGGCTTTTCACCTTGCTTATAGTTTCCTTCGTTGTGCAGAAGCTTTTAATTTTAATTAGGTCCCATTTGTTTATTTTTGCTTTTATTTCCAATATTCTGGGAGGTGGGTCATAGAGGATCCCACTGTGATTTATGTCGGAGAGTGTTTTGCTTATGTTTTCCTCTAGGAGTTTTATAGTTTCTGGTCTTACATTTAGATCTTTAATCCATTTTGAGTTTATTTTTGTGTATGGTATTAGAAAGTGTTCTAGTTTCATTCTTTTACAAGTGGTTGACCAGTTTTCCCAGCACCACTTGTTAAAGAGATTGTCTTTTCTCCATTATATATTCTTGCCTACTTTGTCAAAGATAAGGTGTCCATGGGTATGTAGATTTCTCTCTGGAGTTTCTATTTTGTTCCATTGATCTATATTTCTGTCTTTGTGCCAGTACCATACTGTCTTGATGACTGTGGCTTTGCAGTAGAGCCTGAAGTCAGGCAGGTTGATTCCTCCAGTTCCCTTCTTCTTTCTCAAAATTGCTTTGGCTATTCGAGGTTTTTTGTATTTCCATACAAATTGTGAAATTATTTGTTCTAGCTCTGTGAAAAATACCATTGGTAGCTTCACAGGGATTGCATTGAATCTATAGATTGCTTTGGGCAGTATACCCATTATCACTATATTGATTCTTCCAATCCATGAGCACATTATATTTCTCCATCTGTTAGTGTTCTCTTTGATTTCTTTCACCAGTGTTTTATAGTTTTCTATATATAGGTCTTTTGTTTCTTTAGGTAGATTTATTCCTAAGTATTTTATTCTTTTCGTTGCAATGGTGAATGAAATTGTTTCCTTAATTTCTCTTTCTGTTTTCTCATTGTTAGTGTATAGGAATGCAAGAGATTTCTCTGTGTTAATTTTATACCTGCAACTTTACAATATTCATTGATTAGCTCTAGTAATTTTCTGGTGGAGTCTTTAGGGTTTTCTATGTAAAGGATCATGTCATCTACGAACAGTGAGAGTCTTACTTCTTCTTTTCCAATCTGGATTCCTTTCATTTCTTTTTCTGCTCTGATTGCTGTGGCAAAAACTTCCAAAACTATGTTGAATAGTAGTGGTGAGAGTGGGCACCCTTGTCGTGGTCCTGACTTTAGGGGAAATTATTTCAGTTATTCACCATTGAGGATAATGTTTGCTGTGGGTTTGTCATATATAGCTTTTATTATGTTGAGGTATGTTCCTTCTATTCCTGCTTTCTGGAGGGTCTTTATCATACATGGATATTGAATTTTGTCAAAGGCTTTCTCTACATCTATTGAAATAATCATATAGCTTTTATTTTTCAATTTGTTAATGTGGTGTATTACATTGATTGATTTGTGAATATTGAAGAATTCTTGCATCCCTGGGATAAAACCCACTTGGTCATGATGTATGATCTTTTTAATGTGTTGTTGGATTCTGTTTCCTAGAATTTGGGTAAGGATTTTTGCACCTATGTTCATCAGTGATATTGGCCTATAGTTTGTTTGGGTGTTTTTTTTTTTTTTGGTGGCATCTTTGTCAGGTTTTGGTATTAGGGTGATGGTGGCCTCATAGAATGAGTTTGGAAGTTTACCTTCCTCTGCAATATTCTGGAAGAGTTTGAGTAGGATAGGTGTTAGCTCTTCTCTAAATTTTTGGTAGAATTCAACTGTGAAGCCGTCTGGTCCTGGGCTTTTGTTTGCTGGAAGATTTCTGATTAGTTTCAATTTCCATGCTTGTGATGGGTCTGTTAAGATTTTCTATTTCTTCCTGGTTCAGTTTTGGAAACTTATGCTTTTTCTAAGAATTTGTCCACTTCTTCCAAGTTATCCATTTTATTGGCATATAGTTGCTGATAGTAGTCTCTTATGATCCTTTGTATTTCTGTGTTGTCTGTTGTGATCTCTCCATTTTCATTTCTAATTTTATTGATTTGATTTTTCTCCCTTTGTGTCTTGATGAGTCTGGCTAATGGTTTGTCAATTTTATTTATCCTTTCAAAGAACCAGCTTTTGCTTTGTTGATTTTTGCTATGGTCTCTTTTGTTTCTTTTGCATTTATTTCTGTCCTAATTGTTAAGATTTCTTTCCTTCTACTAACCCTAGGGTTCTTCATTTCTTCCTTTTCTAGTTGCTTTAGGTGTAGAGTTAGGTTTTTATTTGACTTTTTTCTTGTTTCTTGACGTATGCCTGTATTGCTATGAACCTTCCCCTTAGCACTGCTTTTACAGTGTCTCACAGGTTTTGCATTCTGGTGTTTTCATTTTCATTCATTTCTATGCATATTCTGATTTCTTTTTTGATTTGTTCTGTGATTTGTTGGTTATTCACCAGAGTGTTGTTCAGCCTCCATATGTTGGAATTTTTAATAGTTTTTCTCCTGTAATTGACATCTACTATTACTGCATTGTGCTCAGAAAAGATGCTTGAAATGATTTCAATTTTTTTGAATTCACCAAGGCTAGATTTATGGCCCAGGATGTGATCTATTCTGGAGAAGGTTCTGTGTGCACTTGAGAAAAAGGTGAAATTCATTCTTTGGGGGTGAAATGTCTTATAGATATCAATTAGGTCTAACTGGTCTATTGTATCTTTTAAAGTTTGTGTTTCCTTGTTAATTTTCTGTTTAGTTGATCTATCCTTAGATGTGCATGGGGTATTAAAGTCTCCCACTACTATTGTGTTACTATTAATTTCCCCTTTCATACTTGTTAGCATTTGTCTTATATATTGCAGTGCTTCTATGTTGGGTGCGTCAGTCAGTTCAGTTCAGTCACTCAGTCGTGTCCGACTCTTTGCGACCCCATGAATCGCAGCACGCCAGGCTTCCCTGTCCATCACCAACTCCCAGAGTTCGCTCAAACTCACGCCCATCAACTTGGTGATGCCATCCAGCCATCTCATCCTCTGTTGTCCCCTTTTCCTTCTGCCCTAAATCCCTCCCAGCATCAGAGTCTTTTCCAATGAGTCAACTCTTCGCATGAGGTGGCCAAAGTACTGGAGTTTCAGCTTTAGCATCATTCCTTCCAAAGAAATCCCAGGGCTGATCTCCTTTAGCATGGACTGTTTGGATCTCCTTGCAGTCCAAGGGACTCTCAAGAGTCTTCTCCAACACCACAGTTCAAAAGCATCAATTCTTCAGCACTCAGCTTTCTTCACAGTCCAACTCTCACATCCATACATGACCACTGGAAAAACCATAGCCTTGACTAGACGGACCTTTGTTGACAAAATAATGTCTCTGCTTTTCAATATGCTATCTAGGTTGGTCATAACTCTTCTTCC
>NW_011494550.1:395284-398896 GCF_000754665.1 Bison bison bison
CCCAAAATAAAGTCTGACACTGTTTCCACTGTTTCCCCATCTGTTTCCCATGAAGTGATGGGACCAGATGCCATGATCTTCGTTTTCTGAATGTTGAGCTTTAAGCCAATTTTTTCACTCTCCTCTTTCACTTTCATCAAGAGGCTTTTTAGTTCCTCTTCACTTTCTGCCATAAGTGTGGTGTCATCTGCATATCTGAGGTTATTGGTATTTCTCCCAGCAGGAGTAGCAATACTCATATCTTATAAAACAGACTTTAAAATAAAGGCTGTGACAAGAGCCAAAGAAGGACACTACATAATGATCAAAGGATCAATCCAAGAAGAAGATGTAACAATTATAAATAGATATATATGTTGGGTGCATATATATTTATAATTGTTATATCTTCTTCTTAGATTAATCCTTTGATCATTATGTAGTGTCCTTTTTTGGCTCTTGTCACAGCCTTTGTTTTAAAATCTATTTTATCTGATATGAGTATTACTACTCCTGCTTTCTTTTGGTCTCTATTTGCATGGAATATCTTTTTCCAGCCCTTCACTTTCAGTCTGTATGTGTCCCTTGTTTCAAGGTGGGTCTCTTGTAGACAACATATAGGGGTCTTGTTTTTGTATCCATTCAGCCAGTCTTTGTCTTTTGGTTGGGGTATTCAACCCATGTACATTTAAGGTAATTATTGATAAGTATGATCCTGTTACCATTTACTTTATTGTTTTGTGTTCTAGTATACATACCCTTTCTGTGTTTCCTGTCTAGAGAAGATCCTTTAGCATTTGTTGGAGAGCTGGTTTGGTGGTGCTGAATTCTCTCAGCTTTTGCATGTCTGTAAAGCTTTTGGTTTCTCCTTCATACTTGAATGAGATCCTTTCTGGGTACAGTAGTCCGGGCTGTAGGTTATTTTCTTTCATCACTTTAAGTATTTCCTACCATTCACTCCTGGCCTTGAAGAGTTTCTATTGAAAGATCAGCTGTTATCCTTATGGGAATCTCCTTTTGTGTTATTTGTTGCTTTTCCCTTGCTGCTTTTAATATTTGTTCTTTGTGTTTGATCTTTGGTAATTTGATTAATATGTGGCCTGGGGTGTTTCGCCTTGGGTTTATCCTGTTTGGGACTCTCTGGGTTTCTTGGACTTGGGTGACTATTTCCTTCCCCATTTTAGGGAAATTTTCAACTATTATCTCAAGTGTTTCGTGGTCTTTCTTTTTGTCTTCTTCTTCTGGGACTCCTATGATTTGAATGTTGGGGCATTTAACATTGTCCCAGAGGTCTCTGAGATTGTCCTCATTTCTTTCAATTCGTTTTTCTTTTTTCCTCTCTGTTTCATTTATTTCCACCATTCTGTCTTCTACCTCACTTATCCTATCTTCTGCCTCCGTTATTCTACTGTTGGTTCCCTCCAAAGTGTTTTTGATCTCATTTACTGCATTATTCATTATATATTGACTCTTTTTTATTTCTTCTAGGTCTTTGTTAAACCTTTCTTGCATCTTCTCAATTCTTGTCTCCAGGCTATTTATCTGTAATTCCATTTTGTTTTCAGGATACTGGATCATTTTTACTATCATTATTTGGAATTCTTTATCAGGTAGATTCCCTATCTCTTCCTCTTTTGTTTGATTTTGTGGGCATTTATCATGTTCCTTTACCTGCTGTGTATTTCTCTGCCTCTGCATCTTGTTCATATTGCTGTGTTTGGCATGGCCTTTCTGTGTTCTGGCAGTTGTTGGTTCCTCTTTATTGTGGAGTTTCCTTGCTGTGGGTGGGGTTGGACGAGTGGCTTGTCATGGTTTTCTGGTTAAGGAATCTTGTGTTTTGGTGGGTAGAACTGGATTTCTTCTCTCTGGAGTGCAATGAAGTGTCCAGGAATGAGTTACAAGATGTCAATGGGTTTGGTGTGACTTTGGGCAGCCTGTATATTGAAGCTCAGGGCTATGTTTCTGTGTCGCTGGAGAATTTGCATGGTATGTCTTGCTCTGGAACTTGTTGGACCTTGGGTGGTGCTTGGTTTCAGTGTAGGTATAGAGGCCTTTGATGAGCTTCTATCGATTAATGTTCCCTGGAGTCAGGAGTTCTCTGGTATTCTCACGATTTGGACTTAAGCCTTCTGCCTCTGGTTTTCAGTCTTATTCTTACAGTAGCCTCAAGATTTCTCCATCTATATAGCACCAATGATAAAACATCTAAGTTGAAGATAAAAAGTTTCTCCACAGTGAGGGACACCCAGAGAAGTTCACAAAGTTACATGGAGAAGAGTAGAGGGAGGAGGGAGATAGAGGTGACCAGGAGAAGAAGAGGGGGAGTGAAAAGGGGCGAGAGCAAGCTAGTCATTAATCACTTCCCTACGTACTCTCCACAGTCTGGACCACTCAGAGATGTTCACAGAGGTACACAGAGAAGAGAAGAGGGAGGAAGGAGACAGAGGTGGCCAGCAGGATAAAGGGGGGGAATAAAAGGAGAGAGACAGGGGAGGGAGGAGGGAGGAGGGTTCAGGATGGGGAACACGTGTATACCTGTGGTGGATTCATTTTGATATTTGGCAAAACTAATACAATTATGTAAAGTTTAAACATAAAATAAAATTTAAAAAAAATGAAATAAAATAAAAACAAAAAAAGGAGAGAGACAAATCCAGCCAGTAATCAGTTCCCTAAGTGTTTTCCACAGTCCAGAACACAGAGATTCACAGAGTTGGGTAGAGAAGAGAAGGGGGAGGGAGGAGATAGAGGAGACCTGGTGGAGAAAAGGAGAGTCCAAAGCTGGAGAGAACAATCAAACCAGTAATCCCACACCCAAGTAAAAATGGCTACTGAAGATTGGGTTCTTAAAGGTACACAATTGATAACAAATACCAATAAGCAAAGATTAAAAATCTAGAGTAGAGGTTAGATTATCATAAATACAATATTAAAGGAAAAAAAAACAAAGTTACAAAAATTATAATATATATATATATATGAAGTTTGCTTTAAAAGATAGGGTCTTTTTTTTAAAAGTAGTAGTAGGTTATAAAAATGAAAATTAAAGGAGTAATAGAGGACTTAAAATTTTTTTAAAAAAATTTTAATTTAAAGAATGATAATAGTAAAGATATATCTAGGACTTTCTCTGGTGTTGTGGAGAGTGTGGGGTCAGTTCATTTTCAGATAGTTCCTTGATCCGGCTTATACTTCTCAAGATCTATAGGCCCCTTCCTATGTAGCTGGTGCTAACTACAGGGTTTTAATCTATTGCACCTGTCACTTCCAAGGCGGTTCCCTCTGTTTGGTTTAGCTTCTTCTGTTTGCTTGTCTCTTCAGTGTCTAATTTCCACCCTGACACAAGGGGGCGGTGGTGGACACTTTTTTAGGCTCACTTGTTCAGTCTTGCTGTGGGGAGGGAGGAACACTGCAAACAACACTGTCATGTGCTTGCAGTGTCTTGGCCACAGTGGGTTTGCCCTCGCTCACGGCATGTGTGCTTTCCCTGTCTACACTGCTTAGGCTCTGGGTCGCTCTACCGGGAAGTGTCTGAGGCTGGTTCTGGGTTGTATGCACTTCCCAGGTCTAAGCCACTCAGGTTCAGGTACTCAGGTGCTCCACAAAGGTGCAGACTTGGTTGGACCTGCGTTT
>NW_011494550.1:399015-411409 GCF_000754665.1 Bison bison bison
CGCCTCCCCCACCCCTGCCACTCGGTTTTCTGGGTGTACAACTAGGGCCCCTTTTCCGGTGTGCCGTGTGTCTCTTCTGGGAAGCTGATCTCTGGCTGTGGCCCTCCCGGTGGATGTCGACCATCCAGAATATCAAGAAGTCTTGCTTAGCAATGAAGCCTGCTTGCAGTTTGGTAGGTGATGCCTCTCTGGGGCCATGAGTGCCCCCTTCTGGCTCTGGCTGCCCTCACCTGCCTGTCTCCAGTGGGGGATGGGCCAGTCTGCAGCCATCTAGCTCTGCTCAGTCCTTTGTTCTGTGAGCGGGCCTGGCAGTGTCTTGCTGCTGCTGCTGCTAAGTCTCGTCAGTCGTGTCCGACTCTGTGCGACCCCATAGACTGCAACCCACTAGGTTTCCCCATCCCTGGGATTCTCCAGGCAAGAACACTGGAGTGGGTTGCCATTTCCTTCTCCAATGCATGAAAGTGAAAAGTGAAAGTGAAGTCTCTCTGTCGTGCCCTTAGGTTAGGGCTTTTCACGGGATAGCTATCCCACAGTCTGATTTGCTATCTCAGTTAGTTCCCTCAGATTGCCCTCGGGGCATTCAGGCCCGTCCTTACTCTAAGCAATGCAGCCCATGCCTCCCTGCCCAGCCCCCACTTGCTAGTGGTGGATGCAGGTGTCTGTGCTGCTTCTCCTCTGGGAGTTACCATTGGGCACATAATTTCCTTTCAAAGACAATGAGCTGCTTTTCTGGGTGCCTGATGTCCTCTGCCAGCCCTCAGAAGTTGTTTTGTGGAATCTACTCAGCTTTCAAATGTTCGTTTAATGAATTTGTGGGGAAGAAAGTGGGCTCCCTGTCCTATTCCTCCACCTTCTTAGGACCCAAGTGTATGATCTTTTTAATGTGTTGTTGGATTCTGTTTGCTAGGATTTTGTTGAGGATTTTTGCATCTATGTTTATCAGTGATATTGGCCTGTTGTTTTCTCTTTTTGTACCATCTTTGTCTGAGTTTGGTATTAGGGTGATGGTGGCCTCATAGAATGAGTTTGGCAGCTTACCTTCCTCTGCAGTTTTCTGGAAGAGTTTGAGTAGGATAGGTGTTAGCTCTTCTCTAAATTTTTGGTAGAATTCACCCATGAAGCCATCTGGTCCTGGGCTTTTGTTTGTTGGAAGGTTTCTGATTACAGTTTCGATTTCTGTGCTTGTGATAGGTCTGTTTCTTCTGTTGCTGCTAAGTCACTTCAGTTGTGTCCAACTCTGTGTGACCCCATAGGCGACAGCCCACCAGGCTCCTCTATCCCTGGGATTCTCCAGGCAAGAATACTGGAGTGGGTTGCCATTTCCTTCTCCAATGCATGCATGCATGCTACGTCGCTTCAGTCATGTCTGACTCTATGCGACCGTATGGACAGCAGACCACCAGGCTCCTCTGTCCATAGGATTCTATAGGCAAGAATACTGAAGTGGGTTGCCATTTCCTTCCCCAGATAGGTCTGTTAAGATTTTCTATTTCTTCCTGGTTCAGTTTTGGAAAGTTATACTTTTCTAAGAATTTGTCCATTTCTTCCAAGTTGTCCATATTACTGGCATGTAGTTGCTGATAGTAGTCTCTTATGATCCTTTGTATTTCTGTGTCATCTGTTGTGATTTCTCCGTTTTCATTTCTAATTTTTTTTTATTTGATTCTTCTCGCTTTTTACTTGATGAGTCTGGCTAATGGTTTGTTTATTTTATCTTCTCAAAGAACCAGCTTTTTGTTTTGTTGATTTTTGTCATAGTATCCCTTGTTTCTTTTTCATTTATTTCTTCCCTAATTTTTATGATTTCTTTCCTTCTACTAACTTTGGGGTTCTTCATTTCTTCTTTTTCTATTTGCATTAGGTGTAGTTATTTATTTGATTTTTCTGTTGTTTCTTGAGGTAAGCTTGTATTGCTATGAACTTTCCCCTTAGCACTGCTTTTACTGAATCCCATAGGTTTGGGGTTGTTGTGTTTTCATTTGCATTCGTTTCTATGCATATTTTGATTTCTTCTGTGATTTATTGGTTATTCAGAAGTGTGTTGTTTAGCCTCCATATGTTTGTGTATTAATACTTTTTTTTTCCTGTAGTAGACATCTTAATCTTACCACATTGTGAACAGAAAAGATGCTTGAAATGATTTCAATTTTTTTGAATTTACCAAAGCTACATTTATGGCCCAGGATGTGATCTATCCTGGAGAAGGTTCCGTGGGAACTTGAGAAAAAGGTGAAACTCATTGTTTGGGAGTAAAATGTCCTGTAGATATCATTTAGGTCTAACTGGTCCATTGTATCATTAAAGTTTTGTGTTTCCTTGCTAATTTTCTGTTTAGTTGATCTCTCCATAGGTGTGAGTGGGGTATTAAAGTCTCCCACTATTATTGTGTTACTGTTAATTTCCCCTTTCATACTTGTTAGCATTTGCCTTACATATTGTGGTGCTCCTATGTTGGGTGCATATATATTTATAAATATTATATCTTCTTGGATTGATCCTTTGATCATTATGGAGTGCCTTCTTTGTCTCTTTTCACAGCCTTGATTTCAAAGTATATTTTATTTGATATGTGTATTGCTACTCCTGCTTTCTTTTGGTCTCCATTTGCATGAAATACCTTTTTCCAGCCCTTCACTTTCAGTCTGTATGTGTCCCTTGTTTTGGGGTGGGTCTCTTGTAGACAGCATATATAGGGGTCTTGTTTTTGTATCCATTCAGCCAGTCTTTGTCTTTTGGTTGGGGCATTCAACCCATTTACATTTAAGGTAATTATTGATAAGTATGATCCTGTTGCTATTTACTTTATTGTTTTGGGTTCAAGTTTGTAAACCTTTTCTGTGTTTCCTGTCTAAAGAAGATCCTTAGCATTTGTTGAAGAGCTGGTTTGGTGGTGCTGAATTCTCTCAGCTTTTGCTTGTCTGTAAAACTTTTGATTTCTCCTTCATATTTGAATGAGATCCTTGCTGGGTACAGTAATCTGGGTTGTGGGTTTTTCTCTTTCATCACTTTAAGTATGTCCTGCCATTCCCTTCTGGCCTGAAGAGTTTCTATAGAAAAATCAGCTGTTATCCTTATGGGAACACCCTTGTGTGTTATTTGTTGCTTTTCCCTTGCTGCTTTTAATATTTGTTCTTTGTGTTTGATCTTTGGTAATTTGATTAATATGTGCTTTGGGGTGTTTCACCTTGGGTTTATCCTGTTTGGGACCCTCTGGTTTTCTTGGATTTAGGTGGCTATTTCCTTCCCCATTTTAGGGAAGTTTTCAACTATTATCTCCTCAGGTATTTTCTCATGGCCTTCTTTTTGTCTTCTTCTTCTTCTGGGACTCCTATGATTTGAATGTTGGGGCATTTAACATTGTCCCAGAAGTCTCTGAGATTGTCCTCATTTCTTTAAATTCTTTTTTTTTTTTTCCTCTCTGCTTCATTTATTTCCACCATTCTATCTTCCACCTCACTTTTCCTATCTTCTGCCTCAGTTATTCTACTGTTGATTCCATCCAGAGTGCTTTTGATCTCACTTATTGCATTATTCATTATTGATTAACTCTTTTTTGTTTCTTCTAGGTCCTTGTTAAACCTTTCTTGCATCTTCTCAATCCTTGTCTCTAGTCTATTTATCTGTAACTCCATTTTGTTTTCAAGATTTTGGATCATTTTCACTATCATTATTTGGAATTCTTTTTAAGGTAGACTCCCTATCTCCTCCTCTTTTGTTTGCTTTGGTGGGCTTTTATCCTGTTCCTTAACCTCTTGGGTATTTCTATGCCTTTTCATCTTGTTTAGATTGCTGTGTTTGGGGTGGCCTTTCTGTATGCTGGAAGTTTGTGGTTCCTCTTTATTGTGGAGGTTCCTCCCTGTGCGTGGGGTTGAACAATTGGTCTGTCAAGGTTTCCTGGTTAGGGGAGCTTGCATCGGGTTCTGTTAGATGGAGCTAGATCTCTTCTCTCTGAAGTGCAATGAAGTGTCCACTAGTGAGTTTTGAGATGTATATAGGTTTGGTGTGACTTTTGGCCACCTGTATTTTAATGCTCAGGGTTATGTTCCCACACTGTTGGAGAATTAGCTTGGTATGTCTTGCTCTGAAACTTGTTGGCTCTTGGGTGGAGCTTGGTTTCAGTGTAGGTATGGAGAAATATCAATAACCTCAGGTATGCAGATGACACCACACTTATGGCAGAAAGTGAAGAGGAACTAAAAAGCCTCTTGATGAAGGTGAAAGAGGAGAGTGGAAAAGTTGTCTTAAAGCTCAACATTCAGAAAACGAAGATCATGGCATCTGGTCCCATCACTTCATGGGAAATAGATGGGAAACAGTGGAAATGGTGTCAGACTTTATTTTGGGGGGCTCCAAAATCACTGCAGATGGTGACTGCAGCCATGAAATTAAAAGACGCTTACTCCTCAGAAGAAAAGTTATGGCCAACCTAGATAGCATATTGAAAAGCAGAGACATTACTTTGCCAACAAAGGTCCGTCTAGTCAAGGCTATGGTTTTTCCAGTGGTCATGTATGGATGTGAGAGTTGGACTGTGAAGAAAGCTGAGCGCTGAAGAATTGATGCTTTTGAACTGTGGTATTGGAGAAGACTCTTGAGAGTCCCTTGGACTGCAAGGAGATCCAACCAGCCCATTCTGAAGGAGATCAGCCCTGGGTGTTCCTTGGGAGGAATGATGCTAAAGCTGAAACTCCAGTACTTTGGCCACCTCATGCGAAGAGTTGATTCATTGGAAAAGACTCTGATGCTGGGAGGGATTGGGGGCAGGAGGAAAAGGGGATGACAGAGGATGAGATGGCTGGATGGCATCACTGACTCGATGGATGTGAGTCTGAGTGAACTCCGGGAGTTGGTGATGGACAGGGAGGCCTGGCGTGCTGCGATTCATGGGGTCGCAAAGAGTCGGACACAACTGAGCGACTGAACTGAACTAATGGAGGCTTTGGGATGAGCTCTTGTCGGTTAATGTTTCCTGGAATCAGAAGTTTTCTCGTGTTCTCAAGTTTTGGACTTAAGCCTCCTGCCTCTGGCTTTAAGTCTTATTCTTACAGTAGCCTCAAGACTTCTCCATCCATACAGCACTGATGATAAAACATCTAGGTTAATGGTAAAAGAATATCCACAGTGAGGGACACCCAGAGAGGCTCACAGAGCTATATGGAGAATAGAAGGGGGGTAGGGAGATAGAGGTGACCTGGAGGAGAAGAGGGGGAATCAAAAGGGGAGAGTGCAGTCTAGCCAGTAATCAATTCCCTATGTGTTCTCCACAGTCTGGAACACTCAGAGAGGCTCACAATTACATAGAGAAGAGAAGAGGGAAGAAGGAGATGGAGGTGACCAGGAGGAGAAGAGGGGGAGTCAAAAGGAGAGAGACAAATATAGCCAGTAATTGTTCCCTAAGTCTTTTCCACATCCCAGAACACCCAAAGAGATTCACAGATTCAGGTAGAGAAGAGAAGGGGGAGGGATTAGATAGAGGTGACATGGGGGAGAGAAAAGAGAGTCAAAAGGGGAGAGAGCAATCAAGCCAGTAATCACACTTCTAAGTAAAAATGGTTACTGAAGATTAGATTCTTAAAGATACAAAATTGATAACAAATACCAAAAAGCAAAGATTAAAAATCTAGAGTAGAATTTAGACTCTCAAAAATATAATATTAAAAAATCACACACAAAAAAAAATATATATATATATACACACGAAATTTGCTTTAAAAATAGGGTCTTTTTTTTTTCTCAAAGTAATAGTAGGTTATAAAAATAAAAATTAAAGGAGTAATAAATAACTTAAAAATAAAATTTTAAAATGATAATAGTAAAAAATATCTAGGAATTTCTCTGGAGTTGTTGAGAACAGTGTGGGGTCGGTTCAGTTTCAGATAGTTCCTTGTTCCAGCTTATACTTCTTCTCAAGATCCATAGGCCCCTTCCAATGTAGTCAATGCTAAATATAGGGTTTTAATCTGTTTCACCTGTCACTTCCAAGGCAGTTCCCTCTTCTTTGTTTCTTTTGGCTTCCTCTGTTTGCAAGTCTCTTCAGTATCTAATTTCTGCCCTAATACAAGGGGGCTAAGATGTTCACTTATGCAGGCTCACTTGTTCAGTTGTGCTGTGGGAAGAGAGGAACACTGCAAACAAATATCACTGGTGTATGTGGGGAGTGCTCGCAGTGTCTGAGCCACACTGGTTTTGCCCCCACTCACGGCACATGTGCTTTCCTGGTCTACACTGCTCAGGCTCCAGGTTGTTCTACAGCAGAACTGTCCAAAGAAGGCCCTGGGTTGCGTGCACTTCCCAGGTCTAAGCTGCTCATGTTCAGGTTCTCAGGTACTCCACCAAGGCACAGACTTGGTTGGGCCTGTGTTTTGTGCGCTTCCAGGGTCCGAGCAGCTCAGGCGACCAGGTGCTTGGTGAGTGCACTGTCTCAGGTGTGTGGTGCGTCTTATCACCTCCCCAGTCTTAGCCACTCAGTTTCCTGGGTGCACAGCGAGAGCGCCATCTCAGGTGTGCCATGTGTCTCCTCTGCAGAGCTGATCTCAGGCTGTGACCCTCCTGGCGGGTGTCAACTGTCCAGGATCCCAGGAAGACTTTGTTAGCAACTGGGAGCCTGCTCACAATTTGGTGGAGGACGCATCTCTGGAGCCGAGATTGCCCCTTGCCCTCTGGCTGTGGCTGTCACCCGCCTGCCTCTCTGCCTCTGGTGGGGGGAGGGGCCAGTTTGCAACCAGCTAGCTCTCCTCTGACATTCGCTCAATCCTTTGCTCTGTGAGTGGACCAGGCTGTGCCTTAGGTTAGAGCTTTTCGCAGGAAATTTCTCTCTCTCTCTCTCTCTCTCTCTCTCTGGTTAACCCACAGTTTGGTTTGCTTTCTCACATTAGCTCCCTCAGAATGTCCTCAGGGCATTCAGGCCCAGTCCGTACCCTAAGCATGCAACCCGTGCCTCCCTGTTCAGCCCCCCTCGCTGCTAGCAGGCACAAGCGTCTGGGCTACTTCTCCACAGGGAGTTGCGGTTAGGCGCATATTCTGTGGGTTGTTTTTTTTTTTTCCTTCTGGTTATGTTGCCCTCTGAGATTCCAAAACTCCCCACAAACCTGCCAGTGAGAGGGTTTCCTGGTGTTTGGAAACTTTTCCTCCTTCATGACTCCTACCCCGGGATGGATCTCCATCCCTAACTCTTTTGTCTCTCTTTTTGTCTTTTATATTTTGTCCTATCTCCTTTCAAAGAGAATGGGCTGCCTTTCTGGGTGCCTGGTGTCCTCCACCAGCACTCAGAAGTTGTTTTGTAGAATTTTCTCAGCATTCAAATGATCTTTTGATGAGTTTGTGGAGGAGAAAGTGGTCTCCCTGTCCTATTCATCCACCATCTTAGGACCATCCCCCCTAATTTATTTATTTTAATTGGAGGCTAATTACTTTACAATATTGTAGTGGTTTTACCTCCAGTTTTTAAACTTTGGAATATACACAGGACTTCTCCTTCTTCCCTGTGTTCGAGGAGGGAAGGGAGATGGGAAAAGAGAGAGGAGGGAAGGGAAGGGAGGGGAGTGGAAGGGAAGGGAAAATAGTGGAGAGGAGAGAAGAATAGACAAGAGCAGAGCAGAGATGAGAAGAGGTTGTTTGGGAGCTTAATCAGAACCTCTTCACTGAGAAGGCAAAGTCTGCATGTTCTACAGGTGTACAACCCATTCCTATCTCCAGGAGGCATTAGGAATGGGTTTTAATCTCTACTTCTAAGGTAAACTTGTCATCAGTCATCCTGTAACCAAGGTTACATCATGTAGAAACATGAAAATACTTATGAATCATTGATTCCCTTTACCATGGATGCCACAGGAGGCAAAGAGTTCAAGGAGGAGGTCTGTGGGTGGGGCATCTGGTGGTACTGAGCAAAGGAGGTCTAGGACTTCAGATTGAGCTTGGGTTTCTATATGGATAATGGAGCTTCAGAGATTGTCTCAGTTTAGGCTTGGGGGCCCTCAGAACTTGTGTGAATCTGGGAATCTTGCTTTCTCTCCAGGATGAAGATGGGAAGGGATTATCAGATGAAGACATCCGAGCTGAAGCTGACACCTTCATGTTTGAAGGTGAGGGTCCCAGTGTGGAACTACACAGAGAGATGGGTCTCTCCCCCAACCCAGGAACTTGGCAAGTGGGCACTGGGTCATGCCATCCCTCCCCATCCCCCCATGGGCCTTAAGGTGAGGGTGCTGTCCACACTCTAGTTCTGAAATGGACCAGAGATCCAAGCCTCTCTGGATGCTCCTCAGGCCATGACACCACAGCCAGTGGCCTCTCCTGGGTCCTGTACAACCTTGCAAAACACCCAGAATACCAGGAGCGCTGCCGGCAGGAGGTGCAAGAGCTCCTGAAGGACCGTGAGTCTAAAGAGATTGAATGGTGAGTGCAAGTCTTCATGGCCTTTTTCTGATCCCCTGCTTCCTGGCTTTGGAAGAGTGAAAATATTCTTGTGAATTCTGTCCTTATTTCTTAGTGGGAATGTGAGAAGATCCCAGAAACAGGGTCTGGGAAAAGTTTGCAGGTTTGGGGGACAGAAAGTCCTGCACTAACTAGCAACAATGTGTGAGGGCAGATGATACCAGTGAGCACCTATTCAGTAAATGAACTTTCCCTCCACTTCTTTACTTTTCTCTCTGAAGTCACATGTTTTCAAAAATCTTCATTCTATTTCCTCATATACTAATTCCTCATATTATTTAGTCCAGGATTTAAAAGGAACACCTGAGGACTAAAGTCATTCAACTCCTTTCCAGGAATATCTGCATCTTCTTCCATCCATTCCCCATTTAGGAAACACTGCAAAACTGCCTCCCTCTCCCCAGTTCTATGCCATCTCCAATTCTCCTCACCTCATTGTGTGTCCTGGAGACTCAGGAAGGACCAGTCCCAGTATTTGCCTTCCAGGATCTCCCAGCCTGGTGGGAGATAGTCCCAGGTCAGGACACTCCCAGTGTGCATGGACCAGGCTGGGATTTGATATGATAGGCTTGTGGAAAACAAATTACTTAATAATATTAACATGCTATTCCAGAGTGTGGAATGGATATCCATTTTTAGATATTCACATAATCTTTAGGCTTTTAATAGAGTCTAAAATTTTAGCATAGAGATCTTAGGCAGCTTTTGCTAAACAAACCCTTAGGTACCTCTTGTTCCTATGGTGAAACATATAGTCTATCTGGATTGAGAAACATTTATAAGTTCATTTGGAATATAGACATTCACATGTCTTCCAGATATTTTATATCATCACCATCTTTTCTTTCATCTATTATATTATTTCTAAAGAAAAACTAATAATTTATGGGTATAAATTTCTTGCCCAGTGAATATTGTAAGTGCTAGATATGGTCTTATACCAACAGGACAAAGAAAGATCATTTATAATAAAAACTCTTGTAACAACTGGAGAGCTACATGGAAAAAGGTTAATTCAACATGGTCTTATGTCTTATAAGAAAATAACATATACACTAATCAAAGGTTTAAAATAAAAATAAAAGAGCCTTGGGACATCTCTAGTGGTCCAGTGGTTAAGAATTCACCTTGCAATGCAGGAGACTTAGGTTTGATCCCTGGCTGGGGAACTAAGATCCCATGTGCACAGTAGCAACTAAACCCACACGTGGCTAAACAGAGTCCATGGACCCAGTGAAAGATCCCGCCTGACACAACAAAGATCTGATGCAACTAAGACCTGCTGAAACCAAACAAATATTTTTTTCAGAAAATAATAAAATAAAGGAACCTTAAAGGCTCTAGAGGAAACCAGGGGAAATTATTTTATAGCTCCAGAGTAGGAAAGGCCTTATTTTGGACACAAGTCCCAAGAGATGTACAAGAAAACCTTGACACACTGTTACACGAAAAAGATACAGAGCAATGTGTATGGTATATAGCATGATACTGCATAAGTATTAATGCAAAAAAGTACTCCTGGAAGGATACATAAAAAATAACCACTAGTCAAACTGTGAGGAATGGAAATGAGTGATACTGAGACATGGGGTGGTGTTTTGTGGTTTTCCAATTTGGAACTAGCTAACTATATCAGCTATTAAGAATTTAAATCACTACACAAAACTAAGGGGATAAAGAAAAAGAATTCAGTCCCCTTACTGGGTCTTATCTTCAATATTTGTACAAGTTTTCCAGTGAGTTGCTTCCCTGATAGCTCAGTTGGTTAAGAATCTGCCTGCAATGCAGGTGACCCCAGTTTGATTCCTGGGTTGGGAAGATTTGCTGGAGAAGGGGAAGTCTACCCACTCCAGTATTCTTGGGCTTCCCTTGTGGCTCAGCTGGTAAAGAATCCCCCTACAATGCGGGAGACCTGGGTTCAATCCCTGGGTTGGGAAGATTCACTGGAGAAGGGAAAGGCTACCCACTCCAGTATTCTGGCCTGGAGAATTCCATGGACTGTATAGTCAATGGGGTCACAAAGAGTCGGATGCAACTCTCACTTTCACTTTTTCCAGTGAATTCTCTTGTTTTCTAAGTATAAAACCACTCTCTGCCAAAAATGATACATTTACCCCCATGTTTCAAATGGCATTTCTCTTTTTCCCTCTTCTAAGTTCATTAGCTAGTATCCCTAGTGCTGTTATAAATAAGAGTAAACACTGAATTTGACTTTTTATTTCTTTCTCATTTTTTGGTTTTTCTCTTACCGTAAAGAATATTTCATTTTAAAACAAATTAGTAAACTTTCTTTTTGGTTGGTTCTTTGATGTTTTGCTTAGAAAAGCTTCTAAAAATATGTGGCTAAATTCTGTCTGGTACTTCTGTGATTTTTCTTTCTTTTTAGGAACCATCTTATTGAGCTGTGATGGACAAAGAAAAAGTTGTACATATTTAATGTATACAATGTAATGGGTTTGGCACTATTTGATCCATCTGTGATTATGTTATAGACAGAAGGGATTCTATAGGGCAGTAGGAGTGCTGGAGGGTGGCATGTCTATTTTTGCTCCCCAGATAATTGTCATGGGGTTTCCTTAGGGACGACCTGGCTCAGTTGCCCTTCCTGACCATGTGCATCAAGGAGAGTCTGCGGTTGCACCCCCCAGTCACGGTCATCTCCCGCAGCTGTACCCAGGACATCACGCTTCCAGATGGCCGGGTCATCCCCAAAGGTGCTCACAATGACTATAGGATGAGGCTCCTGGTCAGAAAGGGGGCCCATCAGGCAGGTTGAACCTAATTCTGACTGGTCCTCCTCTCCCATAGGTGTTATCTGCCTCATCAGCATTTTCGGGACCCACCACAACCCATATGTGTGGCCAGACCCTGAGGTGATGCCTCCACCACGCCATACCTCCATCATCCCTGTCCATTCCCTTTGGGGGACCCAAAGGCAACTACAGAATTCTGATTGGCCAATCAGACATCACTTCCCTCCCATTATACACACATCTGCCTCTCTAAAGATGGACGTTCTGGGAGATACCACCTAGTAACCCTGTCTTGTCTTGCCCCCAGGTCTATGACCCCTTGCGCTTCAAGCCAGAAAACATCAAGGGGAGGTCACCGCTGGCTTTTATCCCCTTCTCAGCAGGTCCCAGGTGAGGGCATTGGGCATTTGAGGTGAGGATGGAGTAGTGGGAGGCAGGGGTCTGGGACTAAGATTCCAGGCTTAACTGTAGGGGCCAGGAAGGGGGAAAATTTAAGACTCCCCTCCCCCAGACAAAATGGCAAGGGCCTAGGGAATGGTAGGGGGCACAAGGAGGGGTCCACAGTGTGCTGAGGGGTCGGTTCCCCTGTGTTCTGGTCTGAGTTCAGGACTGGAGTGTGGGCAAGGGTCTGGGAACATGCAAGCCCACACGGGGGTTCCTGGCATGGTTAGCTTCCTTCTCTACCACTGTATGTGTAAGTTGTGGGCCGGGTGCTATGGGGCCCAGGTGAGGGTTCCGGGTGCAGTCAGAACCCCCGCTCCTGCCCACAGGAACTGCATCGGGCAGACATTTGCCATGACCGAGATGAAGGTGGTTCTGGCACTCACACTACTGCGGTTCCGCATCCTGCCAGATGAGGAGGAGCCTTGCCGGAAGCCAGAGCTGATCCTGCGGGCGGAGGGCGGACTTTGGCTGCGGATGGAGCTGCTGAGCACAGGGCAGCAATGACGCACCCACCTTCTGGCCTGAGATCCACCATGACCATAGACACCTCACTGCAGATCCCAAGGAATAAATCTGGGACTTCGCTGGTGATACAGTGGTTAAGACTTTGTGCTTCCACTGCAAGGGTCACAGGATCCTGATCCGGGAGCTCACGTCTGTCCCAAGCCTCATTGAGACCCAACAGGGGGCCCTTGGGGCCTGGATGGATCCAGGCAGATGGGTGTGGCTGTGAACCTGCGGGTGGGGGGGGGGGAAGGGGGGGG
>NW_011494550.1:411509-419348 GCF_000754665.1 Bison bison bison
AGGGGGAGGGAAAGGATGGGGGAATAGGGGCAAATTTTGTTATGATAGCTGGAGCTCCATCCTGGATCATTAGGACAAGATGACTTTTTAAGGAAGGTGAAGCAGAGAACGAGATGCAGTCAGGGTCAGATGACCCTGTATCCACCACTCCCTCCTTACAAACGTTTGCCATTTTTAGCTATTTGGCTGGGTTGGGGAAAATCTCTCTCTAAGCTTCAGTGCCTTTATTACATAATAGTAGCCACCTTATTGCAATGTTGTGGAGGTTTATAAAAAGCTTGTGCAAAATGACTGACTCAGTATCTGGTAAGCAGCCCTACTGAATGTGCATTCATTTCCACACTTGTTTTTGCATCACTTTCTCACATTTAAAATGCTTTAAAGTCATAAAAGTTATACTGAAGTTTGGGGACATGCGGAAACCTGCTGTTGAAGAAAATTGCCATTAGAAGATTCAGCAAATTCAAAATCTCCATAGTTAGATCTGTTACACAGTTACAAGCTGCTCTGCTGTGAAACAGACCTGAAGCTAAGGACCAAAAAGAAAATTTTTCCCTCAGAGAAGCATGACCCAGGACTTCATTTTCATCAGGACGTTCTAGGAAGTGGAGGTGAAGAGAGTCCTCAACAGTGAGAGAAGGTGGAGGGGGCAGGAATGGGGGCCACTTCCTTCAGCACCTGGGACAGTGGCTGCTCCAGGACTAGCCCCACTGAGGTGGCAGGGAGTCCTGGGATAGTCTTAGTATCAGACCCTTTGGGGGTTCTACAAGCTGGGGTCAGAAGACTTACTGGTTGAATAATAAGAAATAAATCCTATAACATGAAATTCGTAAATATTTCATGTATTCTAAGCTGAAAATTGCATGTTTTTCTTTGCCTTCAGAGTTCTTATTAAAATGTTTTTCTTTAAAAACAAAACAGAAAAGTGGGAGGAACTGCCCTGGTGGTCCAGTAGCTTAGACTCAGAGCTCGAAATGCAGGTAGCCCAGGTTCAATATCTGGTCCACCAAGATATTCCACATGCCGCCAACTAAGAGTTTGCATTCTGTAAATAAAGATTCTGCATACTGCGACCAAGACCCAGAACAGGCAGATAAATAAGTAAATATTTATTAATGTTTTTCTTTTCCCACAAATTATACCTTGTCATAGAAAAACCCACAGTGAAGAAAAAGTAAGAAATAAAAATCATATCTATAATCCAAACATGCCAAAGTAATCACTTCATATTCTCTCACATATAGTGCCAAATTTTAAAGTGAAAGTATCAGTCACACCCAGCTCTTTGCGACTCCATGAACTGCAGCCTGCCAGGCTTCTCTGCCCATGAAATTCTCCTAGCAAGACTACTGGAGTGGGTAGCTATTCCCTTCTCCAGGGGATCTTACTGACCCAGGGATCGAACCTGACTCTCACACATTGCAGGCAGATTCTTTACCGACTGAGCCACCAGAGAAGCCTATGAAATACACGTTCTCAGAGGCCACGTGTACTCAAGAGTCTACAAAATCTTTAGCAGAGGATGGTTTCGATCCATCGACCTCTGGGTTATGGGCCCAGCACGCTTCCGCTGCGCCACTCTGCTCTGACTTTTTAACTTTAAATTTCTATATAGTCTTTAACAGTAAAAATTTGACTTTACTTCTGAATGTATTACATTTACATATAATCTCCCTTTTAAATTTTTATTTTACTGGCTAAAAGCAGTAAGATACTGAAAGATACTGAGCATCATGAGTCATTAGGGAAATGCAAGTCAATGCCACAAGGTGCTATCCGTTAACACCCACTAGGATAACAAAATCATAAAAATGGAAGATCACAAGTGTAGGTGAGGATGCAGGGGTAATTGGAACCCTAATACATTGCTATTGTGATTGTAAGAGTGCAGCCACTATGGAAACAGCTTGGTATTTTCTCAACAAATTGAGCTTAAAATTGCTCTGTGACCATACCATCCTATGCCCGGGCATGTATCCAAAAGAATTGAAAACAGAAGTTTGAACAAAAAGTTGTATACAACCCTTCAGTAGTGGCACATCCACAGTTGCCTAAAGTTGAATATTTGGGAACCAATTCAATACCCATTAACAGATGAGCGAATAAATAAACTAAGTTATATCCATAACAAGAAATGTTGTTGTTGAATTACTAAGTCATATCCGACTCTTTGCAACCACATGGACTGCAGCACCCCAGACTCCTCTGTCCTCCACTGTCTCCTGGAGTTAGCTCAAATTCACCTCCATTGCATCAGTGATGCCATCCAAACATCTCATCCTCTGCCGCCCCCTTCTCCTCCTGCCCTCAGTCTTTCCCAGCATTAGGGTCTTTTTCAGTGAGTCAGCTCTTCTCATCCGATGGCCAGAGTATTTGAAATTCAGTTTCAGCATCAGTCCTTTCAATGAATGTTAAGGGTTGATTTCCTTTAGGATTGACTGGTTTGATCTCCTTGCTGTCCAAGAGATTCTCAAGGGTCTTCTCCAGCACCACAATTCAAAAGCATCAATTTTTCAGCACTCAGCCTTCTTTATGGTCCAACTCTCACAGCCATACATGACTACTGAATAAAGCATAGCTTTGACAGTACAGACCCTTGTCAGCAAAGCAATGTCCCTGCTTTTTAATGTGCTATCTAGGTTTGTCATAGCTTTTCTTCCCAAGGAGCAAGTGTCTTTTATTTATTTTTTTTTTTTTACAACATAGGGAATATAGGCAATATTTTATAATAACTATACATGGAATACAATCTTTAAAAGTTGTGGATAACTCTATGCTTATAACATATAATATGAAATATCAAATATACTTCAATTTTTAAAAAAAGAGAAAAAGGATAACCCCAATGGATAATTTCCATTTGACATTTTTTTTAAATCATCCGAATTGTCCAGGAAGCTAAGATCATCAACAGAAAATTGATGTCACATGTTGTCATTGTCAAACTAGTAGTAAAATAATCAAGTAAAGCAGTCTGTAAGGAATTGGAAGAAAGGGAAAAAAATATATCCATTTGCCTCAGGATATGTCTGTCCACGAATGACTGCAAGTTTATTTTATGCTAATTTATTAGATGGTGAGGAGGTTGAGGAGAAAGGAAAGTACAAGGCTTTGTTGCTATGTTCCTTTTTCAGGAATAGTTTCAGTTGACTCATCTCAAAAATGAACAAATAAATCACAGAAAGTTGTTTGGTTCTTTTAAGATCCACAGCCACACAGCAAGTAACAGACATATTTAATCCAGTCTACTGGGACAGGTTCCATCCCCTTTTTAGGTGAAAAATTGTGCTTTGGTTTCTGATGATCTAGAGAGCTATCTCATTTTCAGGTGACTAGCGTTTTGTACACAATTACTGAACACATTTGATCTATATTCATTTTTCTATAAATTATGAGCCAGTAAAATCATTCTTCCCCTAATAATTCTCCTTTGCCTATTTTAAAGAGAAGCAAAAATATAAGGCCCTTGATAACTCATTGCCAATGTCATGGTTAATTATTTTTCATAGTCAAAAATATTTAGGTATATGAATATTTGTAACCCTTCCATGCTTTAATCACAATATTAGAGAGTTCAGTCAATCTTTTAATCATGATTTAATATCTTTGTGTATGGTTTTTCTTCAAAATTTCAGTAGTATCACATATTTTGTATAAGAAATGCAAAAATAAAAAAGATGAAAATATATTAAACAGTTGCAAATCATTAGGAGATTCAAAACTAGAGAGAATAAGTGGTATTTCAGAAAAAATGGAAGAGAATTATAAGTGGCTTACAATATTCTCCAGTTCGATTGAAAATGGCTTTGTTTTTAATCATTTCCTTCCCCCCACTATTGTACAGATGGGATATTGAGTTTCATTTTTCATTGTTAGTCTCAGTCTCAAAGTAAATATTAAAGTTGTTCTTATAATTATGATTATAAGTTCCCACGGGGAAGGGAAAACAAATATTCACTCTTTCCTTGGCATTGCACTAGGTGTTGTACATGCATTACTGAAAATTTTACAATGAAGAAATGTAAAGGACAGGATGTACTTGAAAGCAAACTCAGGTGCATCTAAATTTTCTATAATATCTCAAGACAGCTAGTTTCATCTAGGAACAGGGCATTGTCTACTGATTTCCTTGACTTGCCGAACTCATTTTTTTTTCTTTTTAAAAAATTTTTATTTTTAATTGGAGCCTAATTGCTTTACAATGTTGTGTTGGTTTCTGCTGTACGCAAGTGTCTTTTAATTTCATGGCTGTAGTTAAACATCCACAGTGATTTTTAAGCCCAAGAAAATAAAATTTGTCACTGCTTCCACTTTTCCCCCTTCTATTTGCCATGAAGTGATGGAACCAGATGTCATGATCTTAATTTTTCTAATGTTGAGTTTTAAGCCAGCTTTTTCACTCTACTTTTTCACTCTACTCTTTCACTCTCATCAAGAAGGGTTTTGCTTTCTGCTATATGAGTGATATCATCTACATATCTCAGGTTGTTAACATTTCTCCTGACAATCTTGATTCCAGCTTGTGATTCATCCAGCCTAGCATTTCACATGATGTATTTTGCATATGAGTTAAATAAGCAGGGTGACAACATACAGCCTTACCATATTCCTTTCCCAATTTTGAACCAGTCCGTTATTCCATGTCCGGTTCTAATTGCTGCTTCTTAGCCCACATACAGAATTCTCAGTAGTCAGGTGAGGTGACCTGATACTCCCACCTCTTTAAGAATTTTCCACAGTTTGTTGTGATCCACACAGTCAAAGGTTTTAGCATAGTCGATGAAGCAGAACAAAGCATTTTATTGGGTCATAAAAAGAAATGAAATAGGGAGTTCCCTGCAGGCCAGGGGTTAAGACTCTGCACTTCCAATACAAGAGGTGTAGGTTCAATCTCTGATTAGGGAACTAAGATTGCACATACCATGTTGCATGGCCAAAAAAAATTTTTTTAAAGGAGTGAAGCACTGACACATGCTTCAATATGAACGAACTTTGAAAACATTATGATGAAAGAAAGGAACTGGACACAAAAGGTCACATATTGTATGATTCTATTGATATGAAATGTGCAGAATAAGCAAATCCATATAGATAGATCTAGGAGCTGGGGGACAAAACAGATGGTGACTGCTAATGGGTACAGGTGATGGAAATATCTTGGAGCTAGATAGAGGAGAGGCGGTGGTTCACAACACTGTGAATGTACTAGATGCATGAAATTGAACACTTTTTAATGTTATGAATTCTATAATTGAATAAATTTTATTTATGTGACTTTTACCTCAATAAAAAAAAATGCTATTTTATCTTACATTTTTCTTGTTAATCTGGATTTTTCATTAAACAATATATCATGAACATCCCTCCACAATGGACTCCACATGGACTGTACAGTCCATGGAATTCTCAGATGGTAAAGGCAGATTCTTTACCAACTGCATTATCAAAAGGAAGTCCAAGAATACTGGAGTGGGTAGCCTATCGCTTCTCCAGTGGATCTTCCCAACCCAGGAATTGAACCAGGGTCTCCTGCATTGCAGGCAGATTCTTTACCAACTGAGCTATCAGGGAAGCCCTATAATTGAATAAATTTTGTTTTATGGGAGTTTTACCTCAAGAAAAAATGCTATTTTATCTTATATTTTTCTTGTTAATCTGGATTTTTCATTAAATAATAAATATATCATTAATCTAGATTTTTGCATTAAATGAAAAATCAGGAACATCCCTCCACAATGTGCAATCATCATCTTGAAGATCTTTAAAATCTTTAAGTGTTAAGTCTTCAATGCACTCTTTATTTTCATAAATGATATTATGATAGAAAACAATTTAGTTTGTCTTCACCTTACAAAAAATAATCTCTTTATGTACCTTGACAATTGGAGATATCATTATCAATTACTTATTGAGTTACTCTTAATCACATAACCTTTGGTGCAGAAATTTTATTTCTATAGCAGTAGCATCTTACATGCATCCATGTAAGATGTGGGTGTATAAGGCTTGAGGACTCCACAGACCTTGGTGCTTTTGGTCCTATTAACAGAAGTAGATCACTGGAAGGGAGAAGATGAGAACACTTCAGATTCCCCAGATAAATCCTGATCTCATCCTCACCTCAGTCTTTAAGATTGGAGTGATTAACTCACTTGCTCAAGGTCAATTAGTTGATGAGTGGTAGAGTGGAGGTAAGTTTGGTTAGCTTGGCTTCAAAGGTCATGCCTCATCTCCCAAGGAAATAATTTTCAAGATGTAGCTCAGTCCCAAGTGCATTAGATCAGTGGAGACCCCCTCAAGGTTTAGTAGATGAGACTCTTTGAAGAGAGATGCTTAACTTTTTAAACGTAATATTTTTGACAGAGAATACATTCACTCATGTAGAAAATAAGATGTTCAGTGAAAAGCATTGCTTCTCCATATGTACTTCACTCTCCCTTTATTTTCATCTTTAGGTAAATGCTTTACTTTTTGTATAGGGCTTCCCTTGTGGCTCAGCTGGTAAAGAATCTGCCTGCAATGTAGGAGACCTGAGTTCAATCCCTGGGTTGGGAAGATCCAATGGAGAAAGGAAAGGCTACCCACTCCAGTATTCTGGCCTGGAGAATTTCATGGATTGCATAGTCCATGGGTCACAAATAGTTGGACACATTAGAGCCACTTGCACGCTCTTACTTTTTGTATGTCATTTCATAGTATATTTATGCCCATAATATATGTGCTTAATACCTTCAGCCTCATCTTAAACAAGTATGTAAGTTTATCAAATTTATAAAAAGTAAAGAGTGCTCTATTTGGTGTACAGTACTAAGTTTTGAAGTGTCTAGAGTGGTGTAACCACCACTACCAGAGTCACCCTTGATAATCAAAACATTTTCATCCCAACTCCTGCCAAACAGTGACCTATTCTTCATCCTTATCATCTGGCATCTTTCACTAACAATGCATTTATAATTCATTCATGTTGCATTATTCAGTACTTTGGTATTTTATTGCTAAGTAATATTGCATAGTATGATGAGCCACATTTTCTTCCACAGTTGGAAAACATGTGGGTTGTTTTCAATTTTGTCCTATTATAAATAAAGCTACTGTGGATATTTGTGTGTAAGTGTTCATTGGTCTTGGAGTGGGATGGCTGGGTCATATTATATGTGTATGTTTAACATTAGACGAAACAGCCAAACTATATTTCAAAGTGCACCATTTAAAATAATTTTCCAAAATTGAACCAGGAAGAAATAGAAAATCTTAACAGACCCATCACAAGCACAGAAATCGAAACTGTAATCAGAAATCTTCTAGCAAACAAAAGCCCAGGGCCAGACAGCTTCACAGCTGAATTCTACCAAAAATTTAGAGAAGAGCTAACACCTATCCTACTCAAACTCTTCCAGAAAATTGCAGAGGAAGGTAAACTTCCAAACTCATTCTATGAGGCCACCATCACCCTAATATCAAAATCAGACAAAGATGCCACAAAAAAAGGAAACTACAAGCCAATATCACTGATGAACATAGATGCAAAAATCCTTAACCAAATCCTAGCAAACAGAATCCAACAACACATTAAAAAGATCATACATCATGACCAAGTGGGCTTTATCCCAGGGATGCAAGGATTCTTCAATATCCACAAATCAATCAATGTAATACACCACATTAACAAATTGAAAGATAAAAACCATATAATTATCTCAATAGATACAGAGAAAGCCTTTAACAAAATTCAACATCCATTTATGATAAAAAAAAAAAACCCTCCAGAAAGCAGGAATAGAAGGAACATACCTCAACATAATAAAAGCTATATATGACAAACCCTCAGCAAACATTATC
>NW_011494550.1:419569-444728 GCF_000754665.1 Bison bison bison
GGTGAAAAATTGAAAGCATTTCCCTTAAAGTCAGGAACAAGACAAGGGTGCCCACTCTCACCACTACTACTCAACATAGTTTTGGAAGTTTTGGCCACAGCAATCAGAGCAGAAAATGAAATAAAAGGAATCCAAATAGAAAAAGAAGAAGCAAAACTCTCACTGTTTGCAGATGACATGATCCTCTTCATAGAAAACCCTAAAGACTCCACCAGAAAATTACTAGAGCTAACCAATGAATATAGTAAAGTTGCAGGATATAAAATTAACATACAGAAATCCCTTGCATTCCTATACACTAACAATGAGAAAACAGAAAGAGAAATTAAGGAAACAATTCCATTCACCATTGCGACAAAAGAATAAAATACTTAGGGATATATCTACCTAAAGAAACAAAAGACCTATATATAGAAAACTATAAAACGCTGGTGGAAAAAATCAAAGAGGACACTAATAGATGGAGAAATATACTGTGTTCATGGATCGGCACAATCAATACAGTGAGAATGAGTACACTACCCAAAGCAATTTATAGATTCAATGCAATCCCTATCAAGCTACCAATGGTATTTTTCAGAGTACTAGAACAAATAATTTCACAATTTGTATGGAAATACAAAAAACCTCAAATAGCCAAAGCAATCTTGAGAAAGAAGAATGGAACTGGAGGAATCACCCTGCCTGACTTCAGACTCTACTGCAAAGCCACAGTCATCAAGACAGTATGGAGCTGGCACAAAGACAGAAATATAGATCAATGTAACAAAATAGAAAGCCCAGAGATAAAGCCACGCTCCTATGGACAACTTATCTTTGACAAAGGAGGCAAGAATATACAATGGAGAAAAGAAAATCTCTTTAACAAGTGGTGCTGGGAAAACTGATCAACCACTTTTAAAAGAATGAAACTAGAACACTTTCTAACACCATACACAAAAATAAACTCAAAATGGATTAAAGATCTAAATATAAGACCAGAAACTATAAAATTCCTAGAGGAGAACATAGGCAAAACACTCTCTGACATAAATCACACCAGGATCCTCTATGACCCACCTCCCGGAATATTGGAAATAAAAGCAAAAATAAACAAATGGGATCTAATTAAAATTAAAAGCTTCTGCACAACGAAGGAAATTATAAGTAAGGTGAAAAGACAGCCTTCAGAATGGGAGAAAATAATAGCAAATGAAGCAACTGACAAAGAATTAATCTCAAAAATATACAAGCAACTCCTGGAGCTCAACTCCAGAAAAATAAACGACCCAATCAAAAACTGGGCCAAAGAACTAAATAGACGTATCTCCAAAGAAAACATACAGATGGGTAACAAACACATGAAAAGATGCTCAACATCACTCATTATCACTCATAATTTGCATCAGAGAAATGCAAATCAAAACCACGATGAGGTACCATTTCACGCCAGTCAGAATGGCTGTTATCCAGAAGTCTACAAGCAATAAATGCTGGAAAGGGTGTGGAGAGAAGCCAACCCTCTTACACTGTTGGTGGGAATACAAACTAGTACAGCCACTATGGAGAACAATGTGGAGATTCCTTAAAAAACTGTAAATGAAACTGCCATATGACCCAGCAATCCCACTGCTGGGCATACACACCGAGAAAACCAGAATTGAAAGAGACACGTGTACCCTAATGTTCATCGCAGCACTGTTCATAATAGCCAGGACATGGAAGCAACCTAGATGTCCAACAGCAGACGAATGGATAAGAAAGCTGTGGTACGTATACACAATGGAGTATTACTCAGCCATTAAAAAGAATATATTTGAATCAGTTCTGATGAGGTGGATGAAACTGGAGCCTATTATACAGAGTGAAGTAAGCCATAAAGAAAAACACCAATACAGTATACTAACGCATATATATGGAATTTAGAAAGATGGTAACGATAACCCTGTATGCAAGACAGCAAAAGAGACACAGATGTATAGAAGTCTTTTGGACGCTATGGGAGAGAGCGAGGGTGGGATGATTTGGGAGAATGGCATTGAAACATATATAATATCATATATGAAATGAGTCGCTAGTCCAGGTTTGATGCATGATACAGGGTGCTCGGGGCTGGTGCACTGGGATGACTCCGAGGGATGGGATGGGGGTTCAGGATGGGGAACACATGTACACTCGTGGCAGATTCATGTCAATGTATGGCAAAACCAATACAATATTGTAAAGTAATTAGCATCCAATTAAAATAAATAAATTTATATTAAAAATAAATTTATATTAAAAAATAAATAAATAAATAAATGATTTAACTAAAATTCCCAGCTTTATTATGATATAATTGACACATAACATTTTGTCACTTTAAGCTGTACAACACAGTGATATAGTAGATATATAACTTTAAAGTGATGACCACATGATGTTAGTTACTACCTCTTACCCCATCACATACTTACATTTATTTTTTTCTGACCAGAATAGTTAAGATCCCCTCTCTCAAGGACATTCAAGCTTGTGACACAGTACCATGTAGTCACCATACTATACATTATATCCCCAGACTAGCTAACTTATAACTGAAAGGTTGCAGCCTTTGATCAGTAGCTCTTCATTTCTCAAACTCCCAGTTACCACTACTCTACTCGTAGTTTCCTTGAGCTTGTTTTTTTTTAGATTTGTTTAGATTTATAATACATATAAGTATTATCATACTACAGTTATCCCTCAGTACTTGGCAGGGGGCGGGGGGTGGCACGGGGAATGGAGGGATTGGTTCCAAGACTCCTTGTGACATCCAAATCTGGGCATGCTCAAGCCCTTCATGTAAAATGGTGTAGTATTTGCATATAACTCACACATAACCTCCTGTATACTTGAAATTATCTCTGAGTGAGTGAGTGAAGTTGCTCAGTCGTGTCCGACTCTTTGCAACCCCGTGGACTGTAGCCCGCCAGGCTCCTCTGTCCATGGGATTCTCCAGGCAAGAATACTGGAGTGGGTTGCCATTTCCTTCTCCAGGGCATCTTCCCAACTCAAGGATCGAACCTGGGTCTCCTGCATTGCAGGCAGACGCTTTATCCTCTGAGCCACCAGGGAAGCCCTCCTTGTAATGCCTTTTTGTTGTTGTTGTTGTTTAGTTGCTGAGTCATGTCCAACTCTTTTGTGACCCCATGGACTGTAGCCCACCAGGCTCCTCTGTCCATGGGATCCTCCAGGCGAGAATACTGGAGTGGATTTCCATTTCCTACTCCAGGGACCATCCCAACCCAGGGGTTGAATCCTTGTCTCCAGCATTAGTAGGCTGGTTCTTTACCACTGAGCTGCTAGAGAAGCCCCTTTGATGCCTAACACAATGTAAACAATATGTAAATATTTGCTGGTGCACAGCAGATTCAAGTTCTGCTTTTTGGAACTTTTTGAACTTCCCCTCCTCCCCCTGAACCTTTTTGGATTGGGATTGGCTGAATCTGCAAATGCAGAATCCCCAGATATGGAAGGCTAGCTATATTTATCTTTCTCTAACCTATTTCACTTAGCATAAGGCTGCCGAGTTTCAACCGTGTCGTCACAAACAGATTTTCCTTCTTTCTCCTGGCTGAATTATATTCCATTGTTTATTATCCATTCATCCACTGATATTGTGAGTAATGCTGCAATGAAGATCAGAATGCAGATATCTCTAGGAAATCCTGATTTCAATTTTGGTGGACCATATGGTAGCTTTATTTTTAATTTTTTGAGGAACCTCCATACCGTTTTCCATAGGTGTCCATGTCATTGAAAATTCTTATCATTAATGTCTGAGAGTTCTGGTTGTTCCCCATACTCACTGTCATCTGAAGGTGTCAGTTTCTCCCCAGCCATTCTTATGGGTATGCAATGATATATCACAGTGAATCTGGCTGCCAATGCAGGAGACGCAAGACACATGGGATGGATCCCAGGGTCTGGAAGATCCCCTGGAGTAGAAAACAGCAACTTACTCCAGTATTCTTGCCTGGAAAATTCCATACAGAGGAGCCTGGTGAGCTATAGACCATGGGGTTGAAAAGAGTCAGACACAACTGAGTGCCCACACACACACACAAAATAATTAATGATGGTGAACATTTTTCCATGTACCTATTTGCCATCCAAATACCTTCTGTGGTAAAGCATCTTTTCAAATCTTTTGCCCATTAATTTTCCTTGAATTATCTACCTTCCGATTATTGGATTTTACATAAGTCTTTTATAGGATATATGATTTGCATGTCTTTTTCCAAGTGTGTGCCTGGTCTTTATCTTATATTTCTTTCACAAAGCAAAATTTTTAAATGTTTATAAAGTGCAACTTACCATTTCCTTCTTTTTATAATGTATGCTGATGATGTTATATATAAGAATGTTTTGTTTAACTTATTGGCCCAAAGATTCTCTTCTAGTTTTTTCTTCTAAAAGTTTTATATTTTTACATTATTTAATTCCATGATTCACATTAAATTGAATTTTACATAAGGTATGACATATAAGTTGACTTTTTCATGTGAATGTTCAGTTTTTCCAGTACCACTTATTGCAAAGACTGTCTTTTGAGCTTTGACTTGCCTTGCTTTTTTTTTTTTTTTTTTTAAGTTATGGACTCTCTGTTCCATTCAATTGATTTATGTGTCTAGTCTTTGGCCAGTATCATCACCCAGTCATGATTACTGCTGTTTTATAATATGTCTTGAAAGGGGTTTTGTAAATCCTTCAACTTTATTTTTCTTTTTCAGAATAATTTTGGCTATTCTAGGTCCTTTGCATTTTCATGAAAATTTTATAATCATCTTATTTCTACAAAAATTCCTCCTGAGACTGTGATTTCTCAGAATTTGTAGATCACTTTTAGGAGACTTAAGATATTACCAATATTGAGTCTTCCAGTGCATGAACATTGTATATCTCCACTAATTTGGGTCTTGTATTTCTTTTATCAGCATCTTGAAGTTTTCATCCTGGAATTCATGCACATATTTTGTCAGATTTATACCTGAGTATTCCACTTTTTCCAGTTAATGATACTTGAGAAAAATGGCATTTGAAAACATTTTCCAATTGTTTATTGCTAGTGTACAGCAGAGTTGACAAATATTTTCTCTAGGGACCCATATAGTAAATATTTTAGTGCTTGTAGGCCATATTCAGTTACTCCTCCTCCCCTTCCTCCCCTCCTTTTACAATTCTTTTAAAATATAAAATGATTCTTTGCTTGTATATCTTACAAAAACAGGCCACAGGTCAGATATGGTCCGTAGACCATAGTTTGCTAACCGCTGGAATATAAAAATAAAATTAATTTTTTATATTGGTCATATATCCTGAAGTCTATTGCATCATTCCCAGTGGAATACAAATAATGCTATTATTACATCAATCTTTCAAAAAACACTTTGCTTCATCCCACTTTCCTACCAGTTAACACAGAGTTTCTTTTCCCCACCATGGAGCGAACCCCTTCAAAAAGTTATCTGTACATAAGTTTCAAATATTTCCTCTCCCACTACAAATGGATTTTGACTTTCCACTAAGGGCTGTGATGGTGAATGAATGAGAGAGAGGAGGAAGGGAGGCATGGGGTCATAAGCCTCCTGTTTAATTCTCAAGACACACTCAGTCCTGGTCCAGTGACTGGCTGCTGTGGGGTACACATTCCTCTGCGTGTGTTGGAGACTCATGCTAGAAGATTCAGAGACAACTAGCTCTAAGACATTCAGTCTCCATGAGTGTGTGTGGAACTCTGTGACGATGTGTGGGACTGTGTGTATGCCTAGGTGTCACTGGGTGGTGGTGTGTGTGACTGTATGTATGTAATTGTGTGCATGGGTACATGCATGAGTGTCATGTGCTTTGCACATGTGTGTGCACATGTGTACAAAAGTGTGTGTGTAAATGCAAGCACATGTGGGTACATGTCACTGTGTTTGTATGTGTCTATGTGCAGACAGTATGTATGCATATGTGATTGTTTATGTAACTGTGTACATGTTATATGTGTGTAAGGATGTGAGTGTATGTATCTTGAAGTCACTGAACCACTCTAACAGTCCACACCGCGTTATGTTCCTCACATCAACAGCTGTGGGAGGCCCCTACCTCTGTCCCCAGATCTCACCCATGCAGTACTGGAAGGACATTATGGAGAAATAACGCCCTTAAAAGCAACCCTGAATAAGGACTGGTGGGTGCATGTTCTCTTCTGTCCCCCATGGACTGAGACCCAGGTGCCCACAATGTGAGCTTTCTCACTGAAGCACCCTTTACCTGCTGCCTTCCCTTCACAGTCTCTCTTCCACAGTGCCCTACTGGCATTTCCTGGGATCACTTCCCAAAGAAGCAACTTGCATTAGAAGCCTTGCCTCAGCATCACCTCAAAACAAAGTATTTACACTTGAATTCTTTCATCAGGATCTACTTCCAGAGAATGCAAACTAACACACACACATAAGCTAACTCCTCCAAACACAACAGCCTATTATTATTCCCATTTTGCTGAGGAGGAATATGAGGCACAGAGAAGGCAAGTCGCTTTCTCAAGGCCACACAGCTAGAAAGGGACAATAGACCCTAGCATTAACCATGAGTCATCTGTTCTCAAGCAAGTGCTTGTACCTTTCATGGGAGTAAAGAACAGTGTACACTCATAGACTTCAAGAGAGCTGATGTCCATGCCAGTGGAGACCAAGGCTCATGGCTGGTGTCCGTGTCCTCCTTCTGTCATAAAATAAGTGAAAAAAAGGCAATTATTCAGGCTTAGTGATGACTGTGAGCCTGAAAGTGTTGTTATTAGCAGTTAACTCACTTCAATTTATTTGAGTTTCACATTTGATTTTATTTGTAATTACCCTCAATTTTGGGGTTAGAAATTGAGGCACAGAAAGGTAAAGAGACCTGCCCAGATTCACTTAGTGGGGCCTGATTTGGCACCTGAAGTCCTAGTTCTCAATCTCAATTCTCTCTGGTTTCTACAGATCCCATGTATTGCTTGCTGCCACCTGGTTGGCATAGCACTAAGCAAGCAGTCAGCATGGTATTATGTGCAATGCTATGAATTTTTCCTTTTAAAAATATGATTTGTAATTACATAGATTACTGATCATAATGAAAAATGGTTTGCAGTCTTCATCTAAGAAAAGGGAACAATTGATTAAATGTAGACATTTAACAGAATCATTGTTCCTCCTATTCCACCATCCCATTCCAGGTGTCGGGTATAATTTTTCAACATTTTCCATGCCTACGCAAACACAGACACTCACATGACTGGGTTACTGAGGTGTCCTATCCTTTTGGTCAACATAATAGTCGGGTTCTGGCAGAGACCTCAAATGAGCTACATAAGAGTTGATTTAAGTAGGGGCTGTTTACAAAGTATGAGCTCTACAAACAAGGACTATTGCATGTCATTGGTTCTACAAGCATTAAGGCATTAATTGAGGAATTAAGGACTGTCTTTCCCATACTCTCCTGCTCAGCAGCTCCTCTAGGAGTCCCATCCTTCAAGTTTTCTGTCCACCTGAGACCACACCTCAGAGCAATTCTGGACAGGATCAAGAGAGGGCCAGGAGGAGATGGTATATCCATTGGAGATCCACTGGGCGGTGCATTCTGAATATGGTTGTATGATCCATCAATGTGGTGATACAAGGACCTCAAGATATCTCCCCACAGGGGTCACCATATTGCCTGAGATTCCACCACTGTAAATGTCCCTAGATTAACCGAGCACTGTCCCTTACAAATAGGAGTAGAGCAGCATGGCAGAGGGGAAAGGCGTAGGCTTGGGGATAGGGCAAACATAGATTCCTTCCAGCTCAACAACTTAAGCTAGAGGCTTGCCTTCTTTGAGCCTCAGTTTGCTCTTCCTTTAAATAGGTATCATTCCTCCTGCTATCCTTTGGGTCTCCTGCCTGATTAGCAATGTGTTGGCCAGGAGCACTGAGGGAAGGAGGAAGTATTATCTTGTTGCAGAACATCTGACACACAATAGGTATACTTTATGTAGAACACCTCTCTCACAGAGAGAGTATAGTACTGTACTCTCTATAGTACAGCAGAGAGTACTGTACTGTATTTTATGTACAGTACCTGGCACACAGTAGGCATACTTCATGAATACCCAGGACACAGTACATGTACTTTGTGCAGTATGTTGGCAACTCAGTAGGCGTGCTTTATGGAGAACACCTGGGATACAGGAGAAATGATTTGTTTAGAGTATCCAGCATACAGTAGGCACACTTTATGTAGAGTATCTGACATACAGCAGGCATATTTACATAAAGCACCAAGCACACAGTTGGTGCTCTTAACACAGAGTACTTTGCACATAGCAAGGATGCTTTATATAGAGCACCTGGCACTGAGTAGGAAGCCTTCTGGAGAGCATCCAATACACAGTAGGCATGCTCCATTTGCAACAGCTGGCACAGAGTGAACCAGATTTGTGAAGAGTACTTGGCATGCAGTAGATAGGGAGGGGATAAAATCAGTCCTAAAGGAAATCAACCCTGAATATTCATTGGGAGGACTGATGCTGAAGCTAAAGCTCCAATACTTTGGCCACCTGATGTGAAAAGCCGATTCACTGGAAAAGACCCTGATATTGGGAAAGATTGACAGCAAGAGGAGAAGCAGGCAACAGAGGATAAGATGGTTGGATGGCATCACTGACTCCGTGGACATCAGTTTGAGCAAACTCAGGGAGATAGTGAAGGACAGGGAAGCCTGGTGTGTTGCAGTTGATGGGGTTGCAGAGAGTCGGACACAACTTGACCACTGAACAACAGCAAGATGCGTTTTATGTCAGCACCTGATACATAGTAGGCGTGCTTTATGTAGAGTTCCTGGCTCACTACAGGCATGCTTTCTGAGGTACCTGGCACACAGTTTTTACATACAGCTCTCTACACAGAAGAGGAATATCTGTGTGGAATATTGGCACAGAGAAGCGTGAGTACTAGGTGACAGGCCTTTTCCTTCATTCCATCTTTTTGGGGGGATCCTGATCTTCCCATCTTATTGTGAGACTCTCCTTGGTTCCTCTCTCAGGCTCTCATCCAACATCCCACTTTGCCACATGGGAAGACTGAGCCCAGGGAAGGTCAGCACAGCCCACAGTCAGAGTGAGGCTGCCCACTCAGAATCTCCCAACTCTGTCCTGCCCTGAGCGGATCTTGTTCTCTATAAGCCCCTTGCAGCCTTATCCTCAAGCCTCCAAGTGCCCTCTTCTGGCTGCGGGCTTTTTATCCCATGAGTCCAGTGCAGGTAATGCTCTTCCAGGCTGGTTTCTCTGCTCCTGTTCCCAGAAATCATCTCTCAAACAAGGCTTCGGGCTGTTTGGAGGAAGGGCTTGAATACCTTTCCAGGCTGTGACCCAGATGGTAGAAACTTCATGTCTCTGAGCTTATTGATTCTGTGCTGAGACATGGTGCATGAAGCCCTCCTGGCCCATGCATGGAGCAGAGCCCCAGACATGTTTTGGGATAAGGCTAGGGCCAGGTCCTACTTACCTGGCACCTGAATATACATTCTTCTACCTGCTGTACCTTGACCCTGGAAGGGCAGGGCTCATTGTAAACTGGGAAGCCAAGAGTCACCTTTGCCCCAGTGTGCCCACATAGGACATATTGAGTCCTGAGGACTCAGTGTCAACAATGCGTGATTCTGAGCTGGTTCACAAGCTGCTTTCAATAGCGCTGTGCTCCCCCTCCCCCCACCTTCTATGTGGGCAGCTGCCAGGTAAGGAGGAAGTAAGTAGGCTCCAGGGATTGGCTGGCTTAGCCTGGCCCCTGGCAGCTTCCCATAGGTTCCGGGGCCAAATAAAGCCATCCCGGGAGGAGAGGAGAGGAATTTGTGTGAGACAAGCCGCTCTTGACAGAAGGTGCCAGGCTGGGGGTCAACAGGCTGGGGGTCCTGGCCCAGGGTGGGGAAGGCTGCTACCCAAGGCAGGGTGGCTCCAGGGAAAGAACTGGCCAGGGAGATGAGGGAATACCAGTGGGTAACTAACACACATTCTTTGTGCGTGTTTGTATGTGTCTTTCTGTCTGTATTTCCCTATTCCTCTGAATTTTTGTGTTTCTCCCTCCCCTCTCCCAGTCCCTGTCTGCCTGTCTCTGAGCCCTTCTTGCCCATCCCAGCACTCCCCATCCCTGTCCTTCACTCCCTTGCTCCTCTCCCTCTATTTGTCTTTGCCTCACAACTCACCATCACTGCCTCTTCCTTCATCCTCAGGATTCAGCCTCCACTCTGACTGCCCCACAGGATGCTGGAGCTGAGCCTGTCCTGGCTGGGACTCGGGCCAGTGGCAGCCTCCCCGTGGCTGCTGCTGCTGTTCACTGGGGCCTCCTGGCTCCTGGCCCGCATTCTGGCCTGGACCTACACCTTCTACAACAACTCTCGTCGCCTCCAGTGTTTCCCACAGCCCCCAAAACGCAACTGGTTCTTGGGTCACCTAGGCCTGGTGAGTGTGGGCAGGAGCATGGGTCTGGGGGATCAGGGTGGATGGACTTCCTGAGGGTCAGGAATGGGGTTCAAGTTTGGACTGGGATCTAGGACAACAGAGAAGCCAGGGAGGCCGGGGAGCCCCTCTTCCCTCACTCATTCATTTCCCTGCTCTGCCATTAGGACCTTCCCCACGTCCTGTCCTTCCAACCCTAGCCTGTTTTAGGGTCCATCTGCTGCATGCCTTGCACACATTATGAATCTCTGAGGCCGGGCTGCACAGAACCTGGTTCCCTGGCCTCTCCAGTTTCCATGGTGGCCTGGAGGTCCTCAAGGGTGCTGTCCAGGGTCTGCTCTGCATGTGGCCCCTTTCCTGTGTCTTTTCACTCTGGGTCACAGCTTCCTCACAGGAAATAGATATCACTTCCCTATTCCCACCTACAGGAGAAAAGCTCCCACCCTCTCCCATTCCCAGGACCCCTTCCTCTAATCTTACACCCCACCCTTCCCCCAAGATGTCCCATTAGGCCCCTCTCCCCATCTGGATAAACTTAGCTACTCACTTCCGCTTTCAGAGCCTTCTTAGACTTACCCCTCCTCCACACCCACCTATCTTGTGACTAGACTTGGACCTTTGACTTGGTCCTAGTCACAATTAATTAAACAGTTAATCACCCAAGTACTTATTAACACATCCCAGTTTGATGATCGTTCTGGGGAGGAGACACTACAGTGCCCTGTCCAGGGCTGGCACAACGTAAGCACTCTAAATATTTGATGACCCTGGTGATGAATGTGACATCACCTCCCTCAGTCAAGATCAAATGGATGGGCATCCAGCTCCCCGCATTTCCCAGGCAGCTTCCCTCTCCTGCCTGGGACAAGAACTAAACTTGGGGAAGGACTTATAACAACTACTGTTCATTAAGGCAAAATTCACAATAATGGTATCCAAGGCTCATTGTGAAGATTTGCTGAGATTTGGGGTCTTAAAATGGTCTCAGCAGGTCCTGCAGGCAGCAGGAATGTTACAAAGTGACCTCAGTTCTGCCTTCCCCACAGGGCTTGGCTGTGGGGGCCATTCTTGTTTATACTTCCTTCCTCCAGCCCCTCTTGATATGCGACCTCGGCTGAGTCACACTCCCTCTCTGGACCAATCTCATCTAGTGCTTTGAATCCTCACCTTAGGTGCTTGGGGAGACGGGAGCAATGCACAAAAGTGAAAATGATGTCATCTGCCTAGAGCACCTGGGGTATTTGTCAGGTTTGAATGGAGCATTGTGAGGGAAGGGTGCTTCACCAGGAGAAAATCCACACTTCTTCCCCTTTGAGGGGATGTGGCCTCCATTTCTTCATTTGTAAGTGGCACAGTTGAAAGCGTTGTCCATACAAATAGACAGGATGTGCTCTGCACAGAGACTGACCATTGCGGGAGTTCCTAGGTCACAGTTCCTCGCTGATTAAAAGGCAGAGTTCATGTCTGTCCCTGGGGTCAGCCAGGGCTAGAAGGTCCCAGATCTGCAGATCCTTTGCTATGCAAGGAAGCAGAGGCCATGTGGACTGGCCCAGAGATAAAAGGATGTGGGACCAAAACCCAGGGAGAAGTCTGAGGCCACTCTGACATCCACAAACCTCCCCCAAAAGGATTTCCTCCTGTGGCCACCCCTGGTGGACAACTCCCAGGAGGACCAGAAAAATTTGCATTCTCAAGCCAAGGTCCACCTCCCTGTGGGCACAGAGCCTGTCTTCTCCCTGTGCCCTGGCATAGACCTTTGGGACTTGGAGAGCCTCCAGGTCCCTCCCTCCCCCAGAGGGAAGGAGGAAGCAGAGATTCCCTCCATCTGTGCAGGATCCCACACTCCGTCCACTGCAGTGGACTCTCCTTCTGCAGAGTGATGACCCTTACCTTGCTTACAGGTCCCCCCCACGGAGCAGGGCATGAGCAAATTAACTGAGCTGGTGGCCAAATACTCCCAAGGATTTAGGATCTGGATGGGTCCCATCACCCCCATCATCGTTTTCTGCCACCCTGACTTGATCCGGATCATCGCCAATGCTTCAGGTACTCAGGCAGAGCTTGTGGTGATGGGTGCCATGGCACACTTCAGGGCTTCCAGCCCCTCCCTGCCAAGCTTCCATGTGGTCCCTACAGGACCCCAACCCCCCTCCCCTCCTCTCTCTGCCATCTTCTTCTTTCCTTCATGTATTCATCATCCCAATCTCATAGCCTCCTCCCTCCTCCCTTCTCCTATTGCCATTTACACCCCACCCTGCTGTCCTAGGTGAAAGACACCCCCAAACATAAAGCCTCAGATTAGGGCAGAGAGATCCATGACCTGGTGTGGTCAGAAATTGGCCAGAGGGAGATGAGCTGCGCAAACGCAGAGAAGAAGCAAGGTTCTCTGCTGGGGGAGGCTGGAAGGCTTCCTGAGGAGGAGTTGCTGAAACTGGATCTGGAAATTTTTTTAAATTTTAAAGCAGAGGATAGAATTATGCAGTGGGCATCCATAACATTCCAGGCCCCCTGCCAGGCATGTCCTCAGTCCCACCCATCCCCAGATCGAGAGCAATGTGGCCGGTGGCTGGTAGAAGATCTGGGTTGCTATTTCCATGGCTATTTACTTCTCTGGTGGGTCAGTTTCTTTGAGCCTGTTCTTTGTTCTTGAACACTTCTAGTTCAGTGTCCTCCTTCTCCAGTCCCCAGGAATCTCCCTGAGGAAACTTCACCCAACCCTTGCTTCCTTCCCTTGCCTTCTGCCCCTCCCATACACAGATCAGGCAAGCAGGGCAACAAGCAGCATGTGTCAGAGACCTGGGTTCAGACACCAGAATGCTGGGTGAACCTGGGAAGGGCCCATCCTCTCTCTGCCTGCTAAATTCTCCTTTAGCTGGTAATGATGGAAATGCAACTCTACATAATCTACCAAGAGAAAGAGAATCAACTGGTTGTAAAATCCCAGGTGGGTGTCTTCAAGCCCAGGTGGACGCAGGGCTTAAACAGTCCATCAGAGATAGACAATCTGAAGACAAAGAAATCTGTCTCCATCGTTTAGTTCTGTGTTTATCTGTGACAGTATCACTCTCATCCTGGTACAGATGAACCCATGAAGCTCAACCTTCATGGAACAGTTAGCTCATTCACAACACTTCCAGGAAAAGATACAGGGTTCCCTTTAATTTCTTTTGCCTGGGTCATAGGACCAATTCCTGCATCCCTGAAACTCTGAATTCCATGTCTTGGGGGCACAGGGTCCTCTGAGCTATTGTTTTGGAGCTAAGAATGCAGGCCCTGGATTAAACAGTCCTGGACTAGTGTCTCAGATTTCTTATCTGTAAGAATGTGAGTAAGTGACGCCATCACTCAGAGCCTCAGTTCTTATCTGGAATAAGGGAATGGAAGAGAAATCAGGGGCACATGGTGTTTGGGGTCCGAACAGGGAAAGGCCATTTCTTTCCCCACACCCAAGGGACCCCAACTGTCATATATGGAGGATAAGGGGAAGGAGCCTTGCAGGAGGCTGAGGACTAAGGAGTTGCTGTTAAAGGCGGTGCATAGGCTCAAGTCAGGATCACTTTCCTACAAGTTCTTCCCTCTGGCAGCCTAGAAGAGTGTGAATTGGGTCCTATTTGTTCCTCTCCAGATTCAGAGCTCAGAGGACGTTCTCCGGTACACACAGGGCCTGGCCAGCACCTATGGGGATATGTCCTGCTGGTGGGTGGGGCCCTGGCATGCAGTCATCCACACCTTCCACCCCACCTGCATCAAGCCTGTGCGCTTTGCTCCAGGTAGACATGCCCTTGACCACAGCTTGCCCCCTGTCATAGGCTCTGTGTGCAAGTGACCAGGATGCAAGCAAGGGGGCATGGCAAAGATGCCACTGTCTCCCATTGCAGAATCCCACCTGCCTGACCTCCGGGCATGTCTGTGCAATGTCTGCTGAATGGCCACATCTGGTCATGTTTATATTTCTACTTTGATTCTGGTTGCAGCTGATATGTGTTATACCTGGTGACACTTGCTGTATTTTATAACTGAGCTCAGAGATTGTCTCAGTCACCTCTGGGGCTCAGCTATGGCCAAAGACATTTGAGGCATCTTGGAGTCTCTCTGGTTCTCGTCTGTGATGCCATTAGAGACTCTCTGGTTCTCCTGCTGGTCACTCCTGGGGTACATTTCGGATTTATCTGCAGTCTGGGACTCAAAGCCACTCTGAGGAATGCCTGAGACCTTATGTGAGTCTTGTCTGATGCACGTCTTAGGGCGGGTCTGGGTCTCACCTGGTTCAGGTCTGTATCATCAGTGTATTCAGGTTCTGTCTGGAGCCTGCCCGGGCCACACTCAGATCAGGTCAGATGGTCTTCAGGTCCATGGCAGAGCTGTTGTGTCCTGTCAGGTTGCGTCACACATGTTGGGGCCATGTCAGGGCATGTTAACACATGGGGCCATGTCAGACGTCTCTGCGGGGGGCGGTCACTGCTGGGGCAAGTGTGGTGTCCTTGGTCCCCATAATGATGTTTTGTAGAGTGCTGGGTTATGCTTGGGTGTTCAGAAGATGCCATGTCAAGGAATGCTGGGCACGTTGTGTCATGTTGGGATGTATCTAAGCACATACAGTCATGTCTGTGGGCTCTGCCTTTGCTCTGTTCTGTGCTGTAGCCTGGTCTGGTTCCGCCCTCCCCTCACACCACTTCCACATTTCCTGTGCTCTTGGCCCCATTCTGCTATGGATGGCTTGGAGGGCGAATGCAGATTTCTGGTTAGGATTCTCCACTCCCCACCAAAAGCCCCTTCCCTCCCCTCTCTCCTTGGGGAGAGGACCCTAATGGTCCTCATTCATGTCAGCTGCCGTCGCACCAAAGGACGTGATCTTCTATGAAGTTCTAAAGCCCTGGCTAGGTGAGTAACTGTTCACAAAGGGGGCTGGGGACATCCCTGGGGACCCAGGGGAAGGTCTTCCTTTGCTTACTCCCTGTGGCTGTCTCTGCTAGGGGATGGGCTCCTGCTGAGTGCTGGTGACAAGTGGAGCAGGCACCGTCGCATGCTGACACCTGCCTTCCGCTTCAACATACTGAAGCCCTATATGAAGATTTTCACCAAGAGCACAGACATCATGCACGTGAGTCTCTTAAACCCAGGGTTCCAGCTGGAGTCTGGGGGACATGGAGACTCATAGACATCTTATTTATAATTCTGGCTCTTCTAAGTGGCTTTGAGTCTATTGTTCTTCCTTTCTGAGCCTCAGTTGCTTTGGCTATAAAATTAGCATAATGTGATCCCTGCTCTCAGTCAGTAGAGCTAACATATTGGAACCAGATCCCTGGCACACAGTAGGTGCTCAGAAGGCATTAGTTTCTATTCTACCTTGACAGAAGCCTTGGAATCTTGAGACATGTTTCATAATAATAATGAATATTAGACTAGTTCTTTCTAAATAATAAATCACTTGAAAACAAGAAGGATTTTAGTATTGACAGCAAAGGTCAGCCCAGGTGGCTCCGCAGTAAAGAATCCTCCTGCCAGTGCAGTAGCCACAGGAGACACAGGTTTGATCCCTAGGAAGATCCCCTGGAGGAGGAAAGGGCAACCCACTCCCATATTCTTTTGGGGATAATCCCTTAGATGGAGGAGCCTGGGGTCACAGAGAGTTGGATATGACTGTGCACACAGGCACACTGACAGCAAATCTATGAGTCAGTTGCTTGGTTCTTCTAGATGGAGATGGGGTCACTCATGTATCTGTGATCAGCTATGGGTCTGATAGTGTTGCGCTGCATCCTGCAGGCCTGCAAGCCACAGAACTGAAGAAGGAGCTGGAGTAAGAAACAGAGACATCCGTGTTTTAATGGATACAGGGATCTTGCATGTCTGAAGCAAGGTCCTGGAGTGATACCCCACCATGTGCAGCAGACAGCAGGAAGGGCAAGGCAGAAGTCTTCCCTACCAGGGTGGGGAGTGGGATGTAACCAGTTGTGGGGGAATTGATGTCAGGTTGTTTAATAAGTTACCAAGAAAACTAGTAGAGGAGCCCACCCCCTCACTACCGCTTTAATAAACTATTATGATGGAGATGCTTTGATATAAAGATGAGAACAATCACCATCTGAGGCTGAAGACAAGTATGTAGAATTTACTCATTAGGCTCCATGATTAAGAGGAAGGTCTGTCATGTGAATAGGGTGTAGGTGAAGCAGGGACTGGTCAAGCATGGGATGTACAGAGAACAAGAGGACAGCTGTGTTGGGTGGCCTGACCATACAGGTAGGAAGCATTGCTGGTCTGGGTCAGTCCTGTCACAGGTTTGAAGCTTGGTTGGCTACAAGCTGATCCAGGATGATCTCAGCTGTGGTAACTAGACTTCCTTTCATGTGATTCTCTCCCTTCAAAGGGCATCTCAGACTGGTTCAAATGGCAGAGGCAGGATTTGAGAAGACTGAGAGGAAGCTGCAATGTGCCTTGGGGTCTAGGTTTGGGTTGGTCATCTCATCATTTTCACCACAGTCTATTGGCCAAAGCAAGTCCAAGGCAAGCTCAGGATCAAAAGATGCTGAAACAGGCTCCACCTCCAAGTAGAGTTACTGAAAAATTACATTGCAAAAAGTTTGGATACATACATAAGGAAGTGAAGAATTAGAGGTCAGGCTTTTGTGAAGTGCCTGTAATTTTTCCATACTTGCAAGCTGACAAGTGAGCTTATTACTGTTTTATGGATTCTGCCGGAATATGTGAGACTCCTGGGTCATAGACAAAGGTTAGCCCAGCAAACAACATGTGCTGCTTGTTGGTTTGCATTCTTCATCCAAGTCACCGAATCTCATGCAAGTGACACAGGTGGGCTTCTATAGATGCCTGCTCATGTAGTATGTTTTATCACAGGGGAGGGAGTACTAGGTTTAGGGACTCTACGACTTTTATAGCAATTAGAAGCAATCCTAATATTTGTCCAGGAGGAGTCACTACCTCACTTCTCAAGGCTGTCTGCTACAAACACAACTCTGAGAAATGGGCCAGGTAAAGAACATCAGGGCCTTCCAATTTTTTGGCCTACCCAGAAAAAATGTGTGTGGGTACTCTGGGCCCACAAAGGATTAACTCTTCTAACATAAAAGGAACATTTTCCTAATCGATTTATAACAATGAAGATGATAAAACCTAACATTTGTTGTTGTTGGTTGGTCAGTCATTAAGTCCTGTCTGACTCTTTGCAATCCCGTGGATTACAACACACCAGGCTTCCCTGTCCTTTGCTAGCTCCCAGAGTTTTCTCAAACTCATGTCCATTGAGTCAGTGATGTCATCTATCCATCTCATTCTCTGTCACCCCCTTCTGCTCATGCCCTCAATCTCTCCAAGCATCAGGGACTTTTCCAATGAATCTGCTCTTCACATCAGGTGGCCAAAGTATTGGAGCTTAAGCTTCAGCATCAGTCCTTCCAGTGAATATTCAGAGTTGATTTCCTTTAGGATTGGTTGGTTTGATCTCCTTGCTGTCCAAGTGATTCTCAAGAGTCTTCTCCAGCACCAAAATTTGAAGCATCAATTCTTCAGTGCTCAGCCTTCTTTATGGTCCACCTCTCACAGCCATACATGATTACTGGAAAAGCTATAGCTTTGACTATAAGCACTTTTGTAGGCAAGATGATGTCTCTGCTTTTTAATACACTGTCTAGGTTTGCCATAGCTTTTCTTTCAAGAAGCGTCTTTTAATTTCATGGCTGCTGTCACTGAATAACAATTGTTAGCACTTAACTTTATTTAAAGTTGACCAATGATACATAAGTATAGAGCACAGAGCCAGGATTCACAAACCCAGATCTCCTGGCTCCCAGCCATGGAGTTTATATACTAATAGTAACACAAGCCCAGTCCTCCCTGGGGCTGGGTGCCTGGGACCAGGAGACAAAGTCTGGGGGAGTGCATCTTGGTGTTTGGGATTAGGGAGGGGCACCAGGGAGGCAATTCTCAGCTTCAGCTGTGTCCTCTTCTCTGTTCAGGCCAAGTGGCAGCGCCTGATCAAGGAGGGCCACACCCATCTGGACATGTTTGAACACATCAGCCTCATGACCCTGGACAGTCTGCAGAAATGCATCTTCAGTTACGACAGCAATTGCCAGGAGTGAGTCTCAGCCCAGGGCCTGGGAATGTAGACCCACTAGAGTAGATGAGGGAGGGAGGGTAATCAGAAGAGTCTTCCCGGAGGAGGTGAGTCAGAGCTGGACATTGAAGGACAGAGAAGGGAAAGAGAAGGAGCTATTCCTGCAAGTAGGTAGAACTGTTTGATAAAGGGCAGGAGGTTATAATGAACAAAGTGTGTGCAATAGTGATGAGACACTTCGGAAATAAGGTTGGAGGAGTGAGCAGGTTATATCTTAAGGGCATTTGAAGCCAGACAAAGAGGATATGAACTTTATCCTGAGGTTTCCAGGAAGCTATGAAAAGTGCTTCAGAAGATGAGAGTCATGGTCAAATCTGGACTCTAACATCTGACTCAAGAGAAGACTGACCATAATGTAGACCCTGGATGGTGTTGACAATGGATCTAAGAATAGGGAAGTGAACGAAAGTGAAAGTGAAGTCGCTCAGTCGTGTCTGGTTCTCTGTGACCCCATGAACTCCTCTGTCCATGGGATTTTCCAGGCAAGAGTACTGGAGTAGGGTGCCATTTCCTTCTCCAATTGACCCTCTAGCAGAAGATCTGAGCTGAGTGGACAGTTTTGGAGCAAAAGGGCAGATACTGGGTAAGAGAGAGAGGAGAAGCTGTGCTCTGGCTGCCTGGGGTATGGAGGCAGCTCACAGAGATGGGAAGTGGATTGAGAGAGTCTGGAGCATGACTCTCATGGCTCATCACCATACTGGATCTATGGGCCCACCTGTTCTTGGAGCCTCAGTTTCCTGAAGGGAGGTAGCCTTCGGTTTCTGAGTTTCAGGTGTTTTAAGTTCTTGCATCCCTTCATGCTCTTATTCTACAGGAAGCCCAGTGACTATATCGCTGCCATCTTGGAGCTCAGTGCCCTTGTTGCAAAACGACACCAGGAGATTTTTTTGCACATGGACTTCCTGTACTACCTCACCCCAGATGGGCGGCGCTTCCGCAGGGCCTGCCGCCTGGTGCACGACTTCACAGATGCCGTCATCCAGGAGCGGCACCGCACCCTCCCCAGTGAGAGTATTGATGACTTCCTCAAGGCCAAAGCGAAGACCAAGACTTTAGACTTCATTGATGTGCTCCTGTTGACCAAGGTGGGCTCCTCTGTTCAAGAAGTAGAATGGACCTTGGGAACTTGATTTGATCAAAGAACTTGGACTGGATGCAGAGGGCACTGGGGAGCCATGTGAGATGCTCATGGAAGGGAGGGGTGGGTTAGGATAAGTTTTAAAGATGACCAATATGGAATACTGCCTGCAGGAGGGCTGCTAAATCTGAAATTTTGTAAGGGGCCTGAGATTTCACTCTACTTCCAAGTTAATAAGACAGGATATGTGCATATACATGTGTGAGCTCAGTCATGTCTGACTCTGTGACCTCGTGGATTGTAGCCCACCCTCGTGCTCTGTCCATGGGATTTTACAGGCAAGAATGCTAGATTGGCTTGCCATTTCTTCCTCTAGGGGACCTTCCCAAGCCAGGGATCAAACCCATGTTTCCTTGTATCTCCTTCATTGGCAAGCAGATTCTTTACCACTGAGCTACCTGGGAAGTCTCACATGTCTGTATACTTGCATACATATATACACATGTATGTATATATACAGAACCCTAGATAAGAGCAACCTATGTATTATTTATAGCAGTAACAGTAGTCAGAGTAGAATTGTAGCCTTGGTTCCCCATCCCCAAATTCCTTTGAGGGCACCATGATGCTTCTATCTTTACATGCAGCCATGCTCTCATGGAGGGGAAGTACTGCCAAGTGTTGAATTCTAGAACTCTTTTTTTTTTTTTTTTTTGACCACCCCATTTGGCATGCTGGATCTTAGTTCCCCAACCAGAAATGGAACCTGTGTCCCCTGCAGTGAAAGTGTGGAGTCTTAACCATCAGACTGCCACTGACATTCTGAATTTTAGAACTTATGCAAGATATATGCTCCCTTCTTCCATACAAGGGTGGTCAGGGAGAGGGAAAGAGAGAAAGAAAAGAAGAAGGGAGCAGTGAGAAGGGGAGGAGGGGAGACAAGAGGAGAAGATATGAAACAATATGAGACAAGAGTAGAAAAGACAGACAATGTTCTGGAGTTTAAACAAATCCTCACTGGAAAGAAATTGAAGTCTATAGATCTACAGGTTTATAACCCATTCCTTATCTTTAGGGGAGAAAAGGAATCTCTGAATTTATTGGGTTGCCAAAAACCCAAACAAGCTTTCTGTCCAACCCAATACTATCATACAAAGTGAGCAAATGGCATTGGGGCAATGTTCAATCTCTAGTTTCTAAGTTTCCATTCAGTCATTCTTTAACCCAGGTTGCATCATGTACAAACATGAAAATATTTATGGATCTTTGATTCCATTCACCAGGGACAATTTAAGAGGCAAAGTGGTCAAGAGGAAATCTGTGTGGTGGGTCCTCTAGTGATAGTGTCCAGGAGTTCAAGGTGGCCTTGGGTTTCTAGATGGATGATGGAGATGTTCAAAGACTGTCTCAGGTTAGACTCAGGTGCCTTCAAAGCTGGTGTGATTCTGGGGATCTTGCTTTCTCTCCAGGATGAAGATGGGAAGGGATTGTCAGATGAAGATATCCGAGCTGAAGCTGACACCTTCATGTTTGAAGGTGAGGGTCCCAGTGTAGGACTACAGGAGGAGAAAGAACTTGCTGAATGGACCCTGGGCCACCCTATCCCTCCCTATCCTCTCCATGGGCCTTAATTCGAGGGAGCTGTCCATGCTCTGGTGCTGAAGTAGCCCAGAGACCCAAGCCTTTCTGAATGCTTCTCAGGCCATGATACCACAGCCAGTGGTCTCTCCTGGATTCTGTACAACCTTGCCAAGCACCAAGAATACCAGGAGCGCTGCCGGCAGGAGGTGCAAGAGCTCCTGAAGGATCGTGAGCCTAAAAACATTGAATGGTAAGTCCAAGTCTCCTGGTCTATTTCTGAGCCCCTCTCATTGGTTCTGTTGAGAAGAGATGGTTGGTTGGTTCTGGCATTATTGCTTAGTAGGAATATGATCAGAGACTTGGCAGGATCTAGTACTAGAATACTTAAAAAATAACTATTAGGCAAACTGTGAGGAAGGGAAATGAGTGCTATTGGGCCACAGCTGTTGTGTTTTGTGGTTATCCAATTTTGAATAAGTTAACTGTATCACCTGCTAAGAATTTTAATTCAATTCAGTTTAGTCACTCAGTCATGTCCTACTATTTGTGACCCCATGGATTGCAGCACACCAGGTTTTCCTGTCCAGAACCAACTGACAGAACTTGCTCAAACTCACATCCATTGAGTCAGTGATGCCATCCAACCATATCATCCTCTGTCATCCCCTTCTCCTCCTGCCTTCAATCTTGCCCAGCATCAGGGTCTTTTCCAATGAGTCAGTTCTTCACATCAGATGGCCAAAGTATTGGAGTTTCAGCTTTAGCATCAGTCCCTCCAATGAATATTAGGACTGATTTCCTTTAGGATTGACTGGTTGGATCTCCTTTCAGTCCAAGGGACTCTCAAGAGTCTTCTCCAACATTACAGTTCAAAAGCATCGATTTTTTGGCCCTCTGCTTTCTTTATAGTCCAACTCTCACATCTATACTTGACTACTGGAAAAACCATAGCATTGACTAGATGGACCATTGTTGGTGAAGCAATGTCTCTGCTTTTTAATGTGCTGTCTAGATTGGTCATAGCTTTTTTTCCCCAAGGAGCAAGCATCTTTTAATTTCATGGCTGTAGTCACCATCTGCAGTGATTTTGGAGCCCCAAAAATAGTCTCTCACTGTTTCCATTGTTTTCCTATCTATTTGCCATGAAGTGATGGGACCAGAGGCCATGATCTTAGTTTTCTGAATGTTGAGTTTTAAGCCAGCTTTTTCACTCTCCTCTTTCACTTTCAACAAGGGGCTTTTTAGTTCTTCTTCACTTTCTGTCATAAGGGTGATGTCATCTGCATATCTGAGGTTATTGATATTTCTCCTGGCAATCTTGATTCCAGCTTGTGCTTCATCCTGCCCATCATTTCACATGATGTACTCTGCATATAAGCTAAATAAGCAGGGTGACAATATACAGCCTTGACGTACTCCTTTCCCAATTTGGAACCAGTCTGTTGTTCCGTGTCCGGTTCTAACTGTTGCTTCTTGACCCATATATAGATTTCTCAGGAGGCAGGTCAGGTGGTCTGGTATTCCCATCTCTTTAAGAATTTTCCACAGTTTGTTGTGATCCACACAGTCAAAGGCTTTGGCATAGTCAATAAAGCAGAAATAGATGTTTTTCTGGAACTCTCTGGCTTTCTTGATGATTCAACCAATGTTGGCAATTTGCTCTCTGGTTTCTCTGCCTTTTCTAAATCCAGCTTGAACATCTGGAAGTTCTCAGTTCACGTACTGTTGAAGCCTGGCTTGGAGAATTTTGAGCATTACTTTACTAGCATGTGAAATGAGTGTAATTGTGTGGTAGTTTGAACATTCTTTGGCATTGCCTTTCTTTGGAATTAGAATGAAAACTGACCTTTTGCAGTCCTTTGGCCTCTGCTGAGTTTTCCAAATTTGCTGGCCTATTGAGTGCAGCACTTTCACAGCATCATCTTTTAGGATTTGAAATAGCTCAACTGGAATTCCATCACCTCCACTAGCTTTGTTTGTTGTGATGCTTCCTAAGGCTCACCTGGCTTCGCATTCCAGGATGTCTGGCTCTAGGTGAGTGATCACACCATCGTGGTACCTGGGTCATGGACATCTTTTTGGTATAGTTTTTCTGTGTATTCTTGCCACCTCTTCTTAATATCTTCTGCTTCTGTTAGGTCCATACCATTTCTATCCTTTATTGTGTCCATCTTTTCATGAAATGTTCCCTTAGTATCTCTAATTTTCTTGAAGAGATCTCTAGTCTTTCCCATTCTATTGTTTTCATCTATTTCTTTGCATTAATCACTGAGGAAGGCTTTCTTATCTCTCTGCTATTCTTTGGAACTCTGCATTCAGATGCTTATATCTTTCCTTTTCTCCTTTGCCTTTAGCTTCTCTTCTTTTCTCAGCTATTTGTAAGGCTTCCTCAAACAACCATTTTGCCTTTTTGGATTTCTTTTTCTTGGGGATGGTCTTGATCACTGCCTCCTGTACAATGTCATGAACCTCTGTCCATAGTTCTTCAGGCACTCTGTCTATCAGATCTAATCCCTTGAGTCTATGTTAAGAATTTAATATACACTATTGATACTATGTATAAAATAGATAACTAATAAGAACCTACTGTATAGCATAGGGAAACTATTCAATGCTCTGTGGTGACAGAATGGGAAGAAAATAAAAAATGAGGCGATACATGTAGCTGATTCACTTTCCTGTACAGTAGAAATAAATAAAATGTTGTAAACCAACTATACTCCAATAAAAGTTTTTTACAAAGGAATTTAAATCACCACCCAAAATGAAGGGGATTAAAGAAAAATAATTCAGTCCCCTTACTGGATCTTCAGTGTCTATAAAAGTTTTCCAGTGAATTCTCTTGTTTACTAAGTATAAAATCACTGTCTGCCAAAAATTACATATTCACCCCACATTTTGAATGGCATTATGCTCCTTTTTCACATCTAATTGCATTAGCTAGTGTCTCTAGTGCTATAATAAATAAGAGTAAACATTGAATCTGATCTTTTACTCATTTGCCTTTTGACTTTGCTGTCTTGCCATAAATAATATTTTATTTTTATACAAATTTGTAAACTTATGGTTGGCTTTTCCATGTTTTGCTTTAAAAGGTGCTAAAAATACCTCACTAAACTTCTTCTGGTACTTCTATGACATTGCTTTTTTTTTTTTTCTTTATTTTTAAGAACCATTATTTTGATGTATGATGGACAAAGAAAAAGCTGTACATAAGAAATGTATACAACCTAATGTGTTTGGAGATATTTAAACCAACAATCCAATTTTGTTCTAGGCAGAGAGGGTCTTATGGGGCACAAGGAGGGCTCTATTTTTGCTCACTGGATAATTGTCATGGGGTTTCCTCAGGGACGACCTGGCCCAGTTGCCCTTCCTAACCATGTGCATCAAGGAGAGTCTGCGATTGCACCCCCCAGTCTCGGTCATCTCCCGCCGCTGTACCCAGGACACTGTACTTCCAGATGGCCGGGTCATCCCCAAAGGTGCCCACAATGACTAGGAGAGGAGGTTCCTGGTGAGAAAGAGGGGCCAATCGGGCAGGTGGGACCTAGACCTGACTGCCCCTCCTCTTCCACAGGTGTTATCTGCCTCATCAGCATTTTCGGGACCCACCACAACCCATCTGTGTGGCCAGATCCTGAGGTGATACCTCCCCCAACCCCCACCTCCCTTATCCTTATCCACTCCCCTCAGGGGACCCAGGGTTCTGACTTCTGGCAAATCAGCCATCACCTCCCCCTACTATACAAACACCTGCCAAGTAGCCCTGTCTTGTCTTGCCCCCAGGTCTTTGATCCCTTCCGCTTCGACCCAGAAAACATCAAAGGGAGGTCACCTGTGGCTTTTGTTCCCTTCTCCGCGGGGCCCAGGTGAAGACAGCGGCCATCTGAGATGGGGGCGGGGG